>NW_026652291.1:11611693-11952151 GCF_009828535.3 Hylobates moloch | reverse complement strand
AAGTAAAATTAGCTGGGTATGGTAGTGTGCACTTGTAGTCCCAGCTACTCAGAAGGCTGAGGTGGGAGGATTGCTCAAGCCAGGTAATTAGAGGCTGCAGTAAGCCATCCATGATAACACGGCTGCACTCCAGCCTGGGTGACAGAGTGAGACCGAAAAGAAGACGAAAAGAAAAAGAAAAGAAAAGAGACAAGACCAGACAGTGGAGCAAAGCTTCTGCTTTTCCTTTGTAAGCCAGCAAATGCTACCCTATGGAAGGGAAAGCAAGGGAAGAGAAAAGTACTGTCCAACTCCACTGAATCTGTAGCAACCGCATGACGTTCAGATAAAAAAATATCTAATATGGCTGGGCGCAGTGGCTCACGCCTGTAATCCCAGCACTTTGGGAGGCCGAGACAGGTGGATCATCTGAGGTCAGGATTTGGAGACCAGCCTGACCAACACAGTGAAACCCCGTCTGTACTAAAAATACAAAAATTAGCTGGGCGTGTTGGCGCCTGCCTGTAATCCCAGCTACTCAGGAGGCTGAGGCAGGAGAATCGCTTGAACCCGGGAGGCAGAGGTTGCAGTGAGCTGAGATTGCGCCACTGCACTCCAGCCTGGGAGACAGAGCAAGACTCCGTCTCAAAAAAATAAATTAAAAAAAAAAATTAGAATTTAAGTGTTAAAGGATAGAGGCCAAGTCTTTTCTGTTTCTCTTATCCCAGTGGCTGACACATAGTAGAAATACAATTAATGTTTGTCAAATCGAACATTATGGAAAGTTTGAAAAGAAATAAAAGCACTCAGCCATACTGTTATCACCATCATCATCAGTGTTGGTTATGTTCTAATTTTATTCAAATGTATGTTTCATTTCTATAACCATAATCACAGTGTATCCACAATTCTTTTTGAAGTAGCATTACACTATTAGCTCTTCTCCACGTCGTTGAGTAGTTTCCATATTTATCATTTGTAGTGGATATATAATATTAATCTAGCTATAACTCACTCTTCTCTATGATTACATATTTAGACTGCTTCCAGTTTTTTACTTTTATAAGTAACACTTTGAGAAATATTTTTGTACATGGTGCTGTACCTACATTTTTTATTTTCTTAGGGTAGACAACCAGATATCAAGTACCTTGGTTCAAAGGGTATGAATATTTACATGACTCTTAATACACGACCAAGTTGCTTTTCAAAACGTGTGTATGGATTTACAATGCCAACACCATGTATAAAACTTACCAATACTGAGTGTTGTTTTTTAAAATTGGAACCTGTTTAGCAAATGGAAAAAAGAATTTTCACTGTTTCACTTTCGTGTCTTTGAATACCAAATGGTGAATATTTTTCCATTTGGGTACAAGCTCCTCAGTCTTTCCTTGTATCATGCATTTGCTGTCTGTACAGTTTCGTGATAGATATAGAGGAAGCATTGACTTATAGTGGGATGGTTGGTGAACCAGAAGTCAGAAGGGATCAGTTCTGCTTGCTGCTAATTGATTGGAGGAACTAGCCTCTTTGTGCCTCAGTTTGTTCATCTTTGAAATGGGAATGGAGTATAAAATAGTAAGAAAATAGAATGCGGCATCCTGGAGTAACTCAGGATGCACAGTACTCAGTAACTCAGTAACACAGTACTCAGTTCAAATAAGAGCAATCCAGCATGCTTGAGTACTCATGAGGTACTTCCTCTGAATGGGTCATGATCTAGAATGTGTTTTTTCACAGTCTAACTTGAAATCACACTGCTCTTTGGCAGCTTGTTGAAAGAAGCCGAGTTCCATGCTGAGCAGCGAGAATATGAGCTGAACCGGCGGCGGCAGCTGGGCCTCTCCTCTTCCCACCATTCCCTGGATAATGCTGACTTTGATAACAAGGACGATGATAAACACGATCAGAGGCTGCTCAGTCAATTTGGAATATGGTTCTTAGTAAGAAAAAGAAGTTAACTCTTCTCCACTTTCTTATTTCTCATTTCAAAATTGTACTGGTGTGGAATTTCTCCTGTTCTTTTAAAAGGAGTAAATAGTGAAAAATTAACCTTAGCAATGGGACTGAATTCTCTACGGCAATAGCTGTCAATCCTGAGCTGCATGTTAGATTTACCTAGGAAAGCTTTTAAAAACTAACGATTCCCAGATCGCATTCCAGAATCTTGGGAATTTTTTAAAAAGCTCTTGGCCATTGATTTTGATGAAGAGCCAGGTGTTAAACCTACAGTATCAGGATCTAGACTGGTACAAGCAGGAAAGTTGCTAGTATATATTGTCAAGTACTGGATTCAATAACATTTACAGATAATTCATGTCCCATCACCTATGTACATGAAATTTTTCTTGAAAGTTCAGTCTCTGTGGAGCTTTTTGTGTATTTATGATAAGTCTATGTACACCAGAGACATTATAGCCAAAGTAATGCAAGGAATATGATTGCTATTGACTGATTTAACTTCAACATCTGTTCAGTAGAGATCAAACATACAGATCTAACGTCCCAAGCAAGCTGAATTTACCAATGCTGCAGAGAAGCAGGCTTTTGTTTTGCCTGTTGGAGACATTAATTCAGTCTCCATAGTGATATATCTCTATTATACTTGCACATAGTTCCGTGAAAGAGTCTTTACCAAATTGGCATTTAATTGTTGATTTCACATATCTTGCTTCCTAGAAGTTATTATTTAATGACACAATGGCTACTACTGTGAACTCTTTGAAGGCAAGGACAATGTTTTATTTATATTTTTTATTCCTGGACCCTGCCATAGTACTCAATAAAAGATTAGTTCATAGTAAATGAATGAATGATGTTTTAAAAAGTCTATTTATGGGCCGGGCGCGGTGGCTCACGCCTGTAATCCCAGCACTTTGGGAGGCCAAGGCAGGCAGATCACGAGGTCAGGAGATCGAGACCATCCTGGCTAACACAGTGAAACCCTGTCTCGACTAAAAATACAAAATATTAGCTGGGTGTGGTGGCAGGCGCCTGTAGTCCCAGCTACTCGGGAGGCTGAGGAGGAGAATGGCGTGAACCCGGGAGGCGGAGCTTGCAGTGAGCCGAGATCACGCCACTGCACTCCAGCCTGGGTGACAGGGGGAGACTCCATCTCAAAAAAAAAAAAAAAAAGTCTATTTATGATAGTGAATTGGGGGACTCCAAGGTATCTGAATTATTACTAATACACAATTCTTAGCAAAATATGATCATTTTAGAACTGAAATATATATACATTATTTTCATTGAGGATATTGATGAAATATCATTTTGTTGACCTAACTTTTTAGAAGCATTTATCTGGTGCAGATTATATAATGGATTTCTTGTAGGAGAAAATGCTTAATTGGAAGGTGAAATCTTGAGGGAAAATTGTTGTTGCAATCCATCTATCCCTGTAGAAAGGAACACAGTTTCTGGATAAGCGATCCCCATTTTTAAAACTGCCTATTTCAAACGGATTATCTGGGATATCTTTTTATTTTTATTTATTTTTTTGCCTTTTAATGCACCTGTAATAATTTTGTAAAGATGGATGGAAGCTGAACAAGGTTCTAATCTACCTACTTCTAGGTGAGCCTCTGCACACCCAGTGAGAACACGCCTACAGAAAGCTTGGCCCGGCTGGTGGCCATGGTGTTTCAGTGGTTTCACTCCACTGCATATATGATGGATGATGAAGTGGGAAGTCTGGTGGAAAAGCTGAAGCCTCAGTTTGTAACCAAATGGCTGAAGACCGTATGTGATGTTCGCTTCGATGTCATGGTCATGTGCCTTCTTCCTAAACCTATGGAATTTGCCAGGGTAAGTGGAGGCGTACAGCTCGCACCTTGTTAGAGAGGAGGACTTGGGGAGAAGTGCTGCCTTAGCCATGCGGGTATTATCAGTGTCTGCAGAGGAGGAACATCTCTCCTTATTTTAATTAATATAGCTAAATGAATTTAGTAACTATGTCTTGGGTGATGTGCTGCTTTGATGTTGATTTGGGTTGAGGAAGAATGGCAAGATGCATTTGTGAGGTATCTTTAAGAATTTAAGGGACTATTCTTTCTCAACATTGCTGATTTTTTTTTTGAAATGGGATCTTGCTATGTTACCCAGGCTGGTTGCCTTGAACTCCTGGGCTCAAGTGATCCTCCTGCCTCAGCCTCTGGAGTAGCTGGGAAGCTAAATATTTTTATTAAGAAACAACAAAAAAGCCTTTCCATGAGGTTACTAGAGCTCAGTCCCCTTTTGGCTTAGAATCTTTGGAAAGATTACCATTCAGCTAGGGGAAATGTCTTTTTTTCTTTTTTTAATCATGTATATATATATACAGGTGAATGGTAGAAGTCCCTGCCCTGCCATTTGAAATGCCAAAAAGGTTCAGGGTCAGACAAAATGCACCTATTCCTCTCACTTAAGAACAGATTTCTCTGTGCTGATCCTCTTGCTTCTGCCTCAATGGATCACATCTGAGAAGATCCCACGTTTCTTTTTTCCTTTTTTTTTTTTTTGAGACAGGGTCTCACTTTGTCACCGAGGATGGACTGCAGTGGTGTAGTCATACTCACAGCAGCCTTGAACTCCTGGGCTCAAGAGATCCTCCCACCTCAGAGACTACAGGCATGCATCACCACATCCATCTAATTAAAAGAATTTTTTGGTAGAGATGGGGTCTCTCTATGTTGCTCAGGCTGGTCTCAGACTCTTGGCCTCCAGCAATCTTTCTGCCTCAGCCTCCCAAAGTGCTGGGATTGTACAGGCATGAGCCACTGTGAGCAGCCCGTATTTTTTGAATATGATGTAATTTGTGTCTAACCCAGAAAGGTGGATGTCCAGAATCAGGTTTTGGCAGTAATACGTGAAATTTTTTTTCCAAGTGTTTACTAAGTGTTATTTTTATTTGTGATTTTTTATTTCCTTTCAAAGAGATCTTGAGGCAGTTTTCAGTAGAAACCTGTGCTAAAGTAGGACATTTAAGGATAAAACAGCACAGACCATCTATAGGGGTAACTTTTATTGGATTTTCAGGACTCAGAGTGATCTGTGCATTTATGGAGATGTACTTCTTTCTTCTTTGGTGCCACCTACTGACTCACTTAGAAAATTGAATTTTCGCCTAAAGGAAATTTCCCATTTTCTGACATTCTTTGCCTGTATTGATATGTTTTCTGTTATTATGTCTGTTGGAATAGTGAAGGATCGATGTGACATGCTTCTGGAAAATGAGAAGAAATGATTATGTTGGGAGAAAAATTTTCTTATTCCAACTTAGGTGCAGATGTTTTGGGGTCTGCAAATTAACTGATAATAGTTTAACTGGAGAGAAGACAAAGTATATTTATGAGTACATGTGGGAGATCTCAATGATAAATTACTTCCTGAATAGCCAGAGATAAAAGATTTATGTATCAAACTTAACTAAAGGTTTACTTAAGGGCTTCAGTGAGAAGGTATGGAAGGTTCCATTGGGTTTTTTAATACCATGGGAGCTGGGCAGGAACTGGGCTATCTCCACAGCAGCTGAATCCACAGGAAACTCCGTTTGGAGGGGGATAACAGAAGGGTTTTCTCCGGAGACTCTGCTTGAGTCACATAATGGAAGTTCAGATAAGATTTCTTTTTGCATCTTCTTTAGCTTAAATGTTTTCACTTTAAAATAATCTTTATACCAGCTGTAGGGTTTCAGTGGATAACATTTCCCTTATCTGAAACTTCCCTTGAAGTTTCAACATACATGAAAAAAGCTAGATTGATTGCTATAGAGGGAAGATTTAGGTTAGAAATTGTGAGGTAAGAGATCTGCAGAGGAGAACAAGAGCATAGAACAAGGAACCAGAAAAGCACAGATTAATGGTTGGGATAGACTATAAATCTAGGTTTTGAGTATGGAGGGCAGACAGTTGAGAAGATGTCTAGATGTTGGTCTTGAAGCATGTTTAGATGGTGGAGTGAGAACATCAGTGTCACAGTTAACGGTTATTTTCCAGAGCAGAGCAGAGAAGAGGTGAGTGTTTGGTGAACTTCCTGAGTGGACCAAACTGTTGTAGCAATAAGTCCTTTGAATTTTATATCATATTGTCCCCCTTCAGCTTTTAGGACTTTGTAACAAGATAACCCAGAGTCTTAATAATGATCTAGGAAGTTAGGTTTTAGTTCTCAGTGATGCCATGTCAGGTGGGTAGGAGAAAAGTTAGAAGTGTTAATTACTGGCAAAATGGGCAAGACAGAAGGATCTAGTTTACAAAGAGGTGCAAACTATCTCAAAGCTGTTGAACAGGACTAGAATCTGATCACTCACAAGGGTGGGTTATAGTTTTTCATCAAAACATAAAATTTCTCATTACAATCACCTGCATTTTGACCAAAGATAATCAAAGTAAGATTACTTTTGGTTACAAAATGAGTCTCTTTAAATTTGGTCTGATCATTTGCATAAGCACAGCAAGAATGGTAATTGACCACTTAGGGCTTTTTAAAGTTTGCATTGCCAGAACTCTTACAAGGAATCTCAGATTGGACTTTTAGAGGTTTCTTGATGCTAGAAGTCAGGCCAAGAACTTGTCGTCAGATTTCATCTGTAATACTTATAGATTTGGGTGAATTCCTTTCTCCTTGAGGTCTCCCAAATATTCTAAATTTTCCAGGAAGTGACCTTTTTTACTCATCTATAAGGCTGAGAATTCTGTAATGCAGTTATCAAATCTGTTTTTCCAAGAGGGCTTTGAAAACACTGGCTCCATAAAGTCAATCTTAGTTCCTTAAAACTGTTTAGTCATATCAGATTCCACGCAATTCACAAATATGACATTCTGCAAAGGCTTGGTAATACAACTGTAACTGCCTGATGGGTTCTTCCTGCCTGCTGCACAAACAACATCGATTCACGGAATTGAGTATAGAAAGAGTTTAATTGACATGAAGTCAGCCATGCCACACAAGAGACTGAGTTATTGCTCAAATCAGTCTCATCAAAGGCTTGTAGGTTAGGGGTTTCTCAAAGCCAATTTGGAGGAAGGAGTAGGGGTGGCTAGACAGTGGATGCTTGCTGCTGCTGATGGTTGGGTTGGAGATGAAATCATAGGGAGTTGAAGCTGTCCTCTTATGCTGAGTTGATTATGGGTGGGGACACAGGAGGACATGGCTCCAGGTGGAGCCATGGGTGTCAGACATGCAAAAAACATGAAAAGCTATCTCAAAAAGCCAATCTTAGGTTCTACCTAGTGATGTTATCCGCAGGAATAATTGGAGAAGCTGCATATCTTGTAACCTCTGGAATAAGAGCTGGCAACCATTTATGTCCACACCTTAGCAGAATTCAGGCTCCTTTCCTCCTCATAGCCTTGTGGTCTCTTTAGAAAGGCATTTGAATTTTTGAGAAGGGCTACTGTCATTTAAACTATAAGCTAAATATCTCCCAAAGCTAGTTTGGCGGTTTAAATGCTAAAGGCAAGAGGGGGTTGGCTAGATCCGATCTCCACTGTCATTATTTTCTCACTGTTATAGTTTTTGTAAAGGTGGTTTCATAACCAAGTTTCCCAATTATGTCCTGTTAAAAGCAGAACAGATTGTTATTCAACTTATGCAAATAGCTGTAATGCTATGAAAATAGGAATATTCAATAAGAGCTTCAGAATTCTGGAGGAATCAAGTAGAGAGAAAAAAGATATATTTCATTTTTGTTTACAAAGGTGTAAATCTACCAAATTATTGTGAGTTATAGATAGCTTAGGAGAAAAGAGAAAGGGGTTCCTTGTATCTGAAAAACAGAACATTGATTGAAAAACTAGCAATGTTCAAAACAAAAAATGATACAAATTACAATCATTTATCATTCAGTCCTATGTAATTCAGTCTTGTTCTGCTTCATTGAGTTAGCAGTTAATGAACCCATTAGCTGCTCCACTAGAGTTCTGGCAATCCTTACTCGTTCCAGTGGTATGATCTCAATTATTTAAGCAATGCCACCAGAAGCCTGTATGCCAGGGTACCTGTCATAATCCTTTCCACGGATCTCAGAGACAATCTGTTTATGTTGAAAATAAGCATTCTTGCTAGTAGCTGATTGCAAGAGTTTTCAGAAAAACATCAGATAACAATTACTATCTGAATGACAAAAGGCTTAAAATAGTCATAGTTAAAGATCTGCTGAAAGTTCACTGTGACACAGTTGACAAGGCAGTTTTGTTGTTTCTGTAGCATGAAACATTAAAATAATAACAAAATGATAACTGATAATATTTTGTCATTGTTGTCTACCATCAGACAAAGAAGCATAAAGACGTATCATGCCAGCAAGGGCATTGACAAATTTCTAGGAACTTTATATAATTCCTGAAATATTTGTATTCATAACATTTACCTATACAAATGTAACCTAAGGACAGTTAAACATCTCTTTTTATTTGACAACGCTTTCCGTAGAATTAAACATATCAAATAAACCTAATTAGTTTAATGTATCTTTTTATAGGTAAGAACAAATCCTTTGAGATTTTCAAGCGTCCCTCTGGGAAATTTTCAGTCAGTTCAAGACCAGGATTTTATTTAGGATTTGGCTTTGGAAAGGCAAAATATCAAAAGTTATCAGAAATGTCAAAAGATTTGAGTACTTGATTAACCAACATTACAGGTCGCTGTGAAACAATTCTTAGTTATTTATTTAACCCATATGACACTAAGAGATTTCAAAAGTAAATATAGGGAGCAACACAATTGTAAGAAACAAAAAGAGAAACAAAACTTAGCTCTTTTAATATTTAGAAGACTTGGTTCTCTTAAATAATCTAGGACAGGATAAAGACAAAAAGCACAGGAAGGCCAGGAGTAGTGGCTCATGCCTGTAATCCCAGCACATTGGGAGACCGAGGTTGGAGGATCACTTGAGCCCAAGAGTTTGAGATCAGCCTGGGCAACCTAGAGAGACCTTGTCTCTACAAAAAATTTAAAAAAATTAGCCTGGCATGTTGGCTCGCACCTGTAGTCCGAGATACTTGGGAGACTGAGGTGAGAGGATCGCCGGGAGGTTGAGACTGCAGTGAGCCATGATCATGCACTTGCACTCCAGCCTGGATGACAGAATGAGATCCTGTCTCAAAAAAAAACCCAAAAAACAAAAAATCAAAAACAAAAACAAAAACAAGCCACAGGAGATTATTCTGATAAGACACAGTCTTTGTTTCTTAGTTTCTTTAGTTTGTTTGGGCTGCAATAGCAAAATACCATAGACTGGGTAGCTTATAAACAACAAATTTCTCACAGTTGTGGAGGCTGGAAAGTCCCAGATCAAGGCAGATTTAGTGTCTGGTGAGGGCCTACGTTCTGGTTCATAGATAGTGCTTTCTGGCAGTGTCCTTATGTGGTGGAAGAGGCAAGGTAGCTCTGAGGTCCCTTTTACAAGGGTGTTCATTCATAAAGGCTCTGTTCTCATAATCTAGTCACCTCCCAATAGGCCCCACCTTCTAACATCATCACATTGGTGATTAGGTTTCACCCTAAGAACTTTGGGGGGACACAAATATTTAGACTGTGGTAGTTTCCTAGGCAGATTTTTCAAAAGGTAAAGAAAAACCTTTTACAACCTCTTATTAAGAACAGAAATAAGATAATCTAAAAAATGTTGTTTTTTTAAGAGAGAGAAAATGAAACTCTAGTTTTGCATCAGTACACTGTTAATATTAAAGCTCATTTAAAAACCTTACAGTAAATCTACTCAATCTTAGCCAACATGACCACACAAGATAAAATTCTCTTTCTCTGTCTTCCCCATCCTTCCCTTTCAGGTTTTGGTCCTTTCCTCTTCCTCATTCAGGAATGATGAGTAAACAGCTCCTTTAGGAAAGAATTCCTCTTTTTCCTGTAACAAAACCACATTCTACATTACTTGAATACTTTGCACACAGAGGTTTTTCCTTCATCCTGATTATGTCTAGTAGTTCAATTTACATATAATTGATTATAATTTTCAACGCTTATTATCCTTTATTTTCCAGAGAAAACTGTTAGACAACTGTGAATTGCCTGTTGTATATCAGCATTTTTTGGCATTTTAGCAAATTTTGTGAATATACCATCTCACAATTTCTAGACGCATATTCCTCTTAGTATGATTCCCCAATGTGGCAAAAAGAACATCCTTTTTAACAAACCCAAATGTCTTTAGCATTTGTAAAAAATAAGAAGCTAAAAGCAGATAAACTTATGATCAGCAATTAATGTGTTAATATTTTATCCTACTTAGAAGTGATCTAGATTTTCAATGAATACCTGCCATTTAATTTAACTTAGTATACCGTTAAGGTTTCAAGTTACCAAAAAGATTTTGAAAACTACATCTAAGCAGAAACATTGTAAAACACAATTATTGTTGATATAAACTTTGTCAGAATAATGATTGTTTAATTAAAATCAAATCTGTAAATTCTATAATCTTAAACATTGGTAAATATATTAGTTTATTTGAGTAGTAAGCCCAGGTAGAAGCAAAACGTGTGCTCAGCATGGTACTCAATGCTGATAACTCTGAAAACACAGTTGTTTTTATTAAACCAACAATATTATACTTGTCTCATTTACAGATTTACTGAAATCACGTACACTTGAAAGCATTTGGGTTAGTTCCTATATTTCTGAGAGTTTTAGGAATATTTAATTTATATATGTTAAAATAAAAACCTTAGACAAATTATATTTAACAGAGATTAATTGAGCAAAGAACAACTCACAAATCAGGCAGCCTCTGAACCAGAATAGATTCAGAAAGGCTCCAGCATAGCCATGTGGTGGAAAAAAAAGATAGGAAAAGAAAAGTAATATACAGGAAATGGAAATGAGGTACAGAAACAGCCAGATTGGTTACATCCTGGTGTTTGCCTTATTAACAGTTGGCTGCCTTTGATTGGCCAAAAGTCAGTGATTGGCACAAGAGTAGGTTACAATCTGTTTATACATGCAGCTAGGTTACAGTTCACTATGTATATGTAGAAACTGTTGGGCCAAACTTAGAATATGTAAGAAGACAGCTTTAGGTTAGACTTAATTTAACATGTAAGTATATATGTTTTGCAACTGTCAATCTGAATTAATCAAAAGGATCAGAAACCAGTTTTAAAGCATGTATTTAAGCAAAAAGCTAGGAATGGCCATTCAGCAAACATGGACTTCAGAGAAATGGGGTCAGTGCTCTGCAGTTAAAAGTTAAGGCCTTGCTTATATAGGCAGAAAACAAAGAAATTTAGCAGGATTATAACATTTTCTACACAAGGGTGGTTTATAAATTGCAACAATTTAGTTAGTTACAGTTTGTTTTCATTTCCATACAGCTAGTTTTTGTTGCCTTTCCAATTTAAAAGAGTATATTTAACATTTCATCCTAGACAATATGATAGTCATGAAGTCTCTGTGAGAGAGGAAAGAGGGAAGTTCTAGCCTGGCCAACATGGTGAAACCTCGTCTCTACTAAAAATACAAAAATTAGCTGGGCGTGGTGGCATGTGCCTGTAATCTCAGCTACTTGGGAGGCTGAGGCAGGAGAATTGCTTGAACTTGGGAGGCGGAGGTTGCAGTGAGCCAAGATCGCGGCTCTGCACTCCAGCCTGGGAGACAGAGCAAGACTCCGTATAAAAAAAAAAAAAAAAAAAAAGAGGAAGGAGTCTTCCCTGGCTCAATTTAGTCATTTACTACATTTTACAAAATAATGTAAGTAAGAAAAAAGGCTAATCTGTAATTAGAAAAACAAGGTTACAGTTGCCTAGGTTGCAGCTGCCTGTTTACATGACTCAGGTCCCATAATCACATTCCCTTAAATATAAAGTTCCAACAGCTTAGATTTTGAGTTACTTGTTTCACAAAACCCATTTAGAATAGAGGTCTCTTAAGGAATTTTATAAAGTAATTTGGCAATATTTTCTGGAGGTAAGAAGATACCACATATACATAATGTATATACATATGTTACAGACCACAGGCTCCTTGGCTCTCCATGTAATGGAAATTAATACGGGGCCAAGAGGACTTCCTAGATAAGGCTTTATTTTCAGGACTTGTTCTCAAGTGCAAGGGAGACAGTGGAGGCACAAGAATCCCCGAGCTGGTTCCCCCAAAAGAGCTGGTAGGATTTATTTTTTATTTTTTATTTTATTATTTATTTATTTATTTTTTGAGACGGAGTCTCGCCCTGTAGCCCAGGCTGGAGTGCAGTGGCACAATCTTGGCTCACTGCAAGCTCCACCTCCCAGGTTCATGCCATTCTCCTGCCTCAGCCTCCCGAGTAGCTGGGACTACAGGCGCCCACCACTAAGCCCGGCTAATTTTTTGTATTTTAGTAGAGACGGGGTTTCACCGTGTTAGCCAGGATGGTCTCAATCTCCTGACCTCGTGATCTGCCTGCCTCGGCCTCCCTAAGTGCTGGGATTACAGGCATAAGCCACCACGCCCGGCCAGGATTTATTTTTTTAAGGCAAAGCATAGGAATTGACATCAGCGGTAGAGTATACAGGCTGAGTTGGGCAATGCATGTTAGGGGTAGGGTATGCAGGTCAGCAAAGCTGGTTGTGATGGTTGTCTTGAGTTATGGGTCACCTGCTGGTCTGGCCAGTGGCAACAAGGCTGTAAATCAGTTGTTCAGCATTCCTTCCCGAGATGGGAGACTCAGCAACCTCAGTTTAATTTTGGATCTCCTAAGGCCAGTGTCTGGAATTGTTTAAGTAAAAGGCATGGTTAAACATATAACAGCACAGAAGAACAATACAGAATGGCTGTTTTCTTTGTATGACTATTAATGGATATGCGTTGGTGAGGTAGTGGTGTGGGTTTTGAGATCAGTGGGAATGCATGAAAGAATGCTCTAGTGGGTGTGAGCTGAAGCCAAGCCTCATCCTTACTGTCTCCTTCCCCTCTGAGATATTTCACTCTCTTTATTCTTAAGGAAAAAGGGCTGAAGATCTCATCTTCTGAAGCTATACTGAACAGTTGTGCTGAACAGGGTGTTGTCCCTGTCTAACCTCAGAGGCACATAGTAATCTCTCACTGACTGTTCTAGAGACCTGTAGGGACTAGAATCCTTCTGGGATGGTATGGGTTGGAATCCTTGGGCCATCATTAGCTTGACTTAGAACTGTTGAAGCCTGGAAGGCATAAACTTTAACCATCTGTACGCCTGTTGAATATAACAAATAATTATTTTAAAAATCAAATAGTACCCAGTGATAATTAATAAAATGCCTAAGTCCAGTTTAACAATGCTGTGAGAAGAAATCAGATGCCATTTGGAATTTAAGTGAATAGGCTGGGAGAATGAGTCTCCTGGTGTCTGAAATATAAGGCAAACATACTTTTAATAAGAGACATTTCTATGGAAACAAAAGAAAAACAACTGTTAATGGTGGGCATAATCTACCCAGTTATTAGGCTCAAAGCATCTTTAGTTATGGAGGAGCAGGGTGGTGGCAATTTTTCATGTTTTTTTGCTTGTATTATAAAGAATAAGCCTTAGTTTGCAGGGCCTTAGGAAAAAGGTAGTAGCAATTTCATTAAGTCAGAAAAGTGGAAGAAAATTTTTAAAATGTTAGTTTGGAGACTTGCAACCCAGAAAATAATATTAAAAAGCTCAAAAACAACAGATAAGACTAGAACCTACAACAGGTGTATTATACTCTTTTCCTCTCCAGTCTCTCATTTTTATCAAAGACAAATTACGGTAGGACTAATGTGTTTGCAAATTAAATTTTAGTTTCATTATACTTGTTTTGATTATTTGCGTGAAGTGCAGCAAGAATAATTATTTGCCATATAAACTTTTTTTTTAATTGGCTTTGCTGGAACTTTGTTTTGTAAGGATTCTCAGATTAGACTTTTTAAAGCTGTGAGCCTAGCTATGGATTTATCTGTACCTGCAAACACTTGTATAAATTGGGTGAATTCCTCCCCTCTTGAAGTCCAAAGATAACTTGGGGCTCCTGGACCTGTTAGAAAGTGACAGTCTTTACTTACCATAGGTCAGGAACCCTGTACAAGGACTGCATAGACAGGATATGAGGGCAGTTTTTCCAATGGGCTTTTATAGGCTTTATAAGTCAACCTCAATTTTTAGAAAAGCAGTATGAAAGCATGTCATTCTCATAAAGCCTTGATAAAATAACCAGTTTCCCCAGTTGTGTCCTGTTACAAAAGAAAACAGATTCTTATTGCATGTATGCAAACAACTATATTGCCATAAGTTAAGAATACTCACATATAGGTTCCAAATTCTGCAGAAATCAGCTAGAGAGAAAGAAACATGCTCGAAATTTTGCTTATAGGTTGTAGTTTACTCAATTGTTAAAAGTTGTAAATAGTTTAAAAGGGAAAAAAGTTTTCTTGACTCTGAAAAACAAAACAAAAAGGGTTAGCAGCATTTCAGGAAGAAAAGGTCATAAACAGATTATTTCAATCTCCTCTTTGTTTAGTCCATGAAATTAACTTCTGTTCTGCTTGATATTTATGGACAGATTAGATCTCCAAGAGGGTCTTACAAGTTTTTCCCTCTATTCTAATGGCTCAGTCTCCAAGTTGTCAGAGACCTGCATCCAAGAGTATCCATGAGAGTCCTTTAGCTGATTATAAACCTTCTTTTGGAATAGATTAAAACAAGACAATTGTCTGTGGATGACAACAGTCTTAGGATAGTCACAGTTAAAGATGCAATCAACAGGGAAATCTGGTCATTTCTGTGACACACAATAATTTAACATAACAATCTTAATTATTATTGATAGCAGATACTTAGGCATATCAGAATCATAGGAATCTCATAAAACTTTGGAATACATATTAATCACACATTTATGTGAATATAATCCGAAAAAAGCTAAACACCATTTTAAATATGATAGTGTTTCCTGTGTGGTTTTGATATACCAAATAAGCTGCATATGTCTCTTTTGGACTTCAGAGGACCTACAATACAAAGCGGTTAATTAGGTCAAAAAAGGCTTAATTCAGGATTTGATTTTGGAAAGCTTGTCAAATATCGAAATTTAAAACATTTGACATCACAAAATAGGACCACAGTTTATTTATTTAACCAACATGATTAACTCAAAGATTTCTAAACAGCAAAAATCCTTTAGTCTTTCATAGAGAGAGGACTCAGCTTTCCAAATAACCAGACCCGATAAAGACAGCATGGCTGGGCACGGTGGGTTATGCCTGTAATCCCAGCACTTTGGGAGGCCAAGGTGGGCGGATCACGAGGTCAGGAGTTTGAGACCAGCCTGGCCAATACAGTGTAACCCCATCTCCACTAAAAATACAAAAATTAGCTGGGTGTGGTGGCACATGCCTGCAGTCGCAGCTACTCAGGAGGCTGAGGCAGGAGAATCACTTGAACCCAGGAGGCGGAGGTTGCAGTGAGTTGAGACCATGCCATTGTACTCCAGCCTGGGTGACTGGCTGAAGCAAGACTCTGTCTCAAAAAAAAAAAAAATTCTGTCTCTCTCTTTTTCCTGTAGGTGAATGAAAATCTTGCTCAAAAGGGAAAACCAAATTTTACCTTTGCATTAGTATATTAATACTAAAGCTAATTTCAATAAAATTTGATAAACAAATCTATCTAATTTTAACCAGTTTGACCATAAGGTAAGATTTTTATAACCCTTTGCAAATTTTTTGTTAAAGAGCAGATAAATGCTCCAGGAAAACCCTATTATTCTGACACATGAGCCCAGATTCTGGCCCTGTGTTAGCGAGCTTTTATTTTAATATTTAATTTATGGAAAAACGAAATAATACCCTTTTAGTCACCTAGCTCATACACAGAATTTCTATTTCCAGATTAATCTTTCACAAACCTTCTCCAACTGGCTTAAACTTTCAGTTATATTCTATCTTTCTTTTAACCCAAAACAATCCTTAAACAACCTCTAAATTAGACAAAATTAGTTTGTCTTTTAAAAACTACATTCCCATGCCTTTTTATTAAAAACACCTAATTTTTATTTTTAGTGTACGCAATTTTAATTCTGTACCAAGTGCAGAGCCTGGGAACTACAGGTAATATGTGACTCTTTGCCAGTATAGCTAGGGAGTGTGTCTAATTCTATATATCCCCAGGCCTTACCTAGAATCTAATGGCCCCAAAGCAGGCAAGTCAAACAGTTATCAAAAGTCATAGAAACAGTTAATAACCTTAAAGCATCTAGCAAGGGCAGTTTCTGACCTGCCTAATTTAGACTGAATGCCTAAATTTTAAAGACATTTAATTTTATTTTATTAATAGTCTTTAAAACTGTCTTTATTTACCAAAGATTACTAAAGCCATGTGAACTAAAGTGTTTGTTTTTCTGATAAAATATTTTATTTAAGCATTTATTTTTCTTTAAGCCAATTCATTGGAGGTCTTTTACATGTCTTGGTAGTAAGACATCACATACATGACACATATAAATACACAGACAGACAGAGAAGCAGATCTGGTAGAGTTATAAGATTCTTCATTTGCTAGTTTTTAAGATTTTCTTTCTTTTTTTTTTTCAATTAATTTTTGAGATGGAGTCTCTCTCTGTCACCCAGGCTGGAGAGTAGTGGTGTTATCTTGGCTCACTGCAACCTCTGCTTCCTGGGTTCAAGTGATTCTCCTGCCTCAGCCTCCCAAGTAGCTGGGACTACAGGTGCACACCACCATGCCCGGCTAATTTTTGTATTTTTAGTAGAAATGGGATTTCACCATGTTGGCCAGACTGGTCTCAAATTCCTGGCTTAAAGTGACCCACCTGCCTTGGGCCCCCAAAGTGCTGGGATTACAGGTGTGAGCCACTACACCTGGCCAAGATTTCTTTCTCATTTTATTTTAGATAGAGCATCAATCTTTTGATTATCTGTTCTCTGCCCTAAATAATTATCAGTGAGGTAAGTCTGAATTTGCATTTTAAAAGGGACAATTCTTAGGTGAAATAAGATAAATAATTTATATTTTACTTAAACCAAGGGAGAAATGGTGTGAGTAAAAGTTTAGGTGGGACAGCCAGGGAAAAAAGATACCCTTACATGTGGAGATTTATTTAAAGATGTAAGTTTTTAAACTGGATTCAGGGTGGAACCTTTTAAAGAACAAGGCCAGGAAAGCATGCAGTTTTTAGGGCCTAGTATGTGGGCACAGCCGGAAGGCAGAACAGATCTCCCAAAATCAAGGATCCCATTTTTACACCAAATACTGGGTCCCCCCAAAGAAGGAAGTGCTATGAGACAAGACAGTGCAATGCTTTCACAGCATATTTTATTGTAAGGACATTTCCCCAAGGCTGCTGGACAACCCAACATCAATTAGTCTGCTCTGTAATCAGCCCATCCTCCATTTCATACCTTCTAGGTGCCCAAGAGCATGGCTTTTTATGTAAACACACAAAGAAAGGGGTATCACCCTGTAGTAATAGCCACTCACTATAAGCAACTGCTATTGGACATTAAAAAAAAATGCCTCTTATTTAGCTATTGCACATTAAGATTCAACATTTCTAAATAATGCAAAATAATTTCTGATGCCCCCAAAAGTCAAAAAGATCAGGTAACATAATGCAAAACAGAACAGAGCCTCAGATTTTGAGGAGTATCTGTCTGCTTATAATTCTTTGGGTTCTACTTGGAAAACAGAGGTTTCTCCCAAAACAGGAGTCTGTGGTGCCTCTTCTGTTTCGCTCAAGGAGTTCCAGGCTGTCAGAAATTACCTTAAGTCCTCATGCAGGGCAGTGAGGGCATGTGTGCCAGAGGACAGAGTAAGTGGAGAAACAATTTAATCAACTGAGAAAAAAAACAACCCAAAAACCTTTTTTTCAAAAAAACAAGATCCAAGAAGAGAAAAAAGCCTAACAGCCTTTTAAATGTATGTATAGCTTGGCTATCCCCTTTTAATTAATCTCATTTACCATAGAGCTCTTTAAAAAAAACCCTTTTAAATCTTTAATTGCCAGACCATTGTCTGGCTGCTGGGGACAAACAGCCAACGCCTCTGGCGTTTAAGCCTTTTATTCTCCCAAAGGGATTTTCCCAAGTGCAACTGTTACTAGAAAAAGGGGTCTTGATCCAGACCCCAAGAGAGGGTTCTTGGATCTCACACAGGAAGGAATTCAAGACAAGTGGCAGAGTGCAGTGAGAAGAGAGAGTTTATTGAAAGCTACTCCGTTACAGAGAAGGGCATCGGCATCCTTAATTTGTTCTTGTATAGGGGTCATTTCTATATAAAAGCTAAGCTAAGCCATGTCTATGTAAGTGTGAGCAGAGAGCATGACAAAATTTATATTCTATTGATTTAAAGAAAACTATCCTTGATGTTTTAGTGTTTGAATACGTCAAACCATAACTATAACAATCTTGAAATCATATTTTGTTATGGGTATTGGGACATCTGGACGTTCTGCTGTTGTGGGAGTGTGTCTTTGCCAGTATCTTAGGCTGTTTCCTCAACTGTAAATATCTCATGACTGTGGGTAGTGACCAGCAAGGAATATACTCAGTTAATCTGAAGATGGAGCTGAACTTAAAATGGGGTTACTCTGCTTTCCTAGGCTCCGGCTTCCCTAACAAATCCAATAAGCCTTAATTAAGGTTATGATTTAACCATAGCCGCACAAAGTGTCTACAAAGAGATTGCAAGCAGTTTTTACAAGATGTAGAATCGCCTCCTAGATAGCTCAGAGAAAGGAAAATTCTAGACAGAAAATCACAAGCTGCCTGACATGAACCTAAACATTTCCGCCCTCTGAATGGTAGAGATGGAGAGAGAGTACCCCCATATGGTCACAAAGACAATGGAGGGAAAAAGAATAAATAAATGGCAAAGGTCACATAAATATCCAACCAGAAAGGACTCATTCTCTAAGCTGGGAATTGAACCCATGCCACTGTCATGAATGGGCAAAGCCTTAGCCACAGAGCTACAGTATTGTTCTTCCCAGAAGTAATCTAGAGCAGACAGTTTCAAGTTTGCAAAGGATTTTAACTGCTTAAGAGAATCCTTAAGGCTAGCCGTGACATTATCATGTGTCCTTTCAGACTGGCTGCCTTACATGAACCTGAAAATTTCCACCCTGTGGATGGCAGAGACTGAGAGAGAATACCCCCACATGGTCAAAAAGTCAAGCTCTCAAGGACATAAAACAAGACAAGAGGAAAACCTCATTTGGTTGTTGTTTCGGGGACCCATAGCAAAGTTTGTAACTGACTAGTCTCCAGGGCTGGCTCAAACAGCAGACTTACAGGGGTCCTACACCCACATTCTATTCTGTGGCAACCCCTCCATGACAGAACAATGCAGAACGACAAATTCATATCACAAAGTACAGCAGATTCACTACAACCTAAGACTAGTCTCACACATCTTTTTCTCATTAATCAAAACCTTGCAGGCCGGGCGCGGTGGCTCACGCCTGTAATCCCAGCACTTTGGGAGGCTGAGGTGGGTGGATCATGAGGTCAGGAGATCGAGACCATCCTGGCTAACACGGTGAAACCCCGTCTCTACTAAAAATACAAAAAAATCAGCCGGGTGCGGTGGCGGGTGCCTGTAGTCCCAGCTACTCTGGAGGCTGAGGCAGGAGAATGGCGTGAACCCGGGAGGCGGAGCTTGCAGTGAGCCGAGATCGCGCCACTGCACTCCAGCCTGGGCGACAAAGCGAGACTCCATCTCAAAAAAAAAAAAAAAAAAAAAAATCTTGCAGAGGAGAGAAACAGGGATTTTTTTTGTTTTTGTTTTTGTTTTTTAACCATTTACTTAACTGGTTTGCACAGAGAGCGAGAGGCCGGGGCCCTGGCTGGTAAGAAATTCTTACCCTTTTGCCTTCATGCCAGGGTTTTGGTTTCCCTGTCTCTGCAGCTTTCATAAGAGCAGAGCAGCTTTTGATGACCCTGTTCGCTGGGCCATAACTGTGGAGGCCAAGCTGCGTTATAAAAGAAAAAAATCTTCCTTTTCTGTTTCATGGAACCTTAGACAGAAGCCTCTCATTTTTGCAAGATGCCACCCAGTGGGCCACATGGGGGAATAAGATGTCAAATTAAACACATGAAAAGGAAAAATGGATCAGGATGTGAGTGATACAGACTCTGGACCCATGTGCTGCCAATTCTGTCCTCTCAAAGACAGCACTGATAAAAGAAAAACTTCAGCTGAATTAAAACAGCTTAATTGAGCAACGAACAATTTGTGAATTGGGCAGCCCCCAGAATCACAGCTGATTCACGGAGACTCCAGCACAACAGATATGTGTGCTGTGCTGGAGTATAAAGATTTATAAACAAAAACAGGGAAGTGACCTACAGAAATTGGCGGTGAGGTACAGAAACAGCTGGATTGGTTACAGGTTGGTGCTTGCCTTATCTGAACACAGTTTGAACACTTAGCAGTCTATATGAGTGGTTGAAGTATGGCCACTTCAACAGCCAAGACTCAGTTATTGGCACATACTACTAAGTTAGGTTTTTAATCTTGTCTGACTACTAAGCTAGTGTAGGAAATTTTCATGTGCATCTGTGTGAAGAGACCACCAAACAGGCTTTGTGTGAGCAATAAAGCTTTTTAATCATCTGGGTACAGGCGGGCTGAGTCCAAAAAGAGAGTCAGCGAAGGGAGATAGGGGTGGGGCCGTTTTATAGGATTTGGGTAGGTAGTGGAAAATTACAGTCAAAGGGGTTGTTCTCTGGCTGGCAGGGGTGGGGGTCACAAGGTGCTCAATGGGGGAGCTTTTGAGCTAGGATGAGCCAGGAAAAGGAATTTCACAAGGTAATGTCATCAGTTAAGGCAGGGTCTGGCCATTTTCACTTCTGTTGTGGTGGAATGTCATCAGTTAAGGCAGGAACCGACCATTTTCACTTCTTTTGTGATTCTTCACTTTCTTTGGGACATCTGGACATATCTGTGCAGTTCACAGGGGATACGATGGCTTAGCTTGGGCTCAGAGGCCTGACATTCCTGTTTTCTTATATTAATAAGAAAAATAACATAAAATAGTGTTGAAGTGTTGGGGCAGTGAAAATTTTTTGGGGGGTGGCATGGAGAGATAATGGGCGATGTTTCTCAGGGCTGCTTCAAGCGGGATTGGGGTGGCTTGGGAACGTAGAGTAGGAGAGGTCAAGTTGAAGGAGGATTTTGTGGTAAGGGGTGATATTGTGGGGTTGTTAGAAGGAGCATTTGTTGTATAGAATGATTGGTGATGGCCTGGATACGGTTTTGGATGAATTGAGAAACTAAACGGAAGGTACAAGGTCCGAATAAAAGAAAAAAATAGGTATTAAAGGACTAAGAATTGGGAGGAACCAGGACATCCAATTAGAGAGTGCCCAAGGGGGTTCAGCGTAATTACTTGCTTGGTTGGCGAGTTTTGGGGCTCTATCCTTGAGTTTTTTTATGTTGTCATACACCAGGCCAGATTGATTTAGGTAAAAACAACAATCTTTATTTAAAAATATACAGAGTCCTCCTTTTTCAGCAGCGAGTAAGTCAAGGCCTCGGCAGTTTTGGAGGACAACTGCAGCTAAAGAGTCAACTTGGGTCTGAAGGACTGATAAAGTTTGTGATATGTCTGTGATGCTAGCAGAGAAGTCATTAGAGAGGACACAGAAGGTCATGACAGAGGTTGAAATGCCTGCCATTCTAGTACCGAGATCAATAGTGGAGGCAGAAAGTCCTAAACTGACAAGCAATGATATTAGTGGAATAACTCTTTTTTTGTCATCTGAGTGTCATGAGGGGAACAGGGAGCTCTTTGGTCCTATTCACAAATTGAATTTTGGGAGTAAGGAAAACTAGTATACATGTGCCTGTCCAATTAGGAGGTAGACACATGTAGGTAGAGAATCCACAGAGGAAGAAGAGAGCTTGTGCCAGGCAAAACTGGAAATGCAAAGTAAAAAGATGAGAAGGAGTGCTGAAAGGGGTGTCTTGTACCCAGACTCCTAGGGATCCAGCTAGGGCGGCAGCCGTCAGAGGTTGTAATGGGGACTGATGGGGTAACTGCATAGAGGGAGAGGTTCAATTTTCATGGTGTATGAGAAAACATTGAGTGTCTATGAGCAACCTTTCACTGTTATTTACGGGGCTGGGTATAAGTAAACAAGAAGAGGGCCTGGGAGGAGAGTCTGACAAGCAAGGGGAAGGTAGCCAAGGATGGAGTGAAATACAGGGTAAGTGTCTTCCTAAGCAATAATTACTGCTAATGTTTTTAAGTTTGCCTGTATTGATAGAGGGCTTATCTGTAATATGGAGCTGGAAGGCTCCAATTGTTTCAGTGATGTGTGTAGTTGGGCTTTGGAGATGAAGAGTGAAGGAACATCAAGAAAGTGAAAGGTTACCCAGGGGAATTCCAGTGGGTCTTTGCTGAGAGATACATAAAGGAGCGGCCGCAGGAAAAGTAGTTTGTGTTGTGAGGGGTCCAAATACGGGGGGAGTAGAGTTGATATAAGGAGAAAGGTTTTTTAAGTAAGTGTGGAGGAGGGCAGCAGCTTGCTGATGTGAAATGTCTGGGGAGGTCTTGCTGGACCTTCTAGAAAGTAAAGAAGTTCTTCAGGAGGGTAAAGGTGAGGGCTGTTAAAGGAAGTTCGGAGGTGTAGGGAGTCAGGAGATGTTGCCCAGCCTGTACGTAAGGCGGGGGCAGCTATATAGGCGCAGGAAGAAAGGGAAATGCAAAGCCAGCAATTGTTCGCTAAGGAGGGATTAGAAACGGCTAGGAGAGAGTAAGATTGATAGTGTGGTGGAGATAGCTGGGGAGAGGTAGAGGGTGGTGTAAGAATGGGAGTGAGAATAAGAGTGAGTATAAAAGTAAAGAATAGAACTTCATCAGGGTGAAAGTATTGGAGGGTACCCTGCCAGCAAAGATCATGTATCCGCTCTAAGAGGGAGTTAAGAGTGGCGGTTTGGGGATAGCACCAGGAGATGTCAGCTGCGATGGCTTAGAGAAACAGTGTAAACAGGCAATGTAAACAAGAGTAGGGCATCTATGAGTAGTTGAGAATGGTGAACAGGAGTATGACTAGTCAGAAGACAGCAGGGATGACTGGTTTTTGGGGCACAGTCCAAGTAGTGGGGGTGACTGCATAAAGCCCTGTTGCAAAAAGTAGGGTAAGGACGAACAGACCTAATAGAATGAAGGTATGTATTAGGCTCATAAGGGTTATTACTGTTCTTCCGAAATGCAAGTGAGTTTAAGGGAAGTGGGGAGAGTACTTGTGACTTCCAGGAGGAAGAAGAGAGATTAGGCTGGCTGTCCAATGGACACAGCTTTATTCTGGAACGGTAAACCCAGTGGGGAGGATCCTGCAGGTGGACGGCAGTTGGGGTACTATAGATGACTAAGTAGGGTCTGGTCCATCGAGGTTGTAGAGTTTGAGGGTTCAGATTCTTAACAAGAACTGATTGTCCAGCTAGGGTGTCTTCATATGGCTGGGAATCTGGAGTAGGCAAGAGAAGATTAGCAGCCTGGTGAATTTCCTGTCTAGCCTGCCGGAGGACTGGAAGATAGTTGCCTAGAGGGCTGGTGTCTGGGACGAGGTTGGGGCTGAGCAAGAAAGTGCGTCCATATAAAAGTTCAAATGGACTGTACCCTGTAGCATCTCCAGGACAGGCTCTAATTCTGAGAAGGGCAAGAGGTAAAAGTACGGTCCAGTCCTTTTTAAGTTGGAGGCTGAGCTTGGTGAGATGTCTTTAAAAGACCATTAGTCTGTTCTACCTTTCCTGAAGATTGAGGACGGTAAGGGATATGAAGGTTCCACTGAATACCAAGAGCCTGAGAAACTGCTTGGGTGATTTGACTAGTAAAGGCCGGTCCGTTATCAGACTGTATAGAGGTGGGAAGGCTAAACTAAGGAATTATGTCTGACAGAAGGGAAGAAATGACTGCGGTGGCCTTCTCAGACCCTGTGGGAAAGGGCTGTACCCATCCAGTGAGTGTCTACCCAGACCAAGAGGTATTTTAGTTTCCTGACTCCGGGCATGTGAATAGAGTCAATTTGCCAGTCCTGGGCTGGGGCAAATCCCCGAGCTTGATGTGTAGGGAAGGAAGGGGGTCTGAACAATCCCTGAGGGGTAGTAGAATAGCAGATGGAACACTGAGAAGTGATTTCCTTGAGGATAGATTTCCACGATGGAAAGGAAATGAGAGGTTCTAAGAGACGGGCTAGCGGCTTGTAACCTACATGGAAGAGGTTATGAAATGATGACAGAATAGAATGGGTCTGTGAGGCTGGAAGGAGATATTTTCCTTGGTCTAAGAACCATTTGCCTTGTGTGGGAAGAGATTGATAGGTGGAAGTTTTAGTGGGGGAGTAGGTGGGAGTGACCAATGAGAAGGAGAAAAACTGGCAGTGAGGGACAGAAGTTGGAAAGCTAACAGCTTCTTTAGCTACCTTATCAGCATAAGCATTGCCCTGAGCAATGGGATCTGATGCCTTTTGATGGCCCTTGCAGTGAATGACTCCAGCTTCCTTTGGAAGTAAATCGGCCTTAAGAAGTTTTTATTAAGGAGGCATTAATAATGGAGGACCCTTGTATAGTGAGGAAACCTTTCTCAGCCTATATAATAGCATGGTGGTGCAGGATATGGAAGGCATATTTAGAGTCAGTATAAATATTGATGCGTAGTCCCTTTGCAATAGTGAGGGCCTGAGTTAAGGCAATGAGTTCGGCTTCCTGAGAGGTAGTGCAGGGGGGCAGAGCAATAGTCTCAATGATAGATGTGGAAGATACTACTACAGCATAGCCTGCTTTTGCTGGTGAGTGGCAATTAGGCCTGGTGGAACTGCCATCAGTAAACCAAGTGTGATCAGGGTGAGGAACAGGAAAGAAGGAAGTATGGGGAAATGGGGTGAATGTCAGGTAGATCAGAGAGATATAGTCATGGGGGTCAGGTGTAGTATCCAGAATAATGTAGGAGCCCAGATTGAAGTCCGGGCCAGGAACAATGGTAATTGTGGGAGACTCAACAAACAGTGAGTATAGCTGAAGGAGCTGGGGAGCAGAAAGTATATGCGTCAGGTGTGAGGAAGAAAATGAAGAAAATAGACTTTGGAAGTTGTGAGAGCTGTAGAGAGTGAGTTGAGCATAGTTCATGATTTTGAGGGCCTCTGAAAGTATTAGGGCAGTGGCAGCCACTGCACGGAGGCATGATGGCCAGCCTAAAACAGTAAGGTCAAGTTGTTTGGACAAAAAGGCTACAGGGCGGGTTCCCAGTCCTTGTATAAGAATTCTGACTGCACAGCCCTGCACTTCAGCTGTGTGTAATGAAAAGGGTTGGGATGAGTCAGGGAGAGTTAATGTGGGAGCAGTCTCTAAAGCTGTCTTCAAGCAACGGAAAGAGGAGTGGGGAAAGGATTTAGGATCTATGGGGTCAGCTAGGTTTCCGTCTGTGAGTTTATATAATGGTTTTGTTAGGGTGGCAAAACCAGGTATCCAAAGGCAAAAGTATCCAAGTATGCCTAGGAAGGAAAGGAGTTGTTGTTGCGTAGAAGGTGTTGGGGTTTGAGAGATCAGTCGGACACGATCGGCAGGGAGAGCACGTGTGTTTATCTATTGAGGTAGGTAATGGATGGAGAAGAAATTTGATCTTTGGGTGCGGATACCCAGTATTCTTTGGAGAATAAATGTTGAAGGAGCAGGAGGACAGGGGATTGATCTCCCAAGGGAGGTCCCCTGATCTGAGTCACGGCACCAAATTTCACACGCGTCCATGTGAAGAGACCACCAAACAAGCTTTGTGTGAGCAATAAAGCTTTTTAATCACCTGGGTGCAGGTGGGCTGAGTCTGAAAAGAGTCAGCAAAGGGAGATAGGGGTGGGGCTGTTTTATAAGATTTGGGTAGGTAGTGGAAAATTACAGTCAAAAGAGGTTGTTCTCTGGCTGGCAGGGGTGGGGGTCACAAGGTGCTCAGTGGGGAGCTTTTGAGCCAGGATGAGCCAGGAGAAGGAATTTCACAAGATAATGTCATCAGTTAAGGCAGGAACTGGCCATTTTCACTTCTTTAATTTTCAGTTACTTCAGGCCCTCTGGATGTACACGTGCAGGTCACAGGGGATACGACAGCTTAGCTTAGTCTCAGAGGCTTGACAGAAATGTGCTCCCCCAAATTATAAGAGGCGTGCCTACCGGTCCAAACCCAAAGAATGGGCTAAGAGACCAGAAGTACAGCGAAAGTGAAACTTGACTGTCAGTCTTGCAAGATCAGGTGTCCGTTGAGCAGGCACATCTGGTACAGTTACAGCAAGCAATTTATCCCCTAGTGCGCAAGTCCCTGCCCCGGTTCCTCTAGGCTGAGCACTGTGAGGTTACAGTCTTCCTGGACGTAGTCACCTAAGTTTCTTTTCTTGTTTTTTTTTTTTGAGACGGAGTCTCGCTCTGTCGCCCAGGCTGGAGTGCAGTGGCGCAATCTCGGCTCACTGCAAGCTCCGCCTCCCGGGTTCACGCCATTCTCCTGCCTCAGCCTCTCCGAGTAGCTGGGACTACAGGCGCCCGCCACCACGCCCGGCTAATTTTTTGTATTTTTTAGTAGAGACGGGGTTTCACCGTGGTCTCGATCTCCTGACCTCGTGATCCGCCCGCCTCGGCCTCCCAAAGTGCTGGGATTACAAGCGTGAGCCACCGCGCCCGGCCCTTTTCTTGTTTTTTATTGGTCGTTGGGTTGGGGCTTTTGGTATTTTCTTTAGGGTCTTCTCGCTGCATTTTGTTGCAGCCCTTAATGCATTGTAATTGTAGTCAGCTCTGGGACTCTTCAAGTATTTGACCTGACCCAGGGGGTTAAGCAAGCTGTTAGGAATAGATAAGGTGAGCTACTTTTGCAAGCTAGTAAACTTCCATTCTAAGCTAAATCCTCTGGTTTGGGTGAGGGTACCTAAAGGGTCCCAATAAGCAGGCACTGGCTATTAAGGCAGGGCCCTAGGGTATCCTGTTCTTCCATAGCTTACAGGTCCAAGTGTATTCAAGGTATTTTGTCTTGAAAATGGACCACCATATACGTTGTTTTCTACAGCTAGGTTACATCCACAGGGACTCAAATATAAAAGTATGGTGTTCTTCTCAGGCCGTATTTAGTTTGCTTTAACAGCACCCACAGTCAGTAGCTTCACACTGAAACAGACAGACGACAGGAAAGTCCACAGGCTTCCCTTCCCCACAAGGTGTGGCAAAGGAAGGGAGAATACTTAGAAGACTGAAAGAAGATTACAGAGTTCAAAGCCAGGGCACTAAACAGAGTTTTCTAAACTGATCAGCCGTTTCAATCCATCCTGCATGGGTGACTATTCAGGCTGAGCCAATCCACCATTTCATCACGTCCTGTGTGGGTATCTATTCAGTTGGAGCTGATGAAGTTAGTGAAAACCAAAAGAAAGGAAGGAGGGAGGAAGAAGAAGGAAAAATAAAAACACAACAAATAGGGGACAGGAGAGGAGGGAAAGCATAGCTTAGAGGGGTGGCAAGGAGTCTTGGGGAGGCTGGAGGAAAACTCCCAGTTGCAGCAATACTAAACTGAAGTTTCAGACAGCTGCCCATCAGCTGCAGAGGGGTCCGGCTCACAAGCCTCCCACTTGGGAGAGAAAAATATTCCCCATGTCCTGTGGACCTGCAGCGGTTGCCAGAGAATCTCTTATAAACCAGACTCTTTGGCTCCCCATGCAATGGAAATTGACATGGGGCCAAGCGGATTTCCTAGACAAGGGTTGTATTTCAGGGCTTGTGCTCAAGAGCAAGGGAGACAGGGGAAGTGCAAGAATCCTCCCACTGGTTTTCTAAAAAGCGTTGGTAGGGATTGTTTTATTAGGCAAAGAGCGGGAATTGACATCAGGGGTAAGGGTTGCAGGCTGGGCTGGGCAGAGCATGTTAAGGGTAAGGTATGCAGGTCAGCATAGCCAGTTGTGATGGTTACCTTGAGTAACAGGCCACCTGGTGGTCTGGCCCGCGGCAACTATGCTGTAAATCAATAGTTCAGCATTCCTTCTTGAGTAGGGACACTTCACAACCTTGGTTCGATTTTGGATATCCTTAGGCCAGTTTCTGGAATTTTTTTTTTTTTTTTTTTTTGAGACGGAATATTGCTCTGTTGCCAGGCTGGAGTGCAGTGGCATGATCACGGCTCACTGCAACCTCTGCCTCCCAGGTTCAAGCGATTCTCCTGCCTCAGCCTCCTGAGTAGCTGTGACTACAGGCGCACACCACCATGTCCAGTAGAGATGGGATTTCACCATGTTGGCAAGGATGGTCTTGATCTCCTGACCTCATGATCCACCCACCTTGGCCTCCCAAAGCGCTGGGATTACAGGCTTGAGCCGCCACGCCCGGCCTGGAATTCTTTAAGTAAAAGGCATGGTTACATGAAAGCCCAAAAGAATAATATAGTGTTAAATCAAGTTTAGCCTAAAACTGCCTCCTTACATCCTTTAAGTTTGGCCTAAAAGTTTCTCTGTACATCGTGATCTGTAACAAATGGAGGTATGAATGGACCATAGCCTACACTGTGCCAATCCCCGAGTTTTGGCCAATCAAATGTAGCCAGCTGTTGGAACCATGTTCACAAAAGGCAAATGCCAACCTATACCCAATCCAGCTGTTTCTGTACTCACTTTTCTTTTTTATTTTTTTGAGATGGAGTTTCATTCTTGTTGCCCAGGCTGGAGTGTAGTGGCACAATCTCGGCTCACTGCAACCTCCGCCTCCCAGGTTCAAGCGATTCTCCTGCCTTGGCTTCCTGAATAGCTGGGATTACAGGTGCCCACCACCATGCCTGGCCAATTTTTTGTATTTTTAGTAGTGATGGGTTTTCTCATGTTGGCCAGGCTGGTCTCGAACACCTGACCTCAGGTGATCCACCCACCTTGGCCTCCCAAAGTGCTGGGATTACAGGTGTCAGCCACCGTGCCCAGCCTCACTTCTCTTTTCTGTCTGTCACTTTCCTTTTTCTGTCCATAAATCTTCCACCACATGGCTGTGCTGGAGTCTCTGAGCCTACTCTGGCTCAGAAGGCTGCCCGATTTGTGAATTGTTTATTGCTCAATTAAACGCCTTTGCATTTAATTCAGCTGAAGTTTTTCTTTTATCAGTAGAATGACTACTTTCTTTTGTGAACCCCGAATATCTGAGATGGTCTCAGTTTAGAAAGTTTATTTTGCCAAGGTTGAGGATGTGCACCTGTGACACAGCCTCAGGAAAGACATGTGCCCAGGGTGCTCGGGGCACGGCTTGGTTTTGTACATTTTAGGGAGACATGAGACATCAATCAATATATGTAAGAAATACATTGGTTCTGTCCAGAAAGGCGGGGACAACTCGAAGCAGGGAGGGAGCTTCCAGGTCACTGGTAGGTGAGAGACAAATGGTTGCATTCTTTTTTGAGTTTCTGATTAGCCTTTCCAAAGGAGGCAATCAGATATGCACCTATCTCAGTGTGGCAGAGGGAAGACTTTGAATAGAATGGGAGGCAGATTTGCCCTGAGCAGTTCCCAGCTTGACATTTCCCTTTAGCTTAGTAATTTTGGCACCCAAGGTTTTCCTTTCACACTTAGTATGACTATTAATGGGTCTTAATATAACTATTAATGGGTATGGTGTCAGTGAGGTAGCATAGTGTTGTTTTGTGATCAGCGGGAATGCGTGAAAGAATGCTCTAGTGGGGGAGAGCTGAGCCAAGCTCCATCCTTACTCTGTCTCACATAGACATACACAAACATACAGACACAAATAGAGACCTTATAACTTTCAAAAAGTGATATAAAACGTACTAGTTTAGGCCAGGTGTGGTGGCTCATACCTGTAATCCCAGCAGTTTGGGAGGCCGAGGTGTGTGGATCACCTGAGGTCA
Organism: Hylobates moloch; assembly: GCF_009828535.3. Taxonomy (NCBI): domain Eukaryota; kingdom Metazoa; phylum Chordata; class Mammalia; order Primates; family Hylobatidae; genus Hylobates; species Hylobates moloch. The sequence goes on along the minus strand of NW_026652291.1, from coordinate 11,922,383 downwards.
GGAGTTCAAGACCAGCCTGGCCAATGTGGTGAAACCCCATCTCTACTAAAAATACAAAAATTAGCTGGGTGTGGTGGCAGGTGGCTGTAATCCCAGCTTAGGAGGCTGAGGCAGGAGAATCACTTGAACCTGGGAGGCGGAGGTTGCAGTGAGTCCAGATCACGCCATTGCACTCCAGCCTGGGTAACAGGAGCGAAACTCCGTCTCAAAAAAATAAAATAAATAAAAAACAAAAAACAAAAACAAACAAAAAAACTTACTAGTTTATATAAGAGCTCTTTTTCATCTTTGCCTCACTTTTATTCAAATTGTGTTTCTGGCAGATGGAACAAGTTGTTTCCTATTCATTATACGGGCTAATGCTTTTTATTGATATTTGTGGGGGAAACCTTTAAGATCTTTTTACTTGCCTTGATACATAATCTCATAGAGGCTATGGCTCAGCCTCAGGTGGTTGTTTTAGTCAACGGCAAAGCTACTTTTTAAAGTGGGCTAAGCTAAGGAAAAAGGCATTGGAGTTTTCTTAAGAGACTGGGGTTTTAATTGGTATTTATCAGGAGGGGAAGTAAATTTCTTGAATTTTGTGATAAGAAGCAGTACTACAAGTAAAAGTGAGGAGCCTCAATTATGGGGTCTAAAGCAGAATTACTTCCTTGGATGTTTGCATTTTAAAGAGATGGCTCTTGGCTGGGTGTGGTGGCTCACACCTGTAATCCCAGCACTTTGGGAGGCCGAGGTGGGCAGACTGCCTCAGGTCAGGAGATGGAGACCATCTTGGCCAACGTGGTGAAACCCCGTCTCTACTAAAAATACAAAAATTAGCCAGGTGTGGTGGCACACGCCTGTAGTCCCATGCAACTCGGGAGGCTGAGGCAGGATAACTGCTTGAACTCAGGAGGCAGAGGTTGCAGTGAACTGAGATCGTGCCATTGCACTCCAGCCTGGGTGACAGAGTGAGACTCCATCTCCAAAAAAAAAAAAAAAAGAGAGGTTGCTGTCAGGTTCTTGAGAATTTAGTTCTGGATGGTAGAAGATTTACATCTCAAAAGGGGAGAGGAATTATGCAGACTTTTAAAGTAACTGCTCTAAGAGGATTTCCAGGGACATATTTGCCTATTGTCAGGTTTTGGTCTGTGACAAACAGGAAATCCTCCCAACAGTGTTGAGCTTTAACATTTAGGTGCTTGAGGATGGGGGAATGGACAATTATTTGTCTAGAGAGTCTGCAGTGCTTACATGTCCAGGCTGAGGCCCAGGACAATTACTATTTAAGTTCTCCTTCTTAAGGGCAGGACAGTCCCTTTTCCAGTGTCCTGGCATTTTATAGTATCTGCAAGCATCTTTTGGAGGGGAGGTTTTGGGATTGGTAAGAAGGATGGGTGGAGCTTTAGGTTATTCCTAAAGCCACATTTCTGTTTTTGTAAAGACTCAGTAAAGCCAGAACATTTATTTATTTTTAAAAAATATTTATTTATTTATTTATTCATTAGATATGGGGTCTCACTCTGTGGCCCACGCTGGAGTACAGTAGCACAACCATAGCTCACTGCAGCCTCAAACTTCTGGGCTCAGTAGATCCTCCCACCTCAGCCTCCCGAGTAAATGGAACTACAGGTGCATACCACCATGCCTGGCTAATTTAAAAAAAATTTTGTTTAGATACAAGGTCTCACTGTGCTGCTCAGGCTGGTCTTGAACTCCTGGCCTCAGGCGATCCTTTTGCCTCAGCCTAGAACAGTTATTTTTTAATACTTCAAAGAATTGGGTGGTGACATCAACAATAGCATTCACGGATTGGCCTGCCCATCCAACTGCCCTATTTTGAAATTGTCCCCTTATGTCAGAGAGAAAATTTCTAACTGACATGGAAACCAAAAGATTCCTGTGTTCCAGGGCTTCTGAATTTAGAGCTGTGTGCCTTTGGAATGTTTTTATAAATCTTTTAACAGAGCCTTTAGGATGAATTCCTTCCCTCAGAGCACATCATTCCACTTGAGCCCATTGACCTGTAAAGGGAAGTCTTCCATAATATCTTCTATCAGACTGGACTATCAGCCTTCCACTGGTCCATGTGCAGGAGGAAGGTGGTGAAGGGGAGTTTATGGTGGGTGTAGATTTAAATTTTTGTTCTAAATCTGATTTCTGTTATTTAATTTTATTAAGGGAGCCTTTTAGGCTAGCTGTGATACTTTTTGTATTCTTCTTTCAATTTCATCCTCCCCTGTGGGTAATTAGGACATTTGTTTAGGGTAAGTGCTCTCTAAAAATCCTTTTAAATATGAAAGCTTTTCCAACTCAAAGGATCTGTCATCTGGCCACTGACAATTTAGGGTTTCCAAAAGCATACTTGTTCCAACATACTATTCAAAACCAGTGAGCCTTTATATGGCTTGACCGTAAACTACATAGCCCAGAAAACTTCAGTAATGATATATTTCAGGATCTCAATGTTATTAGTGCTGGTTCTTTTCTGTCTGTACCTGTAACTAACAACAACACAACAGAAATTACAGAAATATAGTCACTTCCAGAAAATATTTAGTCAGTTGTCTAAGATTTTGGTCAATATGGCACCAAATAGATATTGGAGCTTTAAAATAGAATTGATTGATCTTTTGGAATAATCTGGAATTCTAGATGTAATAAACATTTAAAATTGAATTCATTTAAATTAAGGTAGTTTCTCACACATCTTATGTTATTTAGTAAAGACTCAGGACCAGTTTAACCTTTGTTATGTTGACACTTAGAATATACGCTCTCTAACATCAGGATTATAAACAACCTAAGTTTGTAAATTCGTGATTTTAACTTTTTCCTGCTCTTAAAAATTGATACACTATCTTAATTAGTTTAAAAAGCCAGTCCTTTTTATTCACAGATTCAACTACTTTTAGAACATTTTAGGAAAAAAATTGTGGCAGGGTATGCAGCATAGGGTAAAAAGAGCACTGTGTACTACTGTATTTCCTGTAATGAAACATCTGCAATACAAAGCATGCAGTAGTAGAAAACCATGTTCCTCTGAAGCACAGGTGTAACGTGCATGCTGTAATAGATTTATCAGACTTTAGGAATAAGAATGCTCTAATAGTATGCTCATCCTGTTGGGAATAAATCTTTGGAATTTTAATTCACATGTGATTTGCAAAATCAACAGTAGCATCATTAAAAATTCAATCTGTAATCAGTATTTGAGCCTATTCGTAACTATGTTTTCCTTTCTGTAACTGATGGATCCTGGTGGTTTGCCATCTTACAAATCAATCTCACACTGAAGATTCTTGGCCTAGCACTCAAACATGATGGATTGTGGCCTTTCTCTGTACCCATTGCCTTAGGAAGTCCTTGAGTATAATTGTAACCAGTGTGTTTCATTCTTTTCCCCTGTGGCTATGGAAACCTCTTCAGGTTGGTGGCTACTGGGATAAGTCCTGTAGCACAGTGACTCAGCTGAAGGAAGGTCTCAACCGAATCCTCTGCCTGATCCCCTATAATGTGATCAATCAATCTGTCTGGGAGTGTATTATGCCGGAATGGCTGGAAGCCATCAGAACAGAAGTCCCAGATAATCAGTTAAAAGAATTCAGGGAAGTATTAAGGTGGGTAAGTAGTTTAATGAAGTCACTGTAATTATAATCATACCTAATGTTTGTTGAGCATGTACTGTGTGCCTGTCACCTTACTAAGCGTTTTATATAATCTCATTTACTTTTTAACAACCCTGTGGAGAAACTTGAAGCCCCAACGTGAAATAGCTACAATACCTCAACCTAAGATGATTTGGCATTGTCCAGAAAAGATTTTGTTCTTGTGGAAAAAACAGATGTTTACTTATTTTGAAATTTTCAAATATAATTATAATTGGTGGGATGTGGTGGGAAAGTGCAAAGGGAAACTGTTTTAGATGCTGGGGAGCAATGCTAATGCCTTAGAAATGCAATTCCTTCTGTTAAACCTAATATGAGGAAGAACAGTAATGTTATTAACAACCATATGAATTATTTATAAGATCTCTATTTCAATGACATAAACTTCTCTTACAGTAAAGTGAAATATGTTGATAACAGTTCAGAACACAAACTAATCTAAAAGGCTTGGCTTTCCAAATGGGGAATAGTTAGAAAGACAGTGGTGGTATTAGTAGAACCCAATCTATGCCCATTGGTCATTTACTTTTGTTGCTCTGCTTTCCAGCAAAATGTTTGACATTGAACTCTGTCCTCTGCCTTTCTCAATGGAGGAGATGTTTGGTTTTATTAGTTGTCGGTTTACAGGATACCCCTCCTCTGTGCAGGAGCAAGCTTTGCTATGGCTTCATGTAAGTGAATAATACTTTTGATCATTTTAGGAAATAGTTCTTAGCTTATAAGCTTTCGATCCCTGGGTCGAGGGAGTGGGAGTTATAGCAAAGAGTTCATAAGTCCCCATGTTTGCCAAGAAAGAATATCTCCTATGCATAGATAAATGAGTAAATTTCAAATATATGTTGCTCTAGTTGTGGTTAATAACATAAATATATAAATTGTGCAGTAATATTACTGAATTCATAGTAGCTTTAGGTCCTTTTGTATTTTTCCATCAATGGCTATTAAAAGTATAATAGCTGTCTTGTGGGATTCTGATAAATCTTTGATATTAAACAGGTCCTTTACTTGGAAAGATGGGGAAGGATTTAGTGAGTAGTTCATGCTGTTCCCTCAGCCTGGGCTGACTTTCTCTCCTGTCTCTATTTGTGAACTCCAACCTACCTTTTAAAGTCCATCTCAAAAATTATCCCTTATCTGAAGTTTTCTGCTACTTCAAACCCTCATCTTCCCAGGTTCTCTGTGTGAGTTTGGTTCTATTTCTGTCTCACAGTTTTTGTCTGTCTTGCCACCTGATTACAAGCTCCTGAGTGCAGGGGCCAGGTCTTACTCATTTCTGTATTTATAACCCCCTTCATCCTCTCCTCCTAGAATACGGCACATGCTTTGTATTTAAAAGTGGATGTTCAATTAAAGTTTATTAAATTATCTTGAATACCTGATATGAGTTTGGGCAGTTATAGAAAATGAGGACAGAATCAGTGTTTAGATTAACTACAGGTACAGATACATTTCTGTGTCATGCAAGGATAGGATCCCATAAGCTCTTCAAGTTGTAAAGATGCCTTTCTGGGTTCGAAACTGAAGAGCAATATTCTTCACGTTTGACAGAGAGTAAAGGGACCATTTTTTAAAAAGTCAAAGTTTGGGCCAGCTCGGTAGCTCACACCTGTAATCCCAGCACTTTGGGAGGCAAAGGTGGGTGGATCACTTGAGCTCAGGAGTTCAAGACCAGCCTGGCCAACATGGCCAAAGCCAATCTCTACAAAAAATACAAAAATTAGCTGGATGTGGTGACGCTCACCTGTAGTCCCAGCTACTTGGGAAGCTGAGCCAGGAGAATCTCTTGAGCCCAGGAGATCGAGGCTGCAGTGAGCTGTGATCAAGCCACTGTACTCTAGCCTGGGCAATAGAGTGAGACCCTGTCTCAAAAAACAAACAAACAAACAAACAAACAAACAAAAAGTCAACTTTGGGATTTAGAATTTTAACCATTTATTCCCAAATGGGTTTCAGTAAGGTAATTCCCCTTTTAAGAAAGCCAGTCTACCTACAGATGGCTGGATGTTGCCTCAGTTACCCTGTTGCACAGCCCTTACACTGTGCCCTTTGGGGATGAGCCTATACAGCTTTGTCCACCACTATGGCTACAGCGGAAACATTTACACATTTTACGGACTGGGCTTTCATCCAGCCTTGGTTTATAAGACAGAGTGTTGCAGCTGAAGGAGGTTTTCCAGCCTTGGTCTATTTGGAGGATAGAGTGGACACTATAGTGGTTAGAGTTGACTCATTTATAATTAATTGTGGAAACGCGTGCAAGAGCTCCCATGTGCCAGGCCCTGGAATAGGCACTGGAATAAAAATGGGACTGGAAATAGTCCTTTCTGCATACTTCCTTTCTTTAAGCAGCTCACTGTGGGAGGGATAGGATTAGACAATTAAACAGAAGAAAAAGTAATAATTGCTCTAATAAAGGTATGTATAAAGGTTAAGAAAGCAGAGAACAGGGATGTATTAATTCTGTCTGAAGGAAGAAGGCATTTTTTTCCAGAAAATTAATGACAGAGAAGGTGACTTGATTTGGGCCCAGATTGACACCAGGTTGTACCAGACAGCAAGATCGGATGGGTCATTGAGATCAGAGTGGGGATGGCCCAGAGAAGCAGTGCTAGTCCAGGAGAAAGGTGAGGAACTAAGGCACTAGCGGTGGATATGGAGAGTGGGGGACAGCATCAAGAGAAATTGAGAAGTGTTAATAGAAAGAACATGGTGACCTATTGGATGCTGGGGGTGAGGAAAGGAGAAAGTTCGATGATAACTTTGATTTTCTTAGTATGAAAATTGGAGGATGACTGTGTTGATAGAATATGTATAAGGCTAATTATCCTTATGTTCAATAATTTGCTTTGGAAAAAGAAGGTTAAATATAGCTCTTTTGAGTTTTAAAATTTACATATGTTTTTTGGGGGGATATATGCCTTTTTTCCCTAGGTATTATCAGAGTTAGATATCATGGTTCCACTTCAACTACTAATAAGTATGTTTTCTGATGGAGTTAATTCAGTCAAAGAGCTGGCAAATCAAAGAAAATCAAGAGTCAGTGAACTGGCAGGGAACCTTGCATCTCGAAGGGTAATTATTGCCACATTTGTTCTTGTCTTACTTTTAAAAATCTTGAAAACCCTTGTCAGTTATCCTAAGCCTGAAAGTACTGTCATAAGAAACCAAAAATGTGTTTTCAGTCCATCTCGCTGTGTTCATCTTTTAAGTGCATTAAACAGTCACATTTGTTTGGTATAGTGTATAACCAGTAAGTTATTGAGTTTTCATTTTATTTTTAATTTCTTTGAATTTTAGCTCTCTCCCTTGATGAAAAAGAGTAGCTTTTTGGTAACATTCCATTTTTATGAGTCTCCTGGTGGATAAGAATTTTTTACCAGCTCCTAGGCAGATCAGTGCTTCACTTTGGGGGTGAGGAGTCTGGGAGGAGTTTGGATGATTTTCTTTTTTCCTTGTCTTTTGGGAAGATATGATCAACTACTGGTGACTGTGAGGGATGCTGTCACTGTGAACCAACTGAGCGCATTTTATTGACCCCTTTGCATCATTGTAGGTGAGAAAAGTCAAGATAGTCTGGTCTAAAGTGTATACAAACTGCTGGACAGCTTTGATTATTTTTCTATGGAGGCCTGATAGAGTCTCTGCTGATGTGCTGCTGTTCTCAGGCCATGAGGAGCTGTGGAAAGGTTGACTCTTATTGGATGGTTGGCAGAAAATGTTCTCCACTCTTTCCTTGTCAAGCCTCTCTACAAAATTTCCCCCACTGTATGCCACAGGCCTCCAGCCATTCCACCTGATATCTAGGGATTAAAAAATGGAACATGATTATGGGTTTGTATTCAGTGTTTTTAAAGAATATCATTACTTATTTTGTCATCTGCCTGATAGGAGCCAGCTGCCAACCATCTATACTTTATTTCGTTCTTCTGTAACCTTTAAAATGACATTCCTTTGTGTAGCACTTTACTCTGTGCAATGTGTTCACAACAAACAATATCACAGAATTGTGTGAGGCAGCCAGGGAAGAACTCATTATCTTCATTTTACAACTACCTAACCTGATGTTCAGTGAAGTGAAGTGATTTCCTACAGAAACACCGTGAATACCTGGATATTCTGATTCTTAATGGGGTAATCTTCCTCTTTACCTTAAAAATGGTGTTTGAAGAGCTTTGTGGTTACCACAAAGATTTTTAAGACAGAAAAATACCTAGGTGATAGGTACAATCATACCCCAAACCTCAGTATCACGCAATATAACTTTGTAACAAACCTGCACGTGTGTTGTTCCGATTCTAAAATAAAAATTGAAAAAGAAAAAAAAGAGAAATATGATTTGAGAGTGATATACAGATGTATTAGTCAGGGTCCTGATTCAGAATTTATCCCAGATAGTTTAAATGACAGACTTTAATGGAGATTCTGCCTATAGTGTTATGGGAAAGCTTAAAGGAGCAATACAGGTGGACAAGGCACCCAGAGTCCAGGAACAGTCCAGGAGGAAGTCCTTACACCCCCAGGGCTGAAGGAACAAGGAAAGAGTTCCTGGGGTACCAAACGGGAGCTGAAACTGTAAGAAAGGGCTGGTTAGAGAAGTTATGGAGTGCTGGAGATGCTCCCAGAGATGTAGCACCCAAGTGGGCAGGGAGAGTGGAGAAATACTCCTGCCTGTCTCTCCTCCAGCTTTCAGGACTTCCGCTGGTGCCTCCCATTGACTGAACCCAGCCAGGCTTGGTGGCTTATGCCTCTAATCCCAGCAGTTCGGGAGGCTGAAGTGGGAGGATTGCTTGAGTCCAGGAGTTAGAGACCAGCCTGGGCCACACAATGAGAGCTTGTCTCTACAAAAAAATTTTCAAAAAATTAGCTGGGCCTGGTGGTGCATGCCTGTAGTCCCAGCTATTTGGGAGGCTGAGGTGGGAGGATTGCCTGAGCCTGGGAGGTTGAGCCTGCAGTGAGCTGTGATCTTGCCACTGCACTCCAGCCTGGGCAACAGAGCAAGACTCTGTCCCAAAACAACAAAAAAAATCCAAAAAATAAAAACCATTGACTTAACCCAACTGGAAACCAGGCAGCAAAGGAGCCAGAGGAGACTCAGTCCACGACTTCTTGGGCATAGAGTAGGGCCAAGGAGGTAGTAAGGTTCTGAGCAGGGGTTGGGTGGACAAATGGAGAATAACCAGTACAAAAGGTTTGTCATATATTGTTGTCCCATAATGGTTTAATAATTGTAATCCCCAGAGACCATCTTTTAACTAATCATGTCAATTTGAGATTCTGTGCTTCTGATTCTAAACATTATCTTGCAATATTTTACTTTTGTAAGTTCTCATTTTTCAGAGTACGGTTTTCAGTAGATTCAAACAATCTGGTCTCATTGGACATGTTTGATGGGTTGAAAAATGTAATGGCAGATGCCTTCATTCTTCAGGGTGTTGATGTCACTTCCTGACAACTAGGAAGTTTGAGCGGTTTTATTTCTTGTTTTTATACATTGAGAGAATCCTTAGTATTTGGAGGCACTAATGCCATTGGTTAAGGAAGGAAATAAGTGTGACAGCTGGAAATACCTTACGTAGAGTCCCTGAATATTTTACACAGCATTTGAGCTTCTGTGAGTTCATTTCTATGTGTTGCCATTCTTTCTTGTAGGTGAGTGTTGCCTCTGATCCTGGTCGACGAGTTCAGCACAATATGCTCAGTCCATTTCATAGTCCTTTCCAGAGTCCGTTTCGGAGTCCTATGCGTAGTCCGTTTCGTAGCCCTTTCAAGAATTTTGGACACCCAGGAGGAAGGACTATTGACTTTGATTGTGAAGATGATGAAATGAATCTAAATTGTTTCATCCTCATGTTTGATCTTCTCCTGAAGCAGGTAGCTGAAGCATGAGCTTCCTTTAGTTCAGAGGTGAAGAATGAGAGAAAGCGTTGTACAGCAATTCTTTCCATGTGTTGGGCATCTCCACACTTATCAAAATGATGCAGCATCACCCAAGACCTTTTGCAAACTCCTTTGGAGATTTCCTAAAGAGTCTGAAAACTACTTATGTGAATATCTGCAGTGATGTTGACATATGAGGATGGATTGAATTTTAGAAACACCCTAGCATCATTAGAATTGATTCTGTTAAATAAATTGCATGAACAAAAAGGATGATACTATTGTTGGGAAGGGAAAGGTACAACTCTATAGTAATGAAGCTAATTTTAATATATTTTATACATTGATTTTTAAAGTTAATTTAAAAAGAAAAGTTAAAAAGGTTTTGATGAGAACATTTCTTTTTAAGCTTTTATTTTGAAATAATTTCAGATTTGCAGAAAAGTTACAAGAATACTGTAAAGAATTCCCAAATACTCCTCCCAGCAATTCTCCAGATGTTAACATTTATTTACCACATCTGCTTCTCTCTTTCTCTGCATGTGTGTGCATTAATTTTTAATAGATCGTTTGAGACTAAATTGCAGACATGATGTCCTTTTATCCCTGAACACTTCAGAGTGTATTTTCTAAAAAAAAAAGGACATTCTCTTACATAAACACAGTACAGTTATCAAAATCAGGAAATTAGTGTTATAGTTCTACTACATAACTTGCAGAAATTATTAATTTTGAAAATTGATATAATAGCAATATCATCTTTATAGCAAGAGAAAAAAGCCTGGCTTTGATTAAGGAACAATCTAGAAGCACTCATTGCAATTATAGGTACTGTTTCCTTTGTCTTCTTTAATCCAGGACAGTTCCTCAGTCTTTATCTTTCATGTCCTTGACTTTTTTTTTTAATTATTTTTAATTTTTGTGGGTACCTCGTAGGTATCTATACTTATGGGGCCTTGACATTTTTGAAGAGTATAGTCCAGATATTTTGTGGACTGTCCCTCAATTTGAGTTTGCCTGATGCTTCCTTATGAATTAATTTGGGTCATGCATTTTCTTGGCAGGAAGACCACAGATGTGATCTTACATCCTTTGTAATGCATCATGTCAGCAGACATAAGATATAATAATATCCCATTACTGTGATGACAACTTTGGTCACCCTAACCAAGTGACCAAAATCTGCCACATTTTTCTGTGATAAAGTCACTATTTTCCCTTTTGTAACTAATAAGTAGTTTGTAACTACCTTATGGTTTTCCTATTTATTATCAGGCTTTCATCCACTAGTTTTAGCATCAATGGATGATTTATCAATTATTACTATCTTGACAGTCAAGTGATAATTTTCCAATTCCATCATTTCTTCTAAATGTATTCGCTGGTATTCTACTGATGGAATAGTTTATCCTTCTTTCCCATTTACGTGTTTATTTATTTATCTACTCATTCCCGCAGTGCCCATGGATTTTTATGTTATTTGGTGGGTTATAATCTGTTACTATGATTCTGTATTTTGATGCTCATATTGTTCCACATTTGGCCAGTGAGAATCTTTTCAAGCTGGCTCCTGTGTTCTTTTGGCACGTCCACATCATTCTATGAACTCTTCCTTGATTTCTGGTGTGACAAGATGTTCCAGGCTCATCTTATATTTTCCTAGCCCCATCCCTGGAATTCAGCCATTTCTCCGAGGAGCCCTGGTTCCTTTTAGCAGCTCATGGTATTTAGAAACCAAGATCTGGAATCTAGGTGAGGAACAGCATTTTTTAAATGTGTAAAATCTCACAAACCGATTAGCCAAAAACAAAAACTCTCTTTTAAATCTCCTACATGATTTTAAAAATAATTCCAATTGCTTCATCTTGTGTTTATATTCCTTCTAGAAAAACCCACAGACAGCAATGTATATGTATATTCGTGGTCTTGAAGCCTATATTGTCTTTAAATAATTCAATTTTGCTGTCAGTTAGTGAAAATTATCCCTAAGTAGTGTGCCAATGGACTATTAGACAAATGGACCAAACTCCTTGTTCTTCTTCTTTTTTTGTGTGTGTGTGTGCGTGTGTCTTTTTTTGATGTCTTTCAGATGGAGTTACAAGATGATGGAATCACGATGGGTTTAGAGCACAGCTTATCAAAGGACATTATTTCTATTATAAACAATGTCTTCCAAGCCCCCTGGGGGGGATCCCACACCTGCCAGAAGGACGAAAAAGCAATCGAGTGCAACTTATGTCAGTCTAGTATCCTCTGCTATCAGCTTGCTTGTGAACTCCTGGAGAGACTAGCTCCTAAAGAAGAAAGCCGGCTGGTGGTAAGCAGTTGAAGAAACAAGATGACCCGTGTATAATAGCATTAAAGACGGCAGTAGCTGATGTAATGGAGTCTTCCTCCAGCAGCATCTTATGCTCCATGCTGGGTTATACGTGAGACTGTGTTAAAAGAAACTTTTCCCATTGCTTCTACCAACTCAGGCTCTTGGAAAGGATACAAACTGGAGCCACGCTATACAGAATTCTATTAAGTGGCTTGAGTGAGGGTTGTAGCACCTCCATTCATACAGTTTCGTACATTACTAGTATTCTTAAAAGAACTTTTATCACAAAGTTATATTACAAAGTTTAAGTGACAATGAATACTGTAAAATGTATTTTTTTTTTTTTTTTGAGACAGTGCCTCACTCTGTCCCCTATCCTGGAGTGCAGTAGCTTGATCATGGCTCACTGAAACCTCTGCCTCCCAGGATCAGGTGATCCCACTTCAGCCTCCCAAGAAGCTGGGACTACAGGCGCCCACCACCGTGCCTGGCTAATTTTTAAATTATTTTCTGTGGAGACAGGGTTTTGCCATGTTGCCCAGGCTGGTCTTAAACTCCTGAGCTCAAGTGATCTACCCTCCTTGGCCTCCCAAAGTGCTGGGATTACAGGTGTGAGCCACCGTGCTTGGCCAAATGTATGCCTTTTTAAATTGTTTCTCCATCTAGCTGTTGACAGACACTTGGGTTGCCATACCTTGCTGTCTGTAACTCACATGTTATAGCAGTTTCTCACTCCTAAAAATTTGACTACCCCGGACAACCCCACTATTTGTGCCTTTAATTTTTTTTAAATTTATTATTATTATTATTTGTTATTTTTAGAGATAGGGTCTTGCTCTGTCACCCAGGAGTGCAGTGGTGTGATCATGAATAGCTGCAGCCTTGAACTCCTGGACTTAAGGGATCCTCCCACCTCAGCCTCCTGGGTAACTGGGCACAGGCATGCCACCATGCCTGGATAATTTTAAACATTCTTTTAGAAATGAGGTCTCGCTATGTTGCCCAGGCTGGTCTCAAATCCTGCCCTCAAGTGATCCTCCTGCCTCACCCTCCCAAAGCACTGGGATTACAGGCATGAACCACCACACCTGGCCAGTATTTGCATCTTTTTTTTTTTTTTTTTTTTTTTTGAGACAGAGTCTTGCTCTGTTACCCAGGCTGGAGTGCAGTGGCACGATCTCGGCACACTGCAACCTCTGCCTCCCAGGTTCAAGTGATTCTCCTGCCTCAGCCTCCCTAGTAGCTGGGATTACAGGCGTGTGCCACAACTCCCGGCTAATTTTTGTATTTTTAGTAGAGACGGGGTTTCACCATGTTGGTCAGGCTGGTCTCGAACTCCTGACCTCGTGATCTGCCCACCCCGGCCTCCCAAAGTGCTGGGATTACAGGCATGAGCCACCTTGCCCGGCCATTTGCATCTTAATATAGCTCTGTGAGCCCGTTACTATTCCTTCCTAATCAAGTCCTGTTATTGAATAAAATGTACATGGGTGGGGAGTGACTTGACGAGTGGGACTCTGATCTTGGAGACTAATGCAGAGGTGAGAAAGCAGGCCTAGGAAGATTTAATGATGTTTTTGATCTTCTTCTATATATATTTGAAGTGAAAGAAAATGTTTCAGCAATAGCGGATCGAGATTTCTTTACACTGTTCTGGCAATAAGCTCCAGGGTCTTCTGGGGTGAGGTGCCTTGGCCTCTGGCCTCAGCAGCATGGGACCCGGGACACAGCAGGTGTGCAGTCCAGCTTTGCTGAGCTGAGCAAACGATTCCTGACACCCCTCCATCAGGGCTGCTTACCTGGCTGCCTGTCCTGTTTATTTCAGGAGCCCACAGACAGCCTTGAGGATAGCCTCCTTTCTTCCAGACCAGAGTTTATCATAGGCCCTGAAGGGGAGGAGGAGGAGAATCCTGCAAGCAAGCATGGAGAGAACCCAGGCAATCGCACTGAGCCCGTGGAACATGCTGGTAGGTGTGCTCTGACTGCTGGGGAATGCGCCATGTGCACATGGCCTGATGTTCAAATCACCGGGTTCTTGGTTTAATATCGACTTGGGCAAATTCAGACGTGGTTTCCTTAGTATAGACTCGTGCAGAGGAACATTTCCCAGCAGATTATAAAATGAACAGATCTGTTACAGTTCCTGCAGAACCCAGTTCCCTGAGCATCTTTCTGGCAGCTGGCACCCGTTTTCAATAAAAACTCATCGCCTCCCTACTTACAATGCGAGGTACTCTCTGTGGACCAAGGCTGGGTGCTGACAATCTTGACAGCCACTCAGGGCATTTGGCTAAAGCAGAGTGTGCTCTGGCTGTGCAGGCTGAGCTCAAAGGCTACTTTGCTGGCTCTTAGCTGGGACTGGGGAGTGGCCACCTTTTCATTTGTCTCAAAGCTCTTGGGTGGACGCAATGTGGGCAGTGAGATGGCAGACAGGCTCAGGAATCGTACTCTAGCTCCTGTCACATGAGGGCATTTAGGAATTTCAGGATGTGACCCCACGTGCCTCTGGGAAAGCCTGATTTCTAGCTCTGGGTGGTGGCACTCTGGGAATCTATATGAGACCTGGGGCAAATTTGGGCAGCTTTTCAATCTTCCTGCATCCACGATCCGGAAGAGTTAGAATAGCTTGCTCCTGGTCAGGCGCGGTGGCTCATGCCTGTAATCCCAGTACTTTGGGAGGCCAAGGTGGGTGGATCACCTGAGGTTGGGAGTTCAAGACCAGCCTGGCCAACATGGAGAAACCCTGTCTCTACTAAAAATACAAAATTATCCGAGCGTGGTGGCTCATGCCTGTAATCCCAGCTACTAGGGAGATTGAGGCAGGAGAATTGCTTGAACCCGGCAGGCAGAGGTTGTGGTGAGCTGAGATCGTGCCATTGCACTCCAGCCTGGGCAACAAGAGTGAAACTCTGCTCGAAAAAAAAAAAAAAAGAATAGCTTGCTCCTGGGAGCCCACTCCAGTATCGGGAGGCATGGGCTTGGCATCATTTCTTCAATGAGCAGCAGATATTATTAGGGGACTGTTTTCTGGGGTTCATTGCAACTGTGGAGGTAACCCTACTAAATCTTCGGTCAGAACTGACTGCTTCTCCATGGATCATATGAACAGTGAATTGTGTATGAATATCTCAGCTAACACTATTTCATGTCCTAAACTTTAGAATTTGAAGGAATACCTGCGGTGATCTGGTTCACTGGTTTTCAGTGTGCACTTCTTGAAGCTTTAAGGGCTCGGTGTGATTTCTTTTGGAACATCCTCAATTGGGGCAACCCCTGGGGGGAAGAGGAGGGCAAAATGTAAAGACCCAGGCTCCCCACCTTGCTTCTGCCAGATCGCTCCAACTTGCTCTCTTTCATTCTTTCATATGTTGGAGTTCTTTTTTTTTTTTTTTTTTTTAGGTAAGGGTCTTGCTCTGTCATCCAGGCTGGAGTGCAGGAGTGCGATCACAGCTCACTCCAGCCTTGACCACCCGGGCTCAAGCAGTCCTCCCGCCCCAGCCTCCCGAGTAGATGGGACCACAGACACGCTCCACCATGCCCGGCTAATTTTTTAAACTTTTTGTAGAGATGGGGTTTCACCATGTTGCTCAGGCTGTTCTCGAACTCCTAGACTCAAGTGATCCACCTGTCTTGGCCTCCCAAAGTGCTGAGATTACAGCATGAGCCACCACACCTGGCCCATGTGTTGGACTTCTAAGATTTTCTGCAAACAAAATATTCTGCAGAAAAGAAGTTTATAATCTGCTGATCCAGTTTAGCCTTTGCACTTGGCAGATGAGGAAAATAAATCCCAGATGGGTTAAACAACTTGCCCTGGTCATGTCACTCCTACTATTCATTCACAATTTATACTTCATATTTCACATGATTCCAGAGCTGTAACAGAACGTCAGAATCTCTGAGAAGCAGAAACACAAACAAAAGCTCCACTCCCCAGCTTCAAGTCTAGGTATCCCTGGGCTGGGGACCTGGGAATTGGAAACAACTAATTAGTAGCAGGGTTGGGACTAGAACCCAGGTCTTCTAGTTTAATTTAGGATTAATTAACTTGTTGTAGGTGTTGCAGCAGCCAGGGCCCAGGCCCACAGTTGTGTTTCTGTCAGGCATTCATGCCTAAGGGAAGCTGGGACTTCACTCATGATCCAATAGCCTGTACTCTTTCTATGCAAATATATTTTTTAAACCTAAGCTAGCACACAGATCAATTAACTGCTGCTTTTATTTCTATGTAATATTTTATTGGAACAATGGTTAAAATTAAGCAATTTCTTTTTTCTTTTCTTTTTTTGAGACAGGGTCTTACTCTGTTGCCCAGGCTGGAGTGCAGTGGTGTGATCTCGGCTCACTGCAACCTCCACCTCCCAGGTTCAAGCAATTCTCATTTCTCAGCTTCCTGAGTAGCTGGGACTACAGGCACCCACCACCAGGCTGGCTAAGTTTTTTTTTTTTTTTTTTTTTAAAGAGATGGGGTTTTGCCATGTTAGCTAGGCTGGTCTTGAACTCCTGACCTCAAGTGATCCAGCTGCCTCAGCCTCTCAAAGTGCTAGGATTACAGGTGTGAGCCACTGCGCCTGGCCAGCAATTTATTTTTAAATGTTTTTCTTTTCCTTGCTGAATTGTTCTGCAGTCCACTTATTAAAACACATGCTTTGTTCTCCCCTGCATGCTCCTCCAGGCTCCTGTGGCAGCTTTAGCCTCTTTTCCTGCTCAGGCTGTCTGCTGTCTTGCAGGATGCAGTTATAAATTGTCTCCGCAGGAGAGCCCCTCTTCTCTTTCTTCCAAGACCAGGGTTCCCTGCTATTCAGAGCCTCTCTCCTGCTTCTGCTCTGCGGGCCTTCAGGCAGTGATCTGGAGCTCTTCTGTCCTAGAACTCAGGGGTGCTCTGTCAACACGTGTTCAGAGACTTCCCCTCCCTTCTAGTGCGTTTCCCTTTTTCCCATCTTGAGGCCTGGCCCCTATTTCTTATAGTGGTCAGATATGTCCACCACCAAAAATATATTTAAAACTTTCACATCAAACAAAACAGTCAAGTACTTATGACAAGCATTTAAAATACATTCAGGCAGAAGATTCCCAATGGACTTTTCAGTATCTAGACCAAGAGAATTTGACTGCCGTTGCCTCTGATCCTAGGGATTGCCAAAACATGTAATGGTGATTTTAACACATTCTGCACTAGTTTCTGCATCTGGTTAACTTGTGAATTCTTTTCTCTAGCATGCCTCATGTATAATATATTGCTGCCCCCAGTATGGGGGCAAAAGTTTTAAAGATCCTCCCAAGAGGGTGAAAATAGTAAGTAGTTGTTCTCATCTGAATATGTTCAACTGTTTCAAAATGCGCCTCTTTTTGTGAGAATCCATGGGATAAACCTCTTTAGTTGCTAGTACAACTTGAACACCTCTCTCTCTCTCTTTTTTTTTTTTGAGACTGAGTCTTGCTCTATTGCCCAGGCTGGAGTGCAGTGGCTCGATATCAGCTCACTGCAACCTCCACTCTCCCAGGTTCAAGCGATTCTCTTGCTTCAGCCCCCAAGTAGCTGTGATTACAGGTGCCCACCACCACGCCTGGCTAATTTTTGTATTTTCAGTAGAGACAGGGTTTCACCATGTTGGCTATGCTGGTCTTGAACTCCTGACCTCAAGTGATCCACCCTCCTTGGCCTCCCAAAGTGCTGGGATTACAGGCATGAGCCACCACTGCGCCCCGCCGAACACCTCTCTTTAATACCTGCATACCTCCCTTCCAATTAGGAAGGCATAGCTAGCCAGGTTCCAGGTCCCTTCAGGGAGCAGCAGAACTAACACAACTAGCAGCACTGTGCAGTCAATCATGTATTCAGTTGTCTTTGGGTAGGGTTAGCTCCAGGGAGCCAAAGACATCTGAATACATGATGGACTGCCCAGTGGAAAATGGAAACTGAGAATCCTCAATTCAGAAGATTTCCTGCACTTGTATCATAGCAGGGATATATGCTAATTTGGAGAGCAAATAAAAACATTTCTCAAACAATTTTGCATATATTTTATGTCGATTTTTTACTCTTCTTGGTTTTTACGATCTTGATAAATTGATGAATGATGGGGGAAAGGAAGAGTTAGCCTAATTTTTGTGTAATTATTTCTTCACAGCAGTAAAGAATGATACCGAAAGGAAATTTTGCTACCAACAGCTTCCGGTAACATTGAGACTAATATATACCATTTTCCAGGTATATTTTCTGATGTCTTTGAATACTTGGCTTGGTAGCATTACTGTTTTGGATAACTTAGTAACCATGTGGTTTTTTTTTTGTATAGGAAATGGCTAAGTTTGAAGAGCCAGACATTCTTTTTAATATGCTCAATTGCCTGAAGATTCTCTGTCTGCATGGAGAATGTTTATACATTGCCAGAAAAGATCACCCTCAATTTTTAGCCTACATTCAGGACCACATGTTGATTGCAAGGTATGTCTTCCTAATGGTTTATTTTGTTTGTTTATATATTAGGCTTTAGTTGTGAAAATTAAAGTTAGATTAAGATTTACTGGCTTGTTTGGGTTATTTTTTGAGCCAGGACAGCTCGATTGCCTATGATAACTACTTTTATTTTTCTTTTTTAGTCTAATTTAAAAGTACATTAATACAAGGAATGGTAATTTCCATTTGCCTGATACTGAATAAATAGAAAAGTTAAAGTAAAAATTATTTTATGCCTTTCATTTGTTAGATGGCTTAAGAATATAGAAAATATAGAAAAATGCCAAAAAATACATTAATATTTACCTAGTATAATTAAGTAAGGACTTACCTACCTTCTTACTTAAAATAGAACTGCTAATAGATGTCTAAATCTCTCCATATACTATCTGATAAGTTATTTTTTAGAGACTGGTGAGACATTTTGAAAATTGTAATAAAACGTTACCCTAGATTTACAGTGTTTTTCCTCCTGAAAACCTTAAAATAACTCTTGCAATCTTCCTGGAAATACATCAGAAACATCCTTATTTTATATGTATGAGAATGAGTCAGTAAAAAAGGAAAAGATTGGTTCAGGTTAACTAGATGACAAACCACATTGAGGCTCTATCTTTCTTTACTCATTTTGTTTATTTATTTATTATTCATTTAACAAATATGAGGGCTTACTGTATACATTCTTTTTGTAGGTACTCAGGGAATTTGCAATCTAGTTTGGAAGGGGGTGAATCCTATATAGAGAAAAGGTGACCACATAATTTAGTATTCAAATTTGTCTGCGTTTGAGTGTAAAGAGAGGTGGTCTTCATAATAACCCCAAGAGGATGAATGTAAACTCGACAGTCTTGGTTAAACTAAGATTCATGGTCATGTATATATAAGTCACTGTCAATCCAAGGGAATGTGATAAATTACTGCTTTATACAGCTCAGAGGTGGGAGAGAGCATTTCTGGATGAATGATGAATGATGAAAGGCTCTGGAGACAATACCACTTGAATGGTCATTGAGATAATGATAGAATTTTCATTGGTAGAGATTTGAGATGGGTGGGGCATGTTGTAAAACCTGGGAATGTCAAGAGCAAACAGATGGCAGAGTTGGAAAAGAGGGACCAGAAATGAGCAGGGCATACTTGGGGGATACCAAAGCTTTATTTATTTATTTATTTATTTTGCTGGATGGTGTGGATGTAAGGGAGTAATGGAAAATGAGGCTGGAGAAGTAGGTTGGGATCCAAGTATGAAGGGCCTTGAAGATAGGGATTTTATTTAGTGATGTTTGGAGAGCCATGGAAGACCTTAAAATAGAGTCAGAGGTGTGCTTTACTAGAATGAGTATGGAGAAAAGAGAGATTTTTGGAAAGCACCCAAATTTAAGAGAGTGCTAAGAGCACATTGCAAAGGCTTACTGAATATAAACACACAATGCAGAACTTTCTTCTGAAAGGTTTGTTAGAAGAGGAAAGGAAACATCAGATACTTAGAGAGAAAAGGGATTAAACATTAAGGATTTTTAGGATAAAGAAAATCTGAACAGCCAGGCGCAATGGCTCATGTCTGTAATCCCAGCACTTTGGGAGGCTGAGGTAGGCAGATCACGAGGTCAGGAGATCGAGACCATCCTGGCTAACACAGTGAAACCCTGTCTTTACTAAAAATACAGAAAAATTAGCCGAGTGTGGTGGCAGGCGCCTGTAGTCCCAGCTACTTGGGAGGCTGAGGCGGGAGAATGGCGTGAACCCGGGAGGCGGAGCGTGCAGTGAGCCGAGATCGTGCCACTGCACTCCAGCCTGGGTGACAGAGCGAGACTCCGTCTCAAAAAAAAAAAAAAAGAAAAGAAAAAGAAAATCTGAACATATTTATAGTCAGTGGCAAAGGGCCAGAGAAAGAAAACAGTTAGTGGGTCCAAGTTCTGGAAGGCAGGATAGTGTGCGATCAAGAACAAAAGGTAGGGTGGAAAACAGGAAGAATACCCTTTCCTTTGAAAGAAGATAAATTTTGAGGAAAAGAGAAAGTGTTAAGGGGAGTTTATAACAGCTGACTTAAGCCTTAAGAATATTAGGTGTTAATGTCTTCTCCTGAGAGGGGGATGATGGACATTGTGTTGGGAGCTTCAGGAACATGGAAAAGAGTATGGGACAGCCTGCATGAGGAAAGCAACAGGAAGTTAACAAGAAATAACCAAAGAATCACCAGCTTTAGGGTTCGGCTGGAGTTAGCTAGCACTAGTTTGCAGTGGACCAGCTTAGTAGGGGTTTGGGTTTCTTTTCCTCCGGCGCTCAGGGTCTTGGGAGTGGACGAGAGCAAATGGGCAAAGGGTTTATTTGGGACTGGCGACTGGTGATATGGTTATGATGGAAGCTCAGAGGGATGAGGATTCCAGAGTGATGAAACGGTTGTCTCTGGGATCCATTCTACAATTGAAAGCAGATGAAGCCAGAAAAATTGATATTTGGGAGAATAGTATGGAAAAGAGGGCAGAGGAGTCTCAGTCAGGATGGGCTGGGGAATGGGGGGAAGTTGGGTGTTCTCAGCCTTATAGAGGGGAGGTCAGTGTCTCATCCAGCAGAGTAAGGACACCTGAAGTCCAGGTGTCAGCAGTGCCATGCGCCCTGTGACGATTCTAGGGGAGGAGCCTTTCTCGCCTCTCTCCTGGATTCTCATGGCTGCTGGCAATTGTTGGAATTTCTTGGCTTGTAGCTGCCTCACTCCAGTCTTTGCCACATGGTTTTCTTCCCTGTGTGTCCCTGAGTGTCCCCTCCTCTTCTTATTAGGGCACTAATCATTCATTATATTTAGGACCCGCCCTATCCAGTAGGAACTCATCTTAACTGATGAAATCTAAATAAGGCCCCATTTTGAGGTTCCGAGCGCACATGAATTTTCGGGGCGCACTATTCAGCCCACTAGAGAAGCATACCATGAGAAAGGTGGAGGATCTACAGAAGTTTCTTCCCAAGAAAACAGGGATTCTACAGCTGCAGTGGGATGAAGAAGCTGGGGAGAGGGAAAGGGAAAGGGCAGACATGGCTGACCTGGAGTGGGGAAGAGTAGGAATGACCTGGAGGGAACAGTGTGAAATTTGAGACCATCAGCAGATCTGGATGAAAGGAGTGAAGGAACAGGATCAAGAGTTAGGCAGACACTCCGTGAATTCAACATGGGAATACAAAATGGGCATTTTTTTTTTTTATTGTGAAAGCAGCCCCCCAGAATGTACACTTGCCAAATGGACTGTTAGTGCCACGGGACCACCCACTCGGCCTTTGGGGTCCATAGTCCGGGCTTTCTCCTTCAAGGGCCAGGTTTTCTCCGCAAAGTGCCACCCTGACACAAAAACCATGGACAATGGTTTGGACCTGTGGAAAAGATGCTCTGCTTCTTTCCAAATAAGTCTGCCCTAGAGAGCTGGGAAAGCCAAATGGGACTGGCCAAATCCCGGGGTTTGTCATGGAAATGGTTTTCTAGCCGGGCTGCCTGATTTGCATTCTTCAACTACACCGGAAATTCCATGAAGGCACAAATTATGTCTTATTTTTCCTTTGCACTCTTCCTAGGGCCTATTGCTGTGCTCTGGAAGCATCATCATCCTCATCATCATGATGGTGGTAGCAGCTTGAGGTTTCTGCATACCTACTAAGTGCCATGCTCTCTGCACATCTCATTTAAAGCCCACACTGGGAGGACACGAAGGTTTAGAGAATTTGCACGTGGTTACACAGCTCATGAATAGCAGGGTTGGGATGAGATCCCTATTTGTCTGACTTCCACTTATTTAGATTAAGCATATGGCATTTAAAAAAGCACTCCTTTTCATTCTATAGCTCTGGTATGCCTTCTGAAAAACAGCCGACTGGAGTGGCTCGTATCTCCATGTGCTCTCTGTAAAATGGAGATGGCACGTGTCACTCTTCCCTTCTCTTACTGGTGCAGCATGAGCTTTGTAAAGTCACAAATACAGGTGACCCCTGAACAACGGGGAGGTACAAATGCCGAACCCTGTGCAGTTGAAAATCTGTGTCTAACTTTTCTCTTCCCCAAAACTTAACCTCTAATAGCTTACTGTTGACCAGAAGCCTTATGATAACATAAAGAGCTGATTAACACATATTTTGTATGTTTTATGCATTATTTATTGTATTCTTACAGTAAAGTAAGCCAGAGAAAAGAAAATGTTATTGAGAGCATCATAAGGAAAATGCATGTGCAGTACCATACTGTGTTTATCAATACCGTAAGTTTATGCCATCTGTTTACAAGATGAATTGTCTGTTTGAAATGGTGAGCAGCTGCAGCTGCAGACCTCAAGCTATGGTACATACCAAGCAATTCAACTTTTCCTAGTAATGTCGTGACTTTTGTCTGCTTTCTGGGAGCACTTCCAGCGTCACTAGTGGCACTTCGTATGGGACCCATGGTGCTATTCAAGGTTTACGGTATTGCACTAAATACAGTAAAAAACATGCGAGAACTGCGAGGGATCACTTTTTACTGTGATTTGTAATTTAGTGGAGAGAGGAACTGCTCACACAGAGAGACAACACTTGAGCTCACCTGAATAGCAACAGGAGATGGCTACAAAATTATTACCGTAGTACAGTGTGTACCACAGTTGGTTTTATGCAGTTACGATTTCATACCGCGTCTTTACATTTGCTTAACATTCCTCTCCACTGTGAATGGCGCCATGTATGGTCTGTAAATGTTTGTGTGTGTAAGCGTTCATAAATTTTAACTTTTTATAATAGATTCGTGTATAATTTATGGTAGTAAATGTTAAAATAGACTAGTAACTACATATATTTTATACATTCATGACATAACTTTTTCTTTTTTTTTTTTTTTCGAGACGGGAGTCTCGCTCTGTCACCCAGGCTGGAGTGCAGTGGCACAATCTTGGCTCACTGCAAGCTCTGCCTTCCAGGTTCACGCCATTCTCCTGCCTCAGCCTCCAGCATAGCTGGGACTACAGGCGCCCGCCACCACACCCGGCTAATTTTTTGTATTTTTAGTAGAGATGGAGTTTCACTGTGTTAGCCAGGATGGTCTTGATCTCCTGACCTTGTCATCCACCTGCCTCCACCTCCCAAAGTGCTGGGATTACAGGCGTGAGCCACTGCGACCGGCCGACATAACTTTTCCTCAAAATTTTTCACTATTTTTAGGCTACATGGTACATCTGTGAACTTTTTTAAATTGTTGCAAATCTCCTTAAAAAATTCAATATATTTATTGAAAACAATCCATGTGTAAGTGGACCTGTACAGTTCAAACCTGTGTTGTTCAAGGGTCAACTGTAGTTTTGATTCTGATATTGACTCTGGAGTCAAATAGAAAACAAAACAAAACAACAACAGAAACAACCAAAAGGCATACTTTAAATAATTGAAAAAAATGGAAACAATAATGTATTATCACTAAAATATTTTATATTCAGAATTATTCCGGTAGAACTTGATAGGAACTTAGCTGAAGCTTGCTAAGGTGCAGGATGTTATCAGGGATCTCTTTCTCTGCCTTCTCCTCCTCCCCTTTCTCACTCCCTCCGCATCTCATAGCCCAGCTCTGGCTTGGCTTCTTCAATGGAACTAAGTGTTGGCTTCTCCGTTAAGTACAGGCTGTCCCTGTGAGATGGGAAGGAGGGTCATTGGCAGCTGCAGGCTGACATCACCCTTCATTCCTGAGATTTCAGAAGGAGAGAGAGCCTCTTTCTCCCAGAGTGCATATCAGTCCCTGAAATAAGAGTTCTGTTATTCCCATGCTTGGGTCATATGCCTTCTCCTAGCTAATCACTTTATTCAGGGTGTTGACGTTCTTTGATTAGCCTGTTTGTGTTCCCCCTTATGATAGAGAAGGTTGGGGAGCTTGACTGATGACCTGTCTGTTCTTGGAGGGGCTGTTACTAAGAGAAAAAGAGTTGTTCTTTGACATCGTAAGAGGCTGGGCAGGCCAAACCAACCAAACTTCCCAGATGCTCACTGTAAGAAAATTTTTAAAAATCACGTATTACTCCATCATCCTAACATAACTGATTTTGACTTTGTATATTACTGAACAGTCATTTATTTATATTGTTCATTTATATTGCTGAATTTACATTATGCAGATTTTTAAGTTATAAAATGTTAAGTAAAAGTATTTTTCTCCCGTGTCACGTTAAGAGGACAGAGCATAGGAAACGTCTATCAGAGGATTATCCTCTCGTGGATGAGTGTAATTTCACCAAAAGCACCCCTACCCACCGTCTTGTAACTCCGCTTGCCGTAAATTAAGAGGACAGGATCTTTTTCTGGAAAGGTTGTGATAACTGTCACCACTTTGCTTCTCCTTGATTCCCTAGCCTGTGGAGGGTCGTCAAATCCGAGTTCTCTCAGCTGTCTTCACTGGCAGTCCCTCTTCTCCTCCATGCCCTGTCACTTCCTCATGGTGCTGACATCTTCTGGACAATCATAAATGGCAATTTCAACAGCAAAGACTGGAAGATGAGGTTTGAAGCAGGTACCTCTGTGTTAGCTTAAAACTCATTCTGGGTCACACAGTACACAGGTGTCTGGTCACAGCATCTTTTTTGGCAGCTCCTTTCTCGTCCCTTCTTTTTAAAAGGCATTCTCCTGCTGGCTGGTGTCCTTTGGGGGTTCTGCTTTGAGCTTCCTCTCTAAAATAACAGCATTTTGCAGAGTGGTCCTTAGGGAGGGTGGTCCTGTCCGGGTTTGCATAGGACAGACCCAGCTTATGCCTGTTACCCAAGTGTAGCGATTAACTGCACCCATGTTTACTCCCAAACAGGCACTGGCTTGGATTCAGTCAACCTATGAGTTTACTTGCATCAGTTACTGGGAATATTTGTTAAAATGCACATTATCTGGCCACATCCTAGAGCTTCCGAATCAGAATCTCAGTGGGAGGTGGGGGTGATGCCAGAAATTGAGGTTTTTTTTTGTTTGTTTTGTTTTGTTTTTTTGAGACAGAGTCTTGCTGTGTTGCCCAGGCTGAAGTGCAGTGGCATGATCTCGGCTCACTGCAAACTCTGCCTCCTGAGTTCAAGTAATTCTTGTGCCTCAGCCTCCCAAGTAGCTGGGACTACAGGTGCATGCTACGACACCTGGGAAATTTTTGTGTTTTTAGTAGAGACAAGGTTTCAGCATGTTGACCAGGCTGGTCTTGAACTCCTGACCTCAGGTGATCTGCCCACCTTGGCCTCCCAAAGTGTTGGGATTACGGGCATGAGCCACTGTGCTGGGGCAGAAATTGAGATTTTTAATAAGAGGTTTGAGAATCTCTGCTGTTTACCCTTGCCACTGAGGGATCAGGGACCAAGTCTCTTGCAGCTTGGGTATAATTTCCTAGTAAATAGAACATCAGGTTCTCAGAGTAATGTGGTAAGGAAGGAACCTGGGAGGAAGGGTTCTCTTAGCCTCATGTCTGCTGGCCCACTGTCACCCCAATCTGCTAGTAGTTCCATTCTCGGGGTAGCAGGCAGGGTCGGCATGCCACAGTGCGGCTTCTCAGAACAGTTCTGTATGTTTGTGTCTCAAAAGTTTGGCACAGAAATGTAAGTTTCATCAGTGAGGTAACTATTATACCTTTAGTTCAGTTCATTAATATATGGCCACTTCAAAACGTTCTTGCTTTTTAATGCCCACAGGAATCTCAGGGGCTAGTTAGTATATATATATGATAGCACATCATGTTGTGGAGGGTTAGGATTAATCTTCTGAATCTCGGCTCTGGTTATGTTATTTTCTTTCTTTCCTTTTTTTTTGTTTGTTTGTTTGTTTGTTTGTTTGTTTGTTTTGAGATGGAATCTTGCTCTGTTGCCCAAGCTGGAGTGCAGTGGAGTGATCTCAGCTCACTGCAACCTCTGCCTCCCGGGTTTAAGTGATTCTCTTGCCTTAGCCTCCTGAGCAGCTGGGACTACGGGTGCTCGCCACCACACCCGGCTAATTTTTGTATTTTTACTAGAGATGGGGTTTCACCATGTTGGCCAGGCTGGTCTTGAACTCCTGACCCCAGATGATCCACCCGCCCCGACCTCCTAAAGTGCTGAGATTACAGGCATGAGCCACCGTACCTGGCCAAGGTCATGTTACTTTTCTATTCAAGAAATTTTAATGCGTTTTTTTTCAATGCCTAGAGAATAAAGTTCAGACTCCTTAAACTGCCATTCAGATGATCTGACTGCAACTGCAGACAGCCTCATTTCCTGCGCTTCTTTCTACACACACCCTTGCTGTGTTCCCATTGCTTCCTGCCTCCCTTCCTCCATGCGGGGGCCATTCTGGGCTCTCCACCTTTCATCCTCTTTCCTTTAAGGCCCTACACAAACGCCACCTCCACATGATCCATCTTCAAATGCCGCCATTGAGGTCTACCTTCTAGGTCCCCCCTGTGGAGAGTGGTTTATGTATCCCGGATCTCCCATAGCATTTTATTTGTACCACACTAGAGGCATTTACAGATTTTTTAAAGTTATATTTCAGTTATACATGTCTTATCTATTTTAGTCAATTTAACTTTGAGGTCAAGAGTTATGAATGATTCCTCTTTCCATTTACTTCTGTCTCCTCCCAAGTGCCTAAGATAATTTCTTAGTGGTACACATATGTGTGCTTAATATATATATATATACATATATTTTAAAATAAGCGAATCAGTGAATTTATTGAATAAATTAGATATGTGCTAGGTGCTATGGGAACAATAGAAAGAAGTGTAAGAGCAGATTGCTGTCCTCAGGAGGCTTCCAGTTTAATTGATGAGACCAAACATAAGCATGTAAGAGGTTGGCAAATTATAAAAGGCATAAATATGATCAAGACCACAAAATAAAATATGTCATATAATGAGCACATATTGTGTTCATAGATAGCTCATATTCTGAGCACACAAATGCAATATGTAAATTAATGATATACAAATGAGTAGTACTTTTACAGGAGTTCATGGGATGGAAAGGTCACTCTAGGAGATCAGAGAAGACTTTACAAAACAGAATTTCAGCAGAGATTCTCTAAGGATGGTAGAATGTCAATAGGAAGAATACTGTAGGTCGGGTGCGGTGGCTCATGCCTGTAATCCCAGCACTTTGGGGGACCAAAGCAGGCAGGTCTCTTGAGGTCAGGAGTTCGAGACCAGCCTGGCCAACATGGTGAAACCCTGTCTCTACTAAAAATACTAAAGTTAGCTGGGCATGGTGGTGCCTGCCTGTAATCCCAGCTACTTGGGAGTCTGAGGCATGAGAATCACTTGAACCTGGGAGATGGGGGTTGCAGTGAGCTGAAATCGTGCCACTGCACTCCAGCCTGGGCAACAGAGTGAGACTCCATCTCAAAAAAACAAAACAAAACAAACAAAAGAATATTCTAGGCTTTTGCAACAGCTTAAGCAAAATACTGAAACGTCTTAATTTGCATTGCACTATATTGCTTTGCTAGCTATTGTAACTTTTTATAAAGCCATGCTTTAAGTATGGCTGGAATTGTTTAACATTGATTTGCAGAATAACTAGAAATCTATCAAGTAAGCGTATATTTATAGCATGTAATAAATACTTGGCTTTGATAGCCCCAGGAAATGTCTATTTGGTCAGCCATTTCACACCACAACCTACTAAGAATAGAGTAGGGGACCCAGAACCCAGAGCCAGGACTGGTGGGCACCTCCTACCTCTCTCTGTTATCTGCAGAGCTTCTATGGAATGGCCACAGAAAGAAGCATAGAGGCATTTGGAATATTTTGAAATATAGCTGAAAGTTAAACAAAGAGAAAGACCATGAAAAAATTGTAAAAGACAACCCAGAGTTAGATCAAGGCTGCGTGGGAAAAAAAAGTTCTGCTCTGAGTAGAAAGAGTCTCTACTGCACAGATGAAATGGAACACTCGAGATGGTGGTATTAGACTTTCCTGTTGGGATTTAAAGTAAACCATGTGGGAGACCCCGAGTTAACTTTTTCTCTGTGAGTTCAGTTCTCAGACTGGCTAAATAAATGTGTATGCGTGTGCGTGTAGGTGTGTGTGTATTTACGTATTTTGCCTTCTCTTTTACATTGCAGTGGAAAAAGTTGCTGTAATTTGTAGATTTCTGGATATTCACTCAGTAACCAAAAACCACCTGCTGAAGTACTCCCTGGCACATGCCTTCTGCTGCTTCCTGACAGCGGTGGAGGATGTCAACCCCGCAGTGGCTACCAGAGCTGGTCTCCTGCTTGACACCATAAAGAGGCCAGCATTGCAGGTGACACGTGATGTGTGTTATCTGCTCGGAAGGTGGTCTGTGTCAGCACTAATAAATCATTGTGTTATTTGTCACATGTCCTAGTCTGTTTGACCTGCTATAACAGAATATCATAAACCGGGTAATTTATAAACAACGGAAATTTATTTCGCGATTGTCTGCCAAAGGCCTGCTGTCTAGTTCATAGATGGGGCCTTTGCTGTGTCTAGGGCCTCTTTCATAAGAGCGCTAGACCCATTCATTAGGGTCCTGCCCACATGACCTAATCGTCTCTCAAAGCCCCACCTCCTAATACTATCATATTGGTGATTTAGTTTCAACAGGAATTTGGGGGTGATGCCCTTGCACACATTTTCAGACCATAGCATCACATATAATATTGATGATGATGATGGAGATTTTTTAACTGGAAGAAATATACCAGAACCATACCTTGCTAAAAGATCCCTTGTTGTTATTTGTTGATGCCACCTTTTTTTAAGAGATAGTCTTACTCTGTTGCCCAGGCTGATCATAACTCTCTGCAGCCTGAAACTCCTGGGCTCAAGTGATCCTCCTTCCTCAGCCTCCTGAGTAGCTAGGACAACAGGTATGCATCACCACACCCACCTAATTTTTAACTTTTTTTTTGTAGAGACAGGGTCTTGCTATATTGCCCAGGCTGGTCTTGAACTCCTGGCCTCCAGCAATCCTCCTGCTTTGGCCTCCCAGAGTGCTGGGATTATAGGCATGAGCTGTACTGCCTGGCCCTTTGTTGATACTTTCTTTTCAGTCTTTATTCATATGCTGATATGACTTTGGACAGATGTAATTATTGCATAACGTGTGTGTGTGTGTGTGTGTGTGTGTGTGTGTGTGTGTGTGTGGCAGATTTTAAAACTAGGTTGGTTTATCTTACACCACTTAGCTAGCTCCTGGGATGGAGGCCTCTGTTGTTAGAGGCTCGATGCTAAGAGAAATCAGATAAATTACAGTTTTTTGCTTTGTTTTGTTTTGAGATAGAGTCTCATTCTCTTGCCCAGGCTGGAGTGCAGTGGTGCGATCTCGGCTCACTGCAACCTCCGCCTCCTGGGTTCAAGTGATTTTTATGCCTTAGTCTCCCAAACAGCTGGGACTACAGGCTTATGCCACCATGCCTGGCTAATTTTTGTATTTTTACTAGAGACAGGGTTTTGCTATGTTGGCCAGGCTGGTCTTGAACCCTGGCCTCAAGTGATTCGCCTGCCTCAGCCTCCCAAAGTGCTGGGATTAGAGGCCTGAGCCGCTGCGCCTGGCCTGAATTATAGTTTTAATCAAAGTAAAACATGAGAAGGTAAATATGCTACCATAAGAAAACATCACAAATTAAAGCCAAAGAGACAAGAAATATGGGACCTGGAGAGAGTGGTATATTTATCTTGTTTGGAACCTTTATTTTTTAGTGGAGACACCAAGTCTCAGAGAGATAATGTGACTTATCAAAGGACACAAAGTGATTTAGTGAGAGAATCAAGATTAGAGCCTCCAAAGTTCTGATCTACTGTTTCTCCATGTTGCATCTGATTTATTATTTTATTGTTATTATTCAACTAATAACAGCAAGAGCTAACATTCCTCAGATAGCTACTGTGTTTCCAGGGCAGTGTGTTGAAAGTGTCCTGTTATGCGTTATCTTATTTAATCCTCACAGTAACCTTTTGTGTGTTCTCATTTTACAGATAGAGATGCTGAGGGTTAGAAAGGTTAAGCCACCTTTTCAGAGTCACATAGCTAGTTATCTGCAGAGGAAATTCAGCACTGATTTATAATACAGTCCACATACTTAATTGTGTGTGTGTGTGTGTGTGTGTGTGTGTGTGCACGCGCGCACGCGCACACGCATACACTGTCTCCCAATCCATTGTAAGCTTCTTCCTGGATTTTAAGACCAAGAAGCAAGGGCAAGCTTGCATGATCTGAAAGACTGAAGGGTTATGCTGCCTGTGGCACATTCTTTTTTTTGTAAAATCTCCAGTTGATTTCTGAATAGTTCTTCTCTGTTGATCTTACCAGGTACTTCTATGTCCTACCCCTTGCTTAGGGCCTGGAACATAGGAGGCACTCATTAGATGA
Organism: Hylobates moloch; assembly: GCF_009828535.3. Taxonomy (NCBI): domain Eukaryota; kingdom Metazoa; phylum Chordata; class Mammalia; order Primates; family Hylobatidae; genus Hylobates; species Hylobates moloch. The sequence continues at coordinate 11,891,747 of NW_026652291.1, read as the reverse complement.
CAGCTGAATTAATGAATGGGATGTTTGGATGAATTGTAATTTTTAAATCTCATTCTGTTAAAAAGAGGGGGAATGGTAAACTCAGACACTAGAGTAACAGGTTCTCAATCCATTCCAACTTTGATTAACATTCTATGTTCCACTCACATTCCAAGAAAACCAGGTGACTGCTTTTTTCAGAATCATGAAATTTTGGATTGAAAGTAGATTTCTAGACCATCTTTTTGTGTATTCTAAAATGTAGCTTTGAAAGTACGCTCCTCTTAATGACTACAGGCATTACAACCAGATGCAGCCAGGTGCGGTGGCTCACGCCTGTAATCCCAGCACTTTGGGAGGCCAGGGCAGGCAGATCACAAGGTCAGGAGATTGAGACCATCCTGGCTAACACAGTGAAACCTCGTTTCTACTAAAAATACAAAAAATTAGCCAGGCGTGGTGGGCACTCACCTGTAGTCCCAGCTACTCGGGAGGCTGCGGCAGGAGAATTGCTTGAACCTGGGAGGTGGAGGTTGCAGTGAGCTGAGATCCCATTGCTGCACTCCAGCGTGGGCGACAGAGCGAGACTCCAACTCAAAAAACAAACAAAGAAACAAACAACAACAAAAAACCCAGATGCATTGACTTGAGGGTATTTGGATTAAGTGGTTATTATTTAACGCATTAGAAAACCAATAGCATGCATTTAGTTCAGATTTCTGAATCAAAATTCAAGAGATATTCTACAAGGAAGATAAATTCCTCTTCTACATTTTTCTTTCCTACCAAAACTTCCAATCAAAAAAGATTCCAGTGGGATCATTCTACATTATAAATTTGAATTGAGTAGGCTGCCTTGTTTCATTGACTTTGCCTAGTATATCGGCTTTGAAGTAACTTAGATGTTTATATCTGACTTTCTTCTTTTCTTTTTTTTTTCTCCTCTTTCCCAGGGTCTATGTCTTTGTCTTGACTTCCAGTTTGATACTGTGGTTAAAGACAGACCCACAATTTTGAGCAAGCTTTTACTCTTGCATTTTCTTAAGCAGGATATTCCTGCTCTGAGCTGGGAGTTCTTTGTCAATAGATTTGAGACGCTTTCTTTGGAAGCCCAGCTACATTTGGATTGTAACAAGGAATTTCCTTTTCCTACAAGTAAGTAAAATGAAGAACTTGCTGTAAACCGTTACAGTTCCCATTGTACTTGCCTAGACAAACAGAAGACATTGGCATGTCGTTTAATTCCTCTGCAGAGGATGCCTTGACCTCATGCACTCCATTCATTAAATGCTTATTGAATAGCTGCTGTAGTAATCCATAGATTTAAGCATATCCTGGCATTCCAAAATCAGAATTCTTCTCATTTCCTTGACCTATGATAACCATTTATGACTGTGTGTTCCCTAAATATGATTCAGTCATTATGTTTATAACATTTGTGAGCAATTTTAGGAAGCATATTTGCACCTTGCAAACTCACTCTTGCATACTTTCTAAATTTCAATAGTTTTGGGGACATAGGTGGGTTTTGGTTACATGGATACGTTCTTTATTGGTAATTTCTGAGATTTTGGTGCACCCGTCACCTGAGCATTGTACATTGTACCCAATGTGTAGTCTTTCATCCCTCACTGCCCTCCCACCCTTCCCCACAAAGTCCCCAAATTCCATTCTGTCATTCTTATGTCTTTGCATCCTCATAGCTTAGCTCCCACTTATAAGTGAGAACATACGATGTTTGGTTTTCCACTTCTGCATTACTTGACTTAAAATAATGTTCTCCAACTCCATCCAGATTGCTGTGAATGCCATTATTTCATTCTTTTAAATGGCCAAGTAGTATTCCACGGTACATATGTATACCACATTTCCTTTATCCACTTGTTGAGTAATGGGCATTTAGGCTGGTTCCATATTTTTGCAATTGCGAATTGTGCTGCTATAAACATGCATGTGCAAATGTCTTTTCCTGTAATGACTTCCTTCCCTCTGGGTAAATACCCAGTAGTGGGATTGCTGGATCAAATGGTAGATCCACTTTTAGTTCTTTAAGGAATCTCCATACTGTTTTCCAAAGTGATTGTACCAATTTACACTCCTACCAACAGTGTAAAAGTGTTCCCTTTTTACCACATCCCCACCAATACCTATTATTTTTGGATTTTTAAATTATGGCATTCTTGCAGGAGTAAGGTGGTATCTCACTGTGGTTTTAATTTGCATTTCCCTGATAATTAGTGATGTTGAGCATTTTTTCATATGTTTGTTGGCTGTTTGTATATCTTCTTTTGAGAATTGTCTATTCATGTCCTTTGCCTACTTTTTGATGGGATTATTATTATTATTATTTTGCTGATTTGTTTGGGTTCCTTGTAGATTCTGGATATTAGTCCTCTGTCAGATGCACAGTTTGCAAATATTTTTCCCGATTCAGTGGGTTGTCTGTTTACTTTGTGGATTATTTTGTTTGCTGTGCAGAAACTTTTTAGTTTAATTAGGCCCCATCTGTTTATTTTTGTTTTTGTTGCATTTGCTTTTGGGTACTTGGTCATGAACTCTTTGCCTAAGCCAATGTCTAGAAGAGTTTTTCTGATGTTGTCTTCTAGAATTTTTATGGTTTCAGATCTTAGATTTAAGCCTTTGATCCATCTTGAGTTGATTTTTGTATAAGGTGGGATACGAGTATCCAGTTTCATTCTTCTAGATGTGGCTTGCCAATTATCCCAGCACCATTTGTTGAATACAGTGTCCTCTCCCCACTTTATGTTTTTATTTGCTTTGTTGAAGATCAGTTGGCTGTAAGTATTTAGCTTTGTTTCTGGGTTCTCTATTCCATTCCATTGGTCTACAAGCCTATTGTAATACAAGTACCATGCTGTTTTGGTAACTATAGCCTTGTAGTATAGTTTAAACTCCAGTAATGTGATGCCTCCAGATGAGTTCTTTTTGCTTAGTCTTGCTTTGGCTATGTGGGCTCTTTTTTTAGTTCCATAGGAATTTTAGAATTGTTTTTCTAGCTCTGTGAAGAATGATGATGGTACTTTGATGGGAATTGCATTGAATCTGCTGCCCAGGCTGATGTGTAGTGATGTCATCATAGCTCACTGCAACCTTCAACTCTTGGGCTCAAGCAATCCTCCCAGCTAATCTTCCTGAGTAGCTAGGACTATGGGAGTGAGCCACCATACCTGGCTAATTTTTCTTTTTTTGTAGAGATGGGGGTCTTGCTATATTGCCCAGGCTGGTCTCAAACTCCTGGCCTCAAGGGATTCTCCCACCATGGCCTCCCAAAGTGCTAGGATTACAGGCATAAGCCACCACACCTGGCCTCTTGCTTAGTTATTAATCAGTTACCTACAGCTCTGAATAGGTGGAGAAAAGGCTTTCGTCACTCAACTATCCAATGATAATAAAATTAGATAATTTAATCTTGTGGTCTAAGCAGAAAAAAAATCATGATAGGCAATAGTCATTTTTGTATATAGGACTCATCATAGAGGGAGATGTATATCCATGAAAAATGTATTTTAATATTGAAACTCTACACAGATGGATTGTTTTAGACTAGGTGGATTACAAAGCCCTATGTAAAGGAGAGTGATAGTCTCTTTAATTCCTTTTGCAAAGCCATCACTGCTGTGAGGACCAATGTTGCTAACCTCAGCGATGCAGCCTTATGGAAGATCAAGAGAGCTCGCTTTGCAAGAAACCGCCAGAAGAGTGTACGTTCCCTGAGGGACAGTGTGAAAGGGCCTGTGGAATCCAAGAGGGCACTCTCCCTCCCTGAGACCCTGACCTCCAAAATTCGTTGAGTATCTTCTTTCATCTTTCCATTAAATCTGTTTAATGTCTTTCTGAGGCTGACTTGTCTTGTTGAATGTTCACAGAGAGTATAGCATGTTTAGCAAACTGAGTTTGTTCAATAAGTTTGGCTTTCAGATTCCCTAGAGAATCACCTCAGGGGTATAAATGCCTAGGGTTGCTTTTCCTAGTTTGCTGGGGTAGCAAAGCCCTGACGCAACAGTAGATGTTTTTGAAATGTAAAAGGCAGCAAATGCATTGATGCTTGGCATGCAGCTTAGAAGAAACATTTGCTCCTAAGTCCTAGGACACCAAAGTTTGCACCACCAGCCTTGTATCCTAAGAGCTTTCTGAATAAGACTTAGACAATAAGACCTATCGTGGCTAAGGAGGGACAGTTGAAATTTGGAATGTATTTTTTTTTTCATGTCTGATAGAAGCAGCCACACAAGCCGCCTAAGACAAACCAATAATAATGGTTGCTTTTGAAATAGAGAAATCGGGCTGAGAAATTGAATTTCTGCTCATCTTCACCAGATAATTTATAAATAAAAATAAGCTTCATTGCCAATATTTTAAAAAAGACCATATATACTTGTTCTATAAAAGGTCTTTCTTTATATTATAGTTTTAAAGAGAATAAAATTTTCCTTAAATTACCAAATGACTAGATAAACTCTAATGATTAGTAATGACTCATGAAGGACAAATAATTAAAAATCATTACTAAATCACCATACTAATGAATGTGTTTAAATATATTACTAACTTGTAAAATTTATTAAATGATTTAATCTTTAAATAATCACTGTGAAGTAAATAAAATAATGACCCAAAACCTATTTCTTATCCTGTCAGAAGTTGAAAGGCCTGTTTTTCATTGGCATTTATTAGAAGACAGCCTTATATAACATAACCATTTATAATCACAAATATGATTTGATTTTATTCATTACATTTTCTCTATTTTATGACAAGCTGTGGAAATGTGTTCTTTTAAACTTTGGGAGAGTTAAGTATGAATGAAAGTTCTTTAAGTAATCAATAACCCAGTTTTTCAGGGAGCAAAGATAATCACAGGTGATCATTTAAGAATAGCCAGTGGTAGTGCTAGGCCCCAGGTGAAACTGTTTAAATCCTAGAAACCAATACCTAGATTAAATAAATAACAAATTTTATATGAGTTTCCCAGCTCTATTTATATCCTAACTGATCAGTTTAGAATATAAAGTGTATTTATTGTTATTTCTTGTTCATTAATTCACATGACAATTTTGAAGATGAAGTAACATTGAAGGATGGTCTTATGATTCAGATAAAAACTGCAAAACGTTTGTTACATAAACAACTTTCATGTGATGTTAATTACAAATAGAAAAATGAAACCTGCCCCTACTATCCAATAAAGTTAGCACTGAGTATATTTTCTAGGCTCCAGTTGTCTGTAATGCTTATTTAAATAGAGTTGTTGTTGATTTTTAAGCTATGAGGTTGACCAGGCATGAGCAGTCTGCTCCAGCTCTCGGTGGGACACCCGAACAGACGCCAGGTGGGTACTTCTGACATTGAAGGGCCATGTACAAGTGTCTAACACAGGTGGACAAGGTAGAGAATGCGGTGTCTCTAACTGGACCAGGGTGATATACTTAGGATTTGCAAGCTCAAAAGGGTCTTACCTCAGATGTTCAAGTGTTTGAGCCCCTGATATGGCAATTCTTTCCATTTTGATATTAACAGATAACTTTTGATTCCATTAACTTTTGGTCCAGTAAGAAGCATCATATCACCTGAGTCTGCACCTTTCCCCAGAGAGCCAGTATGACTAGAGCTATCCATAGTATTTATATTTGTATGTGTCTTTACACATAGAAATATTTTGTTCATATATATCTGCTATAGGAAAACCATACATTTCATTTACATTTTAAAAGGTTATACATTTGAACCACTGTCATCTGCTCATCCCCTTAGCCATTCCTGATTCTTTGCAACTCTACATGCATTTCTGTTTCTCAGAGAAAGGAGAATTTCCTCTGTTTGGAGGACCATAGCATGATACAGTTTAACGATTATTTGATGTTCTGTGATATATTACAATTTATCATGAAGTAGCCTAAGAGGGCATTGGCAAGGAGATTCCACATGAATGGTGTCGTGACTCACTGGGAAGATTGTGAAGGTTCTGAATACCTGCTTATTAGTCAAAAACAAATTTGGTAACTCCTACCTATGTATCATGCTATAGAACATTTGAGTTTTCATCTAAAACTACTAGTTTTAAGATAAACGTTTCAGAATGGTACAGACACTCTCAGAAGGAAAATTTCAAGTAAGGAGACTTTAAAGATCATTATATGTTATAAAAAGGAAGTTTGAAAGAGAGGGAGTCCGGAGTGGGAGGGGAGAGAGAAAATCCCAGATATCATCCAGGCAGACAGCAGATGGTGGCCAATTCTCTTTTAAAATTGATGAGAAAAAAGGAATAGCAAACATTTGGTAGAGTCCCTCTACCTTGCCTTACACATCGCTCACATATGCTACTGTGCTGTGATTTTTTTTTAAAGAATAAAAATAACTTCTGATTCAAAGCTTTATTAGAAATATGAAATCCATGCAGTTCCCCTTCAGTGAGGCATTTTTGAGATTGTTCTTAGTTTCATAAATTATCTTTATTTTACTCTAGCTTGTCTCTTCGTCTTAAAGCTTAGCTGAGAAGCTAGTCTTTCATAATAATTATCCATTTTAACAATCCAACCCAAGAAGTCCCCTCACATCTCTGTGGGAAAACATGTACATGTGTTTCTTGCAGTTAAAAAAAGCCTTCAGGCATCTAATTATTCCACCAAAAGTGGCCAGATGGAAAAGAGGCAGATAACAGCATTGTTTAAATAAAATATGAAGCTAAAACTTCAGGAAAGGTAATTTACATGACACCATCATAAGCAAAACTTGCTTAGATATGGAAATAGCTGGCTCAGCTTATAAGGCAATTTCAAACTACTGTAGGGTTCCATTTTTGCATTATTATTTACTGGACCCTGACTGTTTCTAACTTGGAAGCAAGGACATGCCAGATTTATCATAAGATTGTGGAGAATGGTTTAAGACAGTAATTAAGTGGAAACTGAAGAACTTGCTACTTAATGAACATACTTTTTTTGGTCCAAGTAATGAGCTCCTCTTTGCGGACCTCTTATTGATTAGACTTGAAATAAAGCAGATGCCCCTTTATACAACAAGATTTAAATTTAATTGCTGTTTAGGTTGAACTTTTTGGCAGTGGACTTACAATTTATGACTCTCTGATCTTAACCTTTACATGGTAACCACAGAAAATGGAATAGAAAATTCTGTTTTCTATAGGAGGTATACTCTGCAAGGTTTGCAGAGAGTCACATTCCTCTGTGACTTTTCAAATCAAAGGCTTTGTGCATCTAAATAAAATTAATAGAATCTTATAGCTGAAACATTAGCAATGTGTTAACAGTCTCATTTTATAGAGGAAGAAACTGAGATTCTCACAAAAGAACAAGCTTGTTGGTGACTGATCTGGGTCTCAAGCCCAGAGGTCCTGAGCTCTGTAACAAGGCATGTAACTGCCAGTAGGAATTCAGCACCTTCATTTCTTCCTAATTGATGGGATACACAATCTTTTTAACTGCTCATCTACAATTTGTATGATTAGACATAAGGAGTACTTTCACTGGTGCTGTAAGAACGAGGAAATTTTGTCTTCATGTATTTAGAATACTGATGAAGATTAATTGAATAGAATGCAGCTGTTGTTATATAAGCACAATACTGAACTAATGGTATCAATCCCATGTGAACATAGGGCGCTTAATTATATCATGTTCCTCATCGCTTGGAATGCATAATTAAACAATAATAGGTATGTAATAATGATAATCCTTCCTGTATATGCAGTATCTCTTTACTTACAGGAAAACTGATGTGGTGAGGGATTAAGTGATTCTGCTTCGGTGATTGCTTAAGGTCACATATGACTAACTAGTTAGGATCAGAACCGATGCTGGCATCCAAGGGATTTGGCTTGCTTTCTTTCTACCACAACTACGTCTTGATGAACTGGTCTTAGGGTATTTCTGCCCTGTGGGACATGAGGACACCAGTCTGGTTATGGAGTTGGCCTGGGCTTTCAGGCCTGCTACAGAGTGGCTTAAGGCCATGAGTGTCCAGACCAAAGGACTTTGCCAGTTAGGACCCCAGATTGGTCCAGAGCTATCCCCATCTCTCGTGGGACTTGCATACTCCAAGTTCTGCCTCAGCCTGCAGAGAAACCTGGAGATCTCTTGGCCTGCATTTGTATCTGTAAGAGAAGGTGCCCAGTACTAGTTAGGACCAATAAAGCACTCTTGCATTGACCTTTGCTGCCTCCTGAGTGTCCCAGCCTAGAATTCCAAATAACTTTTCTTTGGGCTCTTTCTTTCTACAGATGGTTTACAATTCACTTCTTCACTAACTTGCAAAATGCCTATTGACCATTAAGATCCAGTAAGTCAGAGTACAGTTGTTTTTATAGGAATACTCTTGTTTGAAGATATATTTTTGGGAAGTGACAATTTTTGTTCAACAAACATTACAAATACTTTTTTTGAGATGGGGTCTTGCTCTGTTGCTCAGGCTGGTCTTGAGCTTCTGGGCTCAAGGGATCCTCTCACCTCAGCCTACCGAGTAGCTTGGATCAGAGATGTGTGCCACAAATGCTTGTTCAACAAATATTTATTTTACACCTGCTGGACTAGGAAATATGAAGAATACAAAGATGCTTCGGAAATTTTTATACTCTTAACTTGCTTATGGCCAAGTAAGGGATATTAAGTATGAACATCAGTAAACTCTCATCTTGAGTGAAAGTGACAGTACGCAGGATGAGTCATGTCAAATGCAAAGGGAGGGGAGCTTTCTACCAGCTGGAGACATCAGGGAAGGTCTCATGGACAGGTGGCTTTTCAGCCAGGCTTGATTGGTGGATGAGACATAAACACACGATAATAGGACGTGGAATAGGAAGGAGAAATGGCAGGGATGGGGAGCATAGGAGGATATGAAGTTAGCCACTGCCCCAGCTTTCCAGCCCTGCCGTGGATGTGTGCACACACAAGGGAAAACTGAGGTAAGGAGGCAGGGAGATGAGCGAGGCAGTGTAGTGAGAGCTGCCTATGGAATGGAACCTCATTTATAGTGCTTACTGATTGGCTTCCCTGGACCAAGTGCAGAGTAAGCTCATGGAGGGATCCTTTCTTCCTCTACCTAATTGTCACTTGTTGGTTTGGCAGAGGGGTCAGTGAGTCAGTTCATATAGAGAAACGTTCCAATATTCCTTCTGCTTTGGGACTTTATCAATTTTTCTCTTATACAGAATGTAAGCTCTGACATATTTATTTGAATTTGGTGCACTTTGACAGACATTTATGTATAATAAGTATCTACCATATGTCAGACATTGGCCCCTATTCTGTGAGGGATATAAAGATGGATAAAATATGTCATTTGCCTTCAAGAAGCCTATGTTCTTATTGGAGTATTAAGGCAAATGAATACACAAAATGTTCTGCCTTGCATAATTGTCATTGGCCACATGGGAGTTAGGAAAATGCTAAAGGAATTTTCCTCCATTCTTTTTTTCTCTCCTGTCTTCCCTCCTTTCTTGTCTTTAGAAATTTAAAGAATTTAGGGATCACATCCAATTGCTGAGACGAATATTGGGTATATCTAATAAGAATGGCTTTTGGGGACCAGTTTATAGCACAAAATTGTTGGGGGAGGGTAGAGAACCACCTTGCAAGGTGAAGAGAGCACCATGAGCAAAGGTGCAAAGAGGGAAAAACGTTGGCTCCATTCTGAGACCCGCAAGTAGCCCAGCTTGTAAGAACGTTGACCATTTCGGGTGAAATAATAGGAGATAAGTCTGGAAAAGCAGATCCTGATCCTGCCTGGTTTCAAATCATCTGAATAAATAATGTTGTATTACACTTTGGAGTTTCAATCAGTTATACAGCTCTGTGGGCAGATTGTCATGGAATCAGTCCACATTAAAGGTAAGGTAGGAATAGCTCTGCCTCCATAATTATAATTGTAAATATATTTTCTCTTTATAGAAAATATAAAATCAGACCCTTTAACATGTTAAATCTCTATGGTTAGGACAGATATAGGAATTTCACAGACTAGAATTCAATACTATTAAGCGTTTTGTTTTCCTTAGAGAAAATGCTTGTAGGCATTTAGTTTTGAAATGGAAATTTCATACCTTTTCTAGGTTAAAACATTAATATTGTCTTTATCAGTAGAGAATATTTCAGCTTATCTACAACTCATTTTTCTTAGGGATTTGATTAAGGTAACTTGTCTTTATGAAGAGTGCACCAGTCACAAGCTTACTCTATTTCAAAGAGAGGCAATAAACAAAGTGCAGATTTGCAAAGCCCACACTGGAGGGGTAAATTATTAGAATAAAAAGAGATTAAAATTTTTTTATGCAAAAGTTTCCATAAACGTCCTTTTTTTCAGTACAGTTGTTAAAGATCACTCATTACTTGCTATTCAGGGAAAGCAGCAAACTTAAGATCAGTGAAAATGATCTAGTGAGATGGGCATGTATGAAATGACAGTCATCAGGAAAATATGATGTAATGGGAAAACTCAGGGTTACACATTGTTTAGAAACATGCCCACTTGTAATGAGAAGAAGAGTTTTTAAATATTTAAGCTGAAATCTGATAGTCTATTTTCTAGACTTGAATTGGGATGGAAGGAAACAGGGGCAGGGTCCCAGTTGGGCCTTGCTGGGAGCTCCCTTTCTTCTGTATTGAGGTCCCTTGATTCTCAGCACTATAAAACAAAGGAGCAACTTCCTCTCAAACACTCTCTGGTTCCAATTTTTAACTTTGGGACTTTGGAGTTGAGCCAGTGTGGACATGAGGTGGCTGAGCAGGACTGAGTGATACATGTTCTCTTCAACCTTGCACCCCAGAGCTAAAAGGAATTGAAGATTGAAGCTATATTGTAACAGCCATTACTTGCTGCTATAATAACATTGAACCCTGCAGGGGACCCTGTCATATTCTTGGCCCAAACATGTCCAAAACAATAATGGCCTTCTAGTTGTAAAGTAATACTCTAGTGGAAAAACAAATCTAGAGTAAATATTTTTCTTTTTTTTTTTTTTTTTGAGACAAGGCCTTGCTTTGTTGCCCAGGCTCGAGTAGAGTGGCCTGATCACAGCTCACTGCAGCTTCAACTTCCCAAGCTCAAGTGATCCTCCTGCCTCAGCCTCCCGAGTAGCTGGGACTACAGGTGTGCACTACCATGTCCAGCTAATTTTTGTATTTTTTGTAGAGACCAGGTCTTGTCATGTTGCCTAGGCTGGTCTCAAACTCCTGGGCTCAAATGATTCTCCCACCTCAGCCTCCCAAAGTGCTGGGATTACAGGTGTGAGCCACTGTACCCAGCCTGAGTAAACTATTTTTCAATGCTGAAAAAATAGTCCTGTAAACTTTTTCTATTTTGCCTTACAAGGATTTACATAGGTATTGTATTTGGTCAAATCCTATATTATGAACATTTAATTTAACCACATGCTGTGATGCTTCACCTTTCCAGCCTCTCATTGAAATAGGGTGTTCCACATACATTGATTTTTTTTCTGATGCATGCCTAATAAGTAATTATAATATTAACAATCTATTGGTCACCCTGCATGTGAAACACTGTAATAAACAAATTCTTAGGTTTTATTTGAATAATTTTTGATAAAAAGTTTCTCTAAAGTGCATCATACATATTCATTCCTTCATGAACAGATTCTATGAGACAGAAAAGTGTCAGTGTCCTGGAATCATACTGAAGTGTGTCAGATGGTTTTCTCTGTATTAGAGGCTCTTACACTAAGCTGCCTCTGCTGCCTCTTCACTTAACTGTCAACTATCCCTTCTCAGCAGTTCACTTTTGAACAGACCAACATTCATCTGATTGTCTGGGAAACTTGACAACTAAGCTTGTTACCTTACGTGCAGGTCTGAACTGGTAAATTCCGAATTTGACCTTCATACTACTATCCCAGAGAAAAAGTATTTGGGCTTGAGACAGCAAATTTCTGCAATTCCCAGAAACATTTCTTATGCCTTGCTTCTCTTGGCTGTGTCCTGGAAGGCTGAGATTTTGCCAAATTAACTGAGGAGTTAATAGGTATAAATTACTACCTAACTCTTTGTTGCATCCTTTATACCATAATTATAATGGGTGTAACCAAGGCTTGGTTTATAATGGTTTGTAACCAAAGCTTGTCATCATTTAGTAGAATGTTTCCTTGCAGAATGAGAGATGAGAATGCCAGGGTGCTGATCTAACCCACCAGACAAAATCTTTGTTTTCAATTTAGAAATTCTAATGTTGCTTATTTTTTAAAAAAAGGACAAGAGTATTTTGAATAATCCCCAAGCCGTAAATACAGAAGAGCAAATATCTGTCTTCCTTCTCCCAAAGTCCTGAACCAAATGTGATAAGAAGGGGCAGAAGAACAAAGAGAGACAGGGTAATTTCTGACTTGAAAAATAACAGAGAAAGTCAATGTCAGGGAGCTGCTCAGATGCTGTTATTTACTAGGTTAAGAGGAGGCCAAGGGCGAAGGTATTTTTTCTTTCCATGTGAACTTTCCGCTCACCTTCATGTGGTGTTTTTCTGTTTTTAAAAGTTCATGCTTCGCTCTCTTCCTGTTTGTGTCTTCTCCCTTCCTTGTATGTTTCTCATGACATACAGCAGGGCTTATAATTTGCTATTTACAATTTTGACTATTTCATTTAAAAAGTACCTATTGCTAATATCTCAGGGTTTGGAAAATATATATTTTTTTGCACTAGCTGATTCATGAACATAACTAAATTGAGATAACAATTTAAACAAAATAACCCAGTGGTTTTGCCCTCAGTGGATTTTAGACTATAACGTTTTGTAGTTATTCTTACATGCTTATTTTACAAAGCTGGAAACTTTACAAAGGGAAACTTCCTTTATCACCGAGGATAAAACTTTGCCAACATATTAAAAAATTTGCTAAATGCAAAATTTATGTAGGCATTTGTCTTGCTGTTTCAGGATAATATTGCTTCATAGCACCGTATTTTTCTTCCCATTCCCTTAATTCTCTCAGATTACTTGGTTGTTGATGAATACAATAACTTTCACCGGACTAGGGCTCTGCCTACTAGGCCATATTGTGCCTTTAAGTTTCTTAAAGTCTGTCTGGAGCAGAAAGTTTTGTAGAAGCAGAAACAAGGGTGCTTTATCAATATCTAAGAGAGATTTTAGTGTCACTTCACTTGTGAATGAGCCACCCACTGACAGCCTTTCTTCTACTGACAGGACAACAATCTCCCGAGAATGACAACACCATCAAGGACCTGCTCCCAGAAGATGCTGGGATCGACCACCAGACAGTTCACCAGCTGATTACAGTGCTCATGAAGTTCATGGCCAAGGATGAAAGCAGCGCTGAGTCAGACATCAGCAGTGCAAAGGCCTTCAACACGGTCAAGCGACACCTATACGTCTTACTCGGCTATGACCAGCAGGAAGGTTGCTTCATGATTGCACCTCAAAAAATGCGCCTGTCAACTTGCTTTAATGCATTCATTGCAGGAATTGCCCAAGTAAGTGTAATAACAGCTTTCAGAAGTCACACCCTTATACTTTTAGTAGAAGCAAGGCATTACATACCATGTAGCCAACACTGGTTCAGCATAAAGGTTTGTACAAATTGCTTGGTATTATGCAGGAGGGGCATGTGAACATTAGTAAGAATTGGGAGCCTGGCTGAGGAATAGTGAGACAGAGTATGAGAGAGAGAGAGACTGTGTGTATGTGTGTGTGAGAGAGAGAGAGAGAGAGAGAGAGAGAAAGCTGCTAACCTTGTAGCATATGAAGAGTGTCTGTACCTTGATATGATAGTTACATAATCATTTTACTGTATTTGGTTTCTGTTTTTTTTTGAGATGGAGTCTTGCTCCTTTGCTCAGGCTGGAGTGCAGTGGCGCTATCTCAGCTCACTGCAAGCTCCGCTTCCCGGGTTCACGCCATTCTCCTGCCTCAGCATCCCAAGTAGCTGGGACTACAGGCACCCACCACCACGCCTGGCTAATTTTTTGTATTTTTAGTAGAGATGGGGTTTCATCGTGTTAGCCACGATGGTCTCAATCTCCTGACCTTGTGATCCACCCGCCTTGGCCTCCCAAAGTGCTGGGATTACAGGCGTGAGCCACCGCGCCCGGCCAGTATATTTGGTTTCTAGATCACTGTGCTTATTTTTTTTCAATTGCTAACTAAAAATACTTAAATTTGGTTTGTTAATTCTATGTTAGAAATTATAGTTTTAGTTTATATTAATTTCAATTGTATCTTACTGAAGAAATCTTTCCAGTTAGAAGGTTCTAATATTCACATGTTCTAATACTTTGTTTGGTGTAAAACAGCTAAATTTGGAGCTACGTAAGGCCTTGTTTTCTCTGTGTGTTTCAGCTACTTTCCGTTTGGTATTACACACTCAAATTTACATTTATCTATTAAAATTGCCATTTTATCAAACATTTTCATGCACAGTAAAAAAAAAAAAAAAAAAGAATTGGTAGCCTGGTATCATCAAGGGAGTGTGGGAGATTTTTTTCTTTTGTAAAATATACGTACAATTTGCCATTTTAACAGTTTTAAGTGTACAGTTCAGTGGCATTGAGTAATTTTATGTTGTGTAGCCATCACCACTGTCCATCCTCAGAACTTTTTTATCATCCTAAACTGAAACTCTGTACCCATGAAACAATAAGAGAGTATAGGCTTTTTTGTTTGTGTGGTTTTATTTTATTTATTTATTTATTTATTTATTTATTTATTTATTTATTTATTTTGAGATGGAGTCTCGCCGTGTAGCCAGGCTGGAGTGCAGTGGTGCAATCTCGGCTCACTGCAAGCTCCGTCTCCTGGGTTCAGGCCATTCTCCTGCCTCAGCCTCTGGAGTAGCTGGGATCACAGGCACCCACCACCACGCCCAGCTAATTTTTTTGTATTTTTAGTAGAGACAAGGTTTCACCATGTTGGTCAGGCTGGTCTTGAACTCCTGGCCTCAAGTGATCCACCCACCTCGGCCTCCCAAAGTGCTGGAATTACAGGCATGAGCCACCGCGTCCGGCCACTGTTTGTGTGGTTAAAAAAAAAAAAAAAAAAAAAATCCTCTTCCTTTTTTGGCTTCAGGTGGAGAGAGTTGAATTAATCATACAACTTAACTTTATGCCACACCATCATCACTGGCTTTTCCATGTGCATCTGCTACTTCTAACTGCTATATTGCATGCCATGGTGGACAGACACCATACTTTACTCATCCATTCCCTTAGTGATGGACTCATATTGCTCCCAATGCCTCACTACCCCAAACAGTTCAGTAATAAGCATCTTTGTATATGCACCGTATCAACCAATGTGAGAATTCCTCAGGGAGATGGATCCAGAAGAATTGCTGGGTCGTAGGGTAAATGTATGCCTAATTTGGTCATTGCTACAAATCTCACTCTCCAGAACAGATGCACCATTCTGCAAAGATAGAGGACTTGGGGCTAGAGAGATGCGCATATGAATTTCAGCTCCACCTCTGTTATTAGCTGCTAGGGCTTAGGCACTCTCTGCTTGCTTGCTTATTGGTAACGCAGATTTCCTTTTTTGATAGATTAAACATATTGCAAAGCACCTTGATCAATGCCTGTCTCATGGTAGGAACTCAATAGATGATTTCTGTTACTGACAATTAGCTCAAATAGATTGTAATATAATGAACAACGATAAGCAATGTGCATGTAGTCGTCCTGTGCTGATGCTGATAACTGGATGGATCACTGCTTTTTCTCAGCTGTCACTATTTCAGATACCAAACCCTTCCTCCCTCTTCTCCCCACCCTCTAAATCCACATTATGCACGTCTACTTTAGAAATATAAGCTAAAATCAAGGCCGGGCATGGTGGCTCATGCCTGTAATCCCAGCACTTTGGTAGGCCGAGGTGGGAGGATCACGAGGTCAGGAGTTCGAAACCTGCCTGGCCAATATGGTGAAACCCTGTCTCTACTAAAAATACAAAAATTAGCTGGGCATGGTGGCACGTGCCTATAGTCCCTACTACGTGGGAGGCTGAGGCAGGAGAATCACTGGAACCTAGGAGTTAGAGGTTGCAGTGAGCCAAGATTGCACCACTAAACTCTAGCCTGGGTGACAGAGCGAGACTCCATCTCAAAAAAAAAAAAAGAAATATAAGCTAAAAATTAAAAATTAAATTTTTATATGGGGTTTGTATAACTCCAGAAAACCCGTGTCAAAAATAACTTCCTAACATTTTGGCATATATTGCTTCCTCCAAATTTATACACATACATAATTCCATACTCACATATGTATGTCCGCACATTTTTACAATAATAGGTTCATATTATACATACTGATATATGTGCCACCTTTAAAAAATTTTTTTATTTCAATGGGTGTTTGGCGAACAAGTGGTGTTTGCTTACATGGTTACGTTCTTTAGTGGTGATTTCTGAGATTTTGGTGCAACCTTTTTAAGCCTAAAATTTATTATGAAGTTTATGTCATGTAAATAAATTTGTATCATATTCTGTGTAATGGCTACATAGTTTTCTGTAGTTATACAAACAGTATTTTGTTTATCTAATCCCATATTATTGAATATTGAGGTTTTCACTTTGGGGTGACTATAAACAAAGCCATGTTGAATTTTTTTATATGTACATTTTGGAACACTTGTCTGATTATTTCCTTGGGATATATTTAATGGCTGTATTAGAGGGTATGTGCTTTTTCTTTCTTTCTTTTTCCCCCGCTTTTTTTTTTTTTTTTGAGACAGGGTCTCACTCTGATAGCCCAGGCTGGAGTGCAGTGGTGTGATTATGGCTCACTGCAGCCTCGACCTCCCAGGCTCAGAGGATCCTTCCAGCTCGGCCTCCCGAGTAGCTAGGACTATAGGTGTGTGCCACCACACCGAATTAACTTATTGTATTTTTGGTAGAGACAGGGTTTCGCCATGTTGCCCGAGCTGGTCTCATACTCTTGGGTTTAAGCAATCTATCTGCCTCAGCCTCCCAAAGTGCTGGGATTGCAGGCATGAGCCACTGCACCTGGCATGTGCTTTTCCTTATTCCTGAGTATATATTGCTAAATAGTTCTCCTGAAAGATTGTATCAAGTTTGGTTGGTATAATACTTGGTTCAGATTGAACCAAGTATTGCTGATTGTCTAGGAATTCCCATTTCTGCAGGTAGTTACCAATACTAGGTTTCTTCATTGTCTAGTTTAACTCTGGTTAATAGTTGAATGGACAAAATTTTATTTTCAATAGGTACTGAAATAAACACTTAATTAGATTAAAACTATTTTCATTTACAAGTTTCAAAAATTTTTTGTGAGGTTGGACTTTTCCTCCTTCTTGCCTACTAGCCATTACTTTTAATGTTCTGTGGGATGCCTGTTAAATATTTTGCCTGTTAAAAATTTTAACCACTGGGATGGCTCAGATTTTTCCTTTTGACTTCTGAGTGTTCTTTGTAGTTTTCCATCAGTTATTAATATTTTTTCTATTTCAGGTTATGGACTATAACATTAACTTGGGAAAACACCTTCTCCCCTTAGTGGTTCAGGTGCTCAAATACTGCTCTTGTCCTCAACTCCGGCATTATTTCCAACAGCCGCCTCGTTGCTCCCTCTGGTCCCTAAAGCCTCACATCCGGCAGATGTGGTTGAAGGCCTTGCTTGTCATCCTTTACAAGGTGAGCTGGGTGGTCGCTGCCGTTTTGGATGCAATGGTCCTCTTAGAGAGCATATAGCATTAGGAGAACACCTGAGTCTTTAGTTGAAAATTTTGTAGAATAAAAGTTTGACCTTCAGAAGGAAGATCAGGATATGCAATTCCTGTTAAGAACCAAAGAGCTATTGAAATGAAAATAGAAATGGGAAGCCCTGTCAATATATGCTCTAAAAATGTTTAAAACAGAGAATGATAAATGGTAGGCTATTGATCAAGAACATCTGTTTATACTCAGTCTTGTATTTTATCTAAGTATTAATTATTATTTCAGAAAACAAAAGATACCTGAAATTGTATTCGTCCACTAAATGTTTATGCCAGATAATTTTCTTGAAAAGAAATGTAACTATGAACTGGCATGCATTGCTGTCAGTGGTTTGGTGAAGGAGGAAAGGAATGTGGTCTCTTGTAAAAATAAGGCCACCGGGGAGGGCGTGGTGGCTCACTCCTGTAATCCCAGCACTTATGGGAGGCCAAGGTGGGTGGGTTGCCTGACTCCAGGAGTTCGAGCCCAGCCTGAGCAACATGGTGAAATCCCATCTCTACAAAAAATTAGCCAAGCATGGTTGCACGTGCCTGGTCTCACCTACTTGGGAGGCTGAGGCGGGAGGATCATCTGAGCCCGGTAGGTTGAGGCTGCAGTGAGCTATGGTCACGTCACTGCACTCCAACCTGGGCGACAGAGTGAGACCCTGTCTCTAACTAAACAAATAAGGCCATGAGCAGAATTTGTTTCTACTTCTCTCTCTCTTATATATGTATTTATCCCCAAGAGATACTGCAAAAACTGTCCAGCAAGATCAGGTGGAAAAGCCTGCCCTTTAAAATAACCATTTATCTTTTTCTCCTTCGTTTCATTGGGCAGTATCCATACCGAGACTGTGATATCAGCAAGATCCTGCTGCATCTGATTCACATAACAGTCAATACACTCAATGCGCAGTATCATAGCTGCAAGCCCCATGCCACGGCAGGACCTTTGTACAGTGACAACAGTAACATAAGCAGATACAGCGAAAAAGAAAAAGGTATATATCTAAATTCCATCCCAAACCTAGCTTCAATACATCATACATTTCTGGACAATGTTTTCTTAGGAGATAGAGGAGTGTTCCCAGATATCATTCTGGAGTGAAAAAAAAATCACTTTCTTAATTTTCCAACGTTCCATGTATGTTGCTGCTTTAACTTTGAAATTGAGGATTCAAGAGGAATAATTGATATGCTTCCAAAGCCTATATCGTAAGAAATAGTATTTCGTAAAATATTTTCTGCTGTTTGAATCGGGAGCCTTTGTAAGCCTTTTCTTACGTATTAGAAGCATCTCGTTTTTGGGCTATAAAATAAGTCTTGG
Organism: Hylobates moloch; assembly: GCF_009828535.3. Classification (NCBI taxonomy): domain Eukaryota; kingdom Metazoa; phylum Chordata; class Mammalia; order Primates; family Hylobatidae; genus Hylobates; species Hylobates moloch. Next base: position 11,872,735 of record NW_026652291.1, on the reverse strand, counting down.
TTGGCACACAGTGGAGCCAGTCTTTGTAGGTCTCTAGTTTGCCCCTGATCTTTGCGGTCATAGAGTTTCAATGGAGTCTAAGTTTGCTGAAGTGCATTTTCCTAGACTTTTAATTCAATACAAAGTGATTCAAGGCAAGGGAAATGAAACATTTTTGCTGCATAGATGTAAGCTATCTCTATTATCAACACTTTTTCTATTGCTACCTTTTTCTAAAAGGAGGCAGTAGAATGCAACTTTAGCTAGAGTAAAATTGCAGCCTGTTTTCAGGTGAGACACGAAGAACCAGGGTGTCTATTTTTAGTTTTTAGTGCAAGTCACGGTTGACTAGATTTTAAATTGACATCATTTAATCTAGTCTTTGGAGAAAACCAAGTGTTCAATGACCCTTTATGAGGTTAGTAGAGTCTCTTTTAGTAGGACTGCTCTGGAGATATCTCAAAAGTATAAATTGTAGGCAGTGATCCACTGTTGTTATTGCTGAAAGTTTTGGCTACAGACGGAACTCGAGAACTAGGTTCTTTAAGTTCTGGTACCATTCAGATCCCTCCTAAACAATATCTTGTCTACCAGTTTAGGGTTTAGTCTCTGGGAAATTGGGGAGATCTGTTAAGCTATGGATGTTTTCAGTGTGGGCTTAGTGTTTGGGCCAAACCCTGATGAACCTTTCTGGATGGGAGGCACCATCCTGTGGTCTTTCAGTCTTGATTGTTCAATGCATTTTGAAAATTGTTTCAAAGTTACGTAATGCAAGTCACATAACTATTGGTTGGAAAAACTGCATTTTTCGAAGGATATTTTTCCAAAGAGGAAATAGAGAAGTAAAACAGATTATTGTATTGCATTTCCCCAGAAACATGGGAATTTGATAGGCATTCCCATCTTTGTGGAAGTTCACTGGGTTTAAAAACAAATTCATTTTGATTAACGTTTATTTTTATTTAATTAAAAAGTTTAGTATGGTTATTTCATCTAAAATTTACTGCTTCAAGTTTCATTTACTTGTAGAATTTTGTGCATTAGAATTAGAACAGGGTTGGTCCTTAAAACTTGATGCATATACTGCCCTTATGCTGAAAAAAACCTTGAATAATCATAATCGCACCTGAGCCTCATTTGTCATATAGGTAGATGTAAATACAGGCCAAACATTATGAGTTCAGTGATATTCAACTTGAATAGTAGGTTAACTCCATTTATGATGCCATTAAATGCATTTTAGTAGCCATTTCTGTTGCCACTTTGTACGTGGCTTTGGCCTTTCAAAAGGATGAAAGAAGAAAATTGTTTAGTAAACTTTATGGGTTGCAACATATCAACTCTTTCCTCATTAACATATTTTGGGGTTTATCTTGGATTTAAAAATGGCCACATGGGTATAGAAGGGAGGACGTAGAAAAAAGTTCAACAGGCACTTGAAGTGACCGGTTTGTTTATGTAGGATTAGGGATCATAAGTGTCAAAGATTCTTTCTGGGATTCATGAGGTCCATAATAGTTACACGTGGTAAACTCCTCAGAGAAGAGTCTTACTTTAATAGGAGGAAATGTTGTTTTCTGTTTTCTTTTTCCTTTGTTTACTCTTTCAGTCCATAATCATTCGTGGAGCTTTTGAGATGACAAGTGGCTTTTCTAAGCTTTTTCTGTGTGTTGCGTGTCTCATTATCAAATGTAGAGTACAGTATTTTGCATTCACACCGTATAAGGTGCATGTACTGTTAGGCTGTGTCTATGCCAGTTACCAAATCCCAGAAAGGCAGATTTTTTTTTCTTTTTTGGAAAGGCCAAGATCTACTCATTTTGTTTAATTTCCTTTTGCCAAATCAGCCTGAAAATCCACGCAAAGCAGGCAAGTCCAAGCCGTGTCACAGGCTCCTGGAAAAAGTAGCTGACATCTATGTGTCATCTGGTGTTAAGCGCACTGGAAAAGTTTCCCAAAAAGGCACTATTGGACTCTCAAGAAGCCTTTCTTTAAAAATGCTGCCAATTGTCGTGTGAAAAGTGATGGGCAATCTTGTAACAGCTTGCTCTATCCAGTAGATGGAGAATTTGATGCCTGGATGAAATACCAACCCATGGCTAGACTTGGGCTGGCGCAGAAACTACCCCAGACCTTGTTCCATAATGCTTTCATTGAAATGCTTGTGTAGACACAGCCTAAGAGAGAATAACCTCTTAAGTGTAATTTTGACTTTCTCTCCCCAATTAGAAGAAGATAGTGTTTTTGATGAATCTGATATTCATGATACACCTACTGGACCCTGCAATAAAGAGTCTCAAACTTTTTTTGCAAGATTGAAAAGAATAGGCGGCAGCAAAATGGTGAAATATCAGCCGGTTGAGATGAATGTTCAGAGAAGTATGAATTTTTTCTCTTAGTAATTTTATGCAGAAATGTTGTACTCTACCGTTTGTTTGGGGTGAAATCTTAATTTTATTATGTTACTACACATTTTAATACCGTTGATTTATATATATGTATGCACAAACAGTATATATATATACACATTTATATATATACGTGAATCGACAGATACATCATTAATGTCATGATCGTCTTTGAGAGCCATTGCTTGATTTGATTTGTTGCAAAATGTTTGCTTCTCTTCCACACGATTTGAATACAGTTTCCTAGATCTGCCTCAGCCAAAAAATGATCCCCTTTCCTATGCACAAATGAACAGAGCTGAGGAATTATCCCGAAGCCCGATTTTGGAAATCAGATCTTAAACTGCCGTTTTGGTTTCTTTCATTCGTAAATTTTCCAGTTTTTGAAATTAGAACAAACCTTACAAAAACTTGGCCAGAAAGTTCGTTTTCCCTCCTGGTGGAGCTGGGATTGTGATGATGATTTATGCCAATTGTATGCCCAAGGATGAGGGGAAAAAAATGGTGAAATCTCCAAGTAAAATAGTACTAGCTTTTTCTGTTTTGATCAGGTGAAATAGAACTGGCTGAATATAGAGAGACGGGTGCATTACAAGACAGCCTTCTCCACTGTGTGAGAGAAGAAAGCATTCCGAAAAAAAAGCTACGCTCTTTCAAACAAAAATCTCTTGATATAGGGAATGCAGACTCGCTTTTGTTTACATTAGACGAACATCGTAGGAAGTCGTGCATAGATCGGTGTGACATAGAGAAGCCTCCGACCCAAGCTGCGTATATTGCACAAAGACCAAACGACCCTGGACGTTCTAGACAGAACTCTGCTACGAGGCCTGACAATAGTGAAATCCCCGAGAACCCAGCTATGGAAGGGTTTCCAGACGCTCGAAGGCCTGTCATACCAGAGGTTAGGTTAAACTGTATGGAGACGTTCGAGGTGAAAGTTGACTCGCCGGTAAAGCCTGCTCCTAAAGAGGAGTTAGATCTGATAGATCTGTCCTCAGATTCAACCTCGGGGCCTGAAAAACACTCTATACTCTCAACCTCTGATAGCGACTCTCTTGTATTTGAGCCTCTTCCCCCTCTCAGAATAGTCGAGAGTGACGAAGAAGAGGAAACAATGAACCAAGGCAATGACAGCCCGTCTGGTAAAAATGCTGCCTCTTCTCCCTCCGTCCCCAGCCATCCCTCCGTCCTCAGCCTGAGCACAACTCCGCTTGTACAAGTAAGTGTGGAGGATTGTTCCAAAGACTTTTCTTCTAAGGACTCAGGAAATAATCAGTCAGCAGGGAACACAGACTCTGCCCTCATCACTCTGGAAGACCCTATGGATGCTGAAGGATCCTCAAAGGCAGAGGAGCTGCCAGAGTTCTCCTGCGGTAGCCCACTAACGCTGAAGCAAAAACGAGACCTCCTTCAGAAGTCGTTTGCTCTCCCTGAGATGTCACTGGATGATCACCCTGACCCGGGCACTGAAGGGGAGAAGCCTGGGGAGCTGATGCCAAGTTCAGGGGCAAAAACCGTCCTCCTCAAAGTTCCCGAAGATGGGGAGAACCCTACAGAAAGTGAGAAGCCTGATACCAGTGCAGAATCTGATACAGAACAGAATCCTGAAAGGAAGGTGGAAGAGGATGGAGCTGAGGAATCCGAATTTAAGATTCAGATTGTTCCCAGGCAGAGGAAGCAGAGGAAGATTGCTGTCAGTGCTATCCAGAGAGAGTACCTCGACATCTCCTTCAACATTCTAGACAAACTGGGAGAACAGAAAGATCCAGGTAAGTTCAACTCTCTTCTTTCTCCCAGCCTTAACTTTAAGTTTGTGCATCTTGTTTGGTAGGGTACCAACACTGAATATGCATCAGACTCAAACTCTTATAATGTCAGGGTGTGACATTATAATGGCTTTGCAATCACTCTGAATCCTTCCTGTTTACTGGACAATGTTGGATGCAGATGTGGTTCTACTGGCTCCATAAATGTTTCTGTTTTTGTTTTAAACTCTGCAGTCAATTCTTGACCACCCTTGGCAATGAGATGCGTTGGTTAATTCATATCAGGATAATCCAGGTATCATCTCAGCCTTCCTCAAACAGCAAAAGTCATTAACTTGAGCTCTTTGCTTTCTTTTTTTCTCTGCGCTGTACTAGTGAGCTATGATATAGTCCAAAGAAGGAACCAATGTGAAGGCTAAAATAAAGCAAAGAGTGCTCTAGAATGATTAAGAATTGACTGTATAATCATTTACAGGGCATACAGCTGATGGTAGATACTAACCAAATATCAGAAACCAAAAAATACCAGTTACAGCCTAGACCCTAACCCACAGTCATCACTTGGTGATGAAGTTATCACAGCCCATGGATTTCCTGCCTCAGGGCCGTTTCTTGTGTTTGCTTGGAGGCATTGTTTCTAAGAAAGATAACTTGAAAGAAATGGCAAGCAAGCGCATGATCCACCTCATCCTATAACACAGTCTTCTATAATGTTACTGCAACACTGATCAGAACCCATCTTCGTTTCTTAGTTCAGATCTTTTAAAAAAAAGTTAACGGGGCTGGGCGTAGTGGTTCATGCCTGTAATCCCGGCATTTTGGGAGGCTGAGGCGGGCGGATCACGAGATCAAGAGATCAAGACCATCCTGGCCAACATGGTGAAACGCCGTCTCTACTAAGAATACAAAAATTAGTTGGGCATGGTGGCGCATGCCTATCATCCCAGCTACTCAGGAGGCTGAGGCAGGAGAATTGCTTGAACCTGGGAGGTGGAGGTTGCAGTGAGGTGAGATCGTGTCACTGCACTCCAGCCTGGTGACAGAGTGAGACTCCGTCTAAAAAAATAAAATAAAATAAAATAAAATAAAAAAGTTAATGGGACTTTAGAAAAAATGGAATTGGCTAGAGATGATTATTTTAGTAGATATATAGACTGTGGAATGTTAAAAACTGGTGAAGGTCTTAAAGACCTCTAGCCTAGCCCCTCATATTATACAGGAAGATACCGAGGCTTAGAGGAGGTGATGCACCAGGTCACATGGCCAGACAGAAGCAGTGCCTGATTCCAGTCACATTTTCCCGCTATTCCACACAAAAGCAACTTCTAAGGGAATGCACTGGGCTTTTTTTATCTGCCCCAGGCATTTCCAGAAGTTTCTAGCTGTCCTCTAGCTCATAGGACAGAGCTGTCTACCTCAAAAACGCTTTGTAAAAATCTGTTGAATGAACATTGGCGTATTGGGAAAGGGTCATGCTCCAGCCAGGCAGGGAAAAAATGGTCCTTGTTCATAACAAGAAAGTTTAAGAAGTTAAGAAGGCTTTCAGGGAAACTGGGACACCTTTTTATTGTTTGGGGCTAGGAAAATGGCTGCATATGGAAGGAGGAGGGCATTGACCTAGAAATGATAGAGATCTATAGGGCGGGTGCATACGAAGCTGAGGTCCACGGGGTGAGTCTCTGTGATGTGTAGGTTGCATGTAGGTTCTAGCGTGCAGGTTTGTGTGTGCAACTGTGTTGGCTTCTTTATTCAGCCTTATGTTTGATTGTTCCCCAGACTACCAGGGAGGAAATTATTTGTTAACAGAACAAGGGAAAAATACATGATAGTTATAACATGTCTTTAAAATGGCATAATATTTATTTTACTGTCATCATAATTGTATGTCTCCATAGGGCTTTGCCTCCCACTGACTCTGATCTGATCTCTTCTGCCCCTCCGTGCTGGGCATGGGAAGCAGTCCCGTGTGCTCAGAGCATGACCCAGGCGTCCCCAGACTTTCCTGTCTCCATCATCAGGAGTGAGGGAGGCCCAGAAACTTGCCCCTCCAAACCCTCCCAAACGCACAGCTTTGCCCCTGCTAACTGCCAGGAGTCTAGGACTAATGTCACTGTGCACTTCACTCTGTTTATGTCTGTCCCTAGAGTGCTGGGTTATCCTTCATATCCCTCACTCAGAGCTCCACAAGGCCTTGCATACCTTCTGTTCTGAAGCTTGCTCCTTCATTACCCTGACTCCTGACACCCTTCCCCTGTGTCCTAGGAAATTCATGGTCCTTCAAGAGCAAAATCCCTCACACACATTCTCCTCTATTCCCGTTGCCTTCTGAGTCTAATGGAAGCCCAGCTCTCCCCAAAGACATTGCTTTCCCTACAGCCCATGTCACTGGACTTGGCCAGGGGCAGCATCTTCCTTGCTCCTCACTGCCCCTTTCAGACCCTTCCCTTCTTGTCTCTAGAAACCCCCTCTCTGAGCTGCATACCCTCAGACCACAGCACCCACTACTTGCATTGCTGCATCATCACGAACGCTGGCTCTTCCTCACATGTTGACAAATTTGATTCGTGGCCCTTCTTATTCTTTCCTAAATTAGTCCTGTCTTAATTCCTGTGGATTTTAATATTAGTGTAGATGACACTCCTGACACTTGGTTTCTTTGATTGCATCTTCTCCAGTGATTGTTTTTTTATCCTCCACCTTAGCTCAGCTGCTCACACCCATGGTCACATCATAGACCATATTATTTGTCAATAACTGCAACCTCTTCATGATCTCAGTTTCATATCTTTTATTCTCTGATTACCATTTCTTCTCTCCCTGGACAATTGTGTATTGATCCAAGTATTTTTTGCTGTCCCTCCCCTACTTCATGTCTTTTCTCCTTACTCAACTTAAACTCAAGGCTATCAATGTAATCCCTCCCTGCCTGCACCCTCTCGGGCTTTTCCCTTTTTAGATTTGCTTGGCTAAACACAACTCGTGTTAAATCCAACTCTCCCTCTACCAGTACCTGCACCTATCAGATGAATGTGACTGGGTGAAAACACATAATGCATTGTTCAAGAAATTAAAAGAAAATTAAGAAACGTGCTTGAATTCCTTAACATGGCCAGTGAAAGCATAGATCCAGGATTGGTCAGCAATAGCACATGGGCCAAATCTGTCCCACTGCCTGATTTTGCAAATGAAATTGTATGAAGTGCAACTACACATGCGCAAAATAAAATTTAAAAAAAGAAAAACAAAAACACATAATGTTGGCTGGTATCATTTTAAATTAATGGCCATGAACCTCGACTGGGTCCTTCAACCTGACAATCATAATGTATTTTCCTGGTCCATTCACATTTCCAGTCTCCTAAATGACTGTTTCATAGCTACTTTTCTCCTTGAACTTTCAGTAAGTCTTCCAATTGACATAATTAGAAGAACTTTCCACAGCCTCCTGCCCGCCTTCCAGCCTCTGTACCTGCACACCTGGACTTCCTGGCTGGGGCAGTAGGTTAACTGTCTGTATTCCTGTCTACACCCAGCCTTTCCACATGTGGACACGATTCTATCTCTCTCACTTACTCAAGAATATAGGCCTCTAAAATTCTCCCTTCTGTATCCTCCCTTAGTATTTTTTTTTCCTAAAGGACCCTTGATTTGAGCCTACAAACATAATCTTATTTCTCTTTCTGAAACAAACAAAAGCACTTGATCCGTGTTCTCGCAACTATTAGCCCATTTTATTCCTTTCCTTGTAGCAAAACATTTTGGAAGAGATGGAATAGAGTTGTCTCTTCCAAATTCTATTAGAGTTGTCTCTTCCAAACTCTATACTAAAACATACTAATGAATTAAAATTAAAAGAAAACAAAAACACATAATGTTTATTGGTATCATTTTAAATTTTGGTATCATTTAATTTTTCGTATCATTTTAAATGTTTTAGTATAGAGTTTGGAAGAGACAAACATTAGTATAGAGTTTGGAAGAGACAAACATTAGTATCGAGTTTGAAAGAGACAACTCTGTACTATCTCCAATTTTCTTCCATTCTGTTATTTCTAAAAGCTGTTCATAAGCCAGGCATGGTGGCACACACCTGTTGTCCCAGCTACTTGGGGGGCTGAGGCAGGAGGATCTCTTGAGCCTGGGAGTTGGAGGCTGTAGTGTGCTATGATTGCACTTGTGGATAGCCACAGCACTCCAGCCTGAACAACATGGTGATACCCTGTCTCTTAAAAAAAATCATTCCTATGAAGCTTTCATTCCTACTATTTCACCCAAAGAGCAGTTGTCAAGGTCACCAGTGTCCTTCACTGCTAAATCTGTCAGCAGTCATCCATGAGGTCTGATGCTGACATATCTGCAGTCTTTGACACCGTTGGTCACCCCGTCATTCTCTTTGGTTCCTCTCTATCTCCCTAATGACAAAGTGACTTGTGGTCTCTGTCCTTGATCCTAGTCTCTTCTCTATGAACTCTCACTCTCTCAATGGTCTCATCTGGTTTTAGCCTTTACATATTGTCTGTATGCTAAGACAACCATCAGTGACCTATTGCGGAAATAATGCTGTGTAGCAAACAGGTCAGCAGCATACAACAAGTATTTATTTAGTTCGAGAGTCTATGACTCACCTGGGGATTGGCCAAGGCTGGGTGGCTAGGCTCTGCTTCTCATGCCTGCTGACCTTGACCAGGACCTTGAAGCCTGGAAATATTCCCATGGTGATGGCAGAGCCACAAAAGAACAAGCCGTGTTGCACAGGCGCTTTCCAAGCCTCTGGCCATGTTATTCTTGCAAACATTCTGTCAGCCAAAGCAAATCACATGGCTGAACCAAAGTCAAGAGGGGAAATATACTCTTCCTCTTTAGTGGTAGAACTTTAAGGTCACATGGTGAAAGGCATGGATTCAGGGAGATATGAAGAATTGTGGCCACATCTCTCAGATATTGCATGGGACTATTTTTACTCATACGAAAATATTATCTGTTGTTTATCTGAAATTAACATTTAACTGAGCATCTTCTATTTAATCTGGCAAACTTAATCCACCTTCAAAACACATCCAGAATGTGGTACCTTCTTCTTACCTCCACTGTTTCCACTCTGGCCTGAGCCACTGACATCTCTGACCTAGATGAACTGCTAGAGCCTCCTGACTGGTCTCCCACCTTATACTTCTGTTACCTTCATGTCCTCTCAGCACAACAGCTGGAGTGATCTTTTAAAATAGGAGATTACACCATTCCCCTGCTTAAAGCCTTCCAGTGACTCCCTATTTCTTTCATAGCAAAAGCTCAAGTTCTTTAAATTCCTGCAAAGCCCTATGTGATCCTAGTCCTCGTTGGCTCTCACTGCATTCGCATTATTCTCACCACAGTACTACTTAGCCACAGTGACCCCTTGTCAGGTCTTGAACACGCCTCTCTGTATTCCTTACCTTTGGGCCTTTCCACTGATTGCTCCCTCAACCTGGAACTGCCAGATATCTGTCTGGCTCATTCTTTCCCTTGTTTTAATTCTTTGATCCAACACCAGGTTCTCTGCAAGGACTGCCCTGGGCTATGCCCCACTCTCCAGCCCCTACCTGGTATCTTGATGTCTCTCTTTCTCTTCTCTGTTTCTCTCCTACAGAGAATTGATCTTCCAACATACAATAATGTATTCACTTTTATGCATATTAATTATTGTCTGTCTCTCCCCACCAAAATGAAAGCTCCTGAAGGCAAAGATTTTGTCTGGTTTGTTCACTGATTGTATCGCAAGTGACTAATGGAGAGCTGGCAAATGTCTGATGAAGGAATGAAAGGATAGCCTGACATTTTCTGCCCATCACTATAAAAAATAGAATACAAATATTTTAAGCCAAGTGGATAGCTCTATTCAGATATTTATCTTAAATTTATACAAGTAAAAGCTTTCATAAAATGATGGAGGGCTGAGGAAAGATTGCCTCGCTAACAGAATCTTAGTACACTAGTGATTATTACCGACCTTCTTACAGTAAGACGTTTCTTTAAAATTAAAGATACACCAAGGATTTTAATAGGCATACCAAGGCCAGGCATGGTGGCTCATGCCTGTAATCCCAGCATTTTGGGAGGCCAAGGTGGGTGTATCACCTGAGGTCAGGAGTTCGAGACCAGTCTGGCCAATGTGGTAAAACCCCGTCTCTACTAAAAATACAAAAATTAGCTAGGCATGGTGGTGGGTACCTGTAATCCCAGCTACTCGGAAGGCTGAGGCAGGAGAATCACATGAACCTAGGAGATGGAGGTTGCACTGAGCTGAGTTCATGCCACTGCACTCTAGACTGGGCAATAGAGCAAGACTCCATCTCACACACACACATATACACACACACACAAATAGGCATATCAAAACTCTAAAAGTCTTAATAGTCTTTCAGAGAATCATTGAAAATTAGCTTTAAACTTTTTCACTAACATTGTTGGTGAGGTTATTAGGCGTTAGTTGTAGCCCGCATAGAATGCAGGCCAGTAAGGGTAAGAGAGATAATTATGCATGTTTTTGATTAGTAGTTTGGGGAGGATACCTAAGAGAAAAATCATAGCTGATCTTTACTATCTTAATGGCTAAAGTAATTTAACGTTAGTCATTATTTTATGCTTTATTAAGAGGGTTTGGGAAACTTTACAAGAGTTATACTTTTTTATTGTCAAGAGGTTATTAATCTGGCAACCATACCTACTTGAAAGACCTCTGAGAATCAAAAATAGATGCTTTGAAATCAGTGCTCAGAAACCTTTCTCCCAGACCCTCACCTAGGATCTGTTCTATAGTTTAGCAAGTTTAATGATCATCCAATAATAGAATGGCATTTGTTTCCTTAAATTGTATGTTTGTATGAATGTATGAGGTTTGCTCTCTGGCAAGAAAAAACAATTGGCACCATGGCAAGGATGAGACAGAAACACTATTAAGCTTAAGAACTTGAAGCCACTTAGGGTTGACATCCCTGAATTCTAGTACAGTGTAGTCATGGAAGCCCATGGTGGTAACTCCAAGCCAGCAAGATGCTCAGTATATTCACTGCGTGGTGCTGCCTAAGATGGCAACAAGTTTGGAAAGAAGCCAGTAAACTTTTCAGCAGGTTTTGAAAAATAATTTGTAGTTACCTAGAATAATACGGGACAGAGTGTTTCCCATATAATAAGACAATATTATATGCAGAAAATATTTCACTTTAAATTCAACATTTGTCAAATAGGAGAGCCAATGACAGTCTGTTTCTTGCTCAACAAATAAAATACAAAATCTGAATTAATCATGCATGTTTATTTTGGGTTGAGTACAGTCCATGCTCCTATATCACTTAAGGGTTAGTGAAGGTTATGGGCAAGGAAATAGACAATTCGATTATAGTGTGGTAAGTCTGGAGAAGGTTAAAGACAAGGTGCTCTGTAATTACATCAAAAGGGTACCTGATCCAGCATTTTTGTTTGTATATTTTTGTGGAGAGAGGTCGTAGAAGCCTCCCTAAAGGAGGAATTTTCTATATAAATTGAGATGCAAATGATGAGTAGGAAATTGTCAGACAAAGGTGGAGTACCTAGACAGGAGATAGGGATAAACTATTAAGCATATTTAGGTCATATGAAAAGAAATTCAGTACAGAAAGGTTAAGGAATTTGTTTGGGGATATGCATTGTAAGCAGCTGAGCTTTAGCTCTGTAATTTTGCTATCATTAATCTCCAGAAGGCAGATCCATAGGTGCAGAATATCACATAGAATCAGCTGTCCCTGGAACATTGTAACCAGTGTGTATGTAATTCCATGTAAGTAATTATTAGGCCCAGAAAGTGTATAAAGATTTGAATGGTTGTAGTAGGCAAGAGGGAAAAGATACAGAAAAGCTTCTTGAACTTGCTTTTAATCAGTGTCCTGAGTTTTAAATAATATTTCTGTTTGTAGATCCTTCTACTAAAGGACTTTCAACTTTGGAAATGCCACGAGAATCTTCATCTGCCCCTACATTAGAAGCAGGTGTGCCGGAAACAAGTAGCCATTCCTCAATATCAAGTAAGATTTCCTCTGCTGATTATTTCATCTGTACATTTATTTTAGAACACTGCTGCCTTGTTTTCAATTTTCCCAATCTTCGTATTGTATATATATTTTAATGTTGCATCAGCTTCCTTGGTGACAGTATGTTGTATGTTCTCAGAGACTCTGAGGTGTAGAATGACCCACTTTCATCCATATCTCTAGTGTTTGATAAATCACTATGGTTACTGACTGGCCAAGTATCCTAATTTGTTAAGGAATGATCACTGAATTCCATTATCCAATAAAATAAAAATTGTGTAACCTGAACATAAAACACGGAACGGGTTTTGGGGCACATGAAAAGCATTGTCTATGGCGGAATTTTACATGGAACACTTTTATTTAATTTGAATCACCTCCATCACTGACAAAATTTGATCTAGGTTATCGTAAAATAAATGTATGATATATCATATTCCCTAAGTCATGACTGAATTTAGCTCTTTTGGATTGGAGAGTAGAAATGGCACAACATTTTACAGGACCTGTAGGAGGCAAGTATTTTGAAACTGGCTTCTGTCACTGGGTCCTAGATTTTGTCCGTGAGAGCTTGAGTTCCACTGAAGTTCCATAAGTTGTGTCCACATGTTTCGGTGGGGTTAATTACGAGACTTTAGCATGAGACATTCTTACCAAGAATCAGAGATATGAACACAGATGCAACTTGTATAAACCTTTGTCATATGTGCTGATAAATGTTGTGTTCCATGTGGATGTTGCCTGAAAAGCTATTTAATAATTTTCATTTGACCATCTTTTGATGATCCTGAAAAAACAGATAAAGATCTTAAATACTGGACTGGTAGTTTGGAACATCATCATCTTCATTGTTCATTCATTCATGCATTCATTCATTCAGCAACTATTTACTAAGTGTCTGCTGGATGCCAGACACTGTGCTTGGCACTGGAGGTCAAAAGTGAATAAATAAAACACCACTTGTTCTCCAGGAGTTTGCAGTCATAATAGTAATTATAGCTACTATCTATCTATTTAACATCTATCATGTGCCAGGCACTGTGCCAAGTGGCTCACACACATTGTTGTCTGATCCAATTCTTACATCAACACATGCATGATAGATGTTGTTGGCCCCATTTTATAGATTAGGTAATTGAGATCCAGAGAAGCTAAATGACTTGCCTAAAGTCAAATATCTACTAAGTGATAGGGTCAGGAATTGATGCTAGGCCCTTTAGACTTACAAACCCATGTTCATTTTTAGTATACTGTACTTCCTTTAAATAATTCAAATCAGTTGTAATAAGGATTATGGAAATTCTAAGAAATAGTTTCCAAATGACAGTTATTTGCCCTTTTGGTAGCAAAGAAGAATGGCTAGTCCTGAATCTAATTATTCTTCTTTTATTACAAAAATCTGTTTGATCACATGATAAAATGCCAATTTTATGACCACATACTAAAATCATAAAAGTGTATCTTCTCCTAATTTGTATGAGTAATCTTTAATAAAAGATAGTGGGCTGGGTGTGGTGGTTCACGCCTGTAATCCCAGCACTTGGGAAGCTGAGGCAGGAGGATCACTTGAGCCCAGGAATTCGAGACCAGCCTGGGTAACATAGTGAGGCCCCAGTCTCTATAAAAAAATTAAAAATTAGCCAGGCGTGGTGGTGCGCACCTGTAGTCCCAGCTACTGGGGAAGGTAAAGTGGGAGGATCACTCGAGCATGGGAGATGGAGGCTGCAGTGAGCTGTGATCATGCCACTCCACTCCAGCCTGTGCACCCTGTCTCAAAAACAAAAACAAAAACAAGAAATAAAAAGATAGTGAATTAGAGTATAATTTGAAATAGGATTATTAGCTCAGTAGGACTCAAATGCTAGTTAAATATACCATAAAATGAATTTACAAATTACAAATGTTTCATGATCCCAAAGTCATGATTGATCTAGACTTTTGGATTTAGCTTAGCACTTCATTAGATTTCCACCTTACTCCTCCTTGCCATTAAAAGTGTGCATTCTATAGCTCTTGGTGGTGTGTTCTTGGAGGCATCATGCCTGGTACCTTATACACTGAGCTAAACATTAAGAGTTTTATTCTCAGGGAATTCTGCTGTCTTTCAAAACACCTGAGAATTGAAGAAATTATTCAATCATCAGAGGTTTAAAATTTTCCTTTGATTGAGTCTTCCAGATGCTGCTAATTTTTAAATTTGTTACATCTTCAAAAATAATTCTGCTTTTGAATTTTACTTAAAGCTGTGCTTTTCAAGTGAGTCAACATTGTAAGTTTTACCAATCGGCGACAAAAACCAGAGATGTTTAGTATTGGGATGAGCAGTCATTTCCATGAATTTGGTTAATATTGACTTTAAGACACAAGAATTCCCATCACATCCTTCCCTTTTGATCAGTTTATCAGCTGGTTATTTTGGAGCTAAACATGTTGTGACCACCATTAATCAAACAGCATGCTAGTTACATTAAAAATAATGTTATAATTGATTTCACATCACACCAAGTTGCCACCTTGGTGCCATGATTGTGAAACGTGTGTATAACATTGAAGAGTTTCCAGGGGCCATGTGGTCATCCCGGTCTCTACCATCCCTTTCTAGGGCATGTAGTTGATAGCTTCGGTTTCTGAAATTGTTCTTATAACACAGAGCATAACCACAAGTTGTCAAATATACAAGGTATTTGGGGTCATGTAGAAAAGTTGCATCCATGATGCTCTGCCTCTCTCACTGGGCTAGTTGGTAGGGATTGGTCGGACTGCTGGGAATAGGACCAGAGGCAACTGCTTTCCAACTCAGCAATCTACTGGCAAAAGTGTTTTTCATTGTTTTCTGGTTTGGAAATGCTAATAACTTGACATTTCACTGATGGGATATGTTTCAATGCTTAACTTACAGGATAAAAATGTTACCACTTTTTAAAAACAAAGATGTCTACTAGAATATACTTGTGGAATGTTGTTTGATTCACATTTTTCAAACAGTAGGCAGAGGCTCACATGGAGATTGAAAACAGCATTGACTTTGGAGTTGGTATGTTTTGGTTTTAGGACCACCTCAGTTGCTGACTGGTTCCAAGTCATATGATTTCATTTGCTTCAATTTCTCTTTCTAAAAATTGGGGTTGGTATATGTCATCCTACCCTAAAATATACACGCACACACACACACATCATGTACACACGCACACATACACAAGGACCTCATGGGGCTATGAGGAAGATGGAAATAATGTATGCACAAGCTCTGTTAAAGAAAGTTAAGCCATACATTTAAATTTGTTATTTGTCTTAAATCCTTTTTGAAACATGGCAGAGTATATCATTTTAAAAGTAGATGAAGATAGTCATATTTCATTCAATTATAACTGGGATAAATATTTACAGGCGACAAATCAGTGCTGATGGACACTGTTACCATCTTCACTATGTGAAGCAAGGTATCCAGAACAGCAGAGTACCTTAGTTTTTCATTTGAACAGAAGCATACAATTTACCAAAAATTATGAATAGCAAATGAAGGGTCAATTACAATTCTATATGGATGTGTGGAGCCTTTGTGTGCTGTGAAAATTTATTATTATAATCATCTCCTAATTTCCTCCATCTAGCTCAGTATAGGCAGATGAAAAGGGGATCCCTGGGAGTTCTGACAATGAGCCAGTTAATGAAGCGGCAGCTGGAGCATCAGTCTAGCGCCCCCCATAACATCAGCAACTGGGACACTGGTGGGTCAAGCTTTTTCTTCTCATTCTACCTCTCGGATTAGCAAATGCTACTTTATGTGTGTCCACTCTGCTCCCTCGCTAAAGAATAGATTTTCTCTCTTGTTCTTTGGTTCAGATAATTTTTCAAAACCACCTAAGGTAATCAGTAAGTCTATTTAAACTTCCCAAGTGTTCTAGAGTGACACGCTCTTCCGTTGAGGCTGGCCCAACTCTTGTTCTAAGACCCAGATTCCAGCTATTAGGTTATTGATCTGGGGAGGAGGGAATGGAACTGTGGTTTCATGATGCAAATAAAAAAGAAAACACACAGCAGATTATCAATATTCTCTGTTGTATAAACTACAAAGTACACCCCAAATGAGGGAATATTTATAGTAATACTAATAGTGATAAAAATTGTCAGCTTAGTGACATCATGATCTGCCAGTAGGTTTGGGAATATGAGTTCTGTGTTTTAGCCAGCAGGGTCACCAGGTTGCAGCCGCACACCCCCATGCTCATGGAACTGCATCTAACCTCAATTTTAAAGTAAGAAATGACTGCCATGACATGTCTATTCTAAACATGATCACTCTGCATTTTCTAAACTTTGTTACCACGTTTTGTATGTGTACTACCTTATCAAACCAGTAGTACAGCCGCAGTCCTCTTTTAAGTGCCTACCTTTTCTGTTTTTTTTTCTTCTATAATTAAATGGGTCATTTGAGTTACAAGATTCTATATGTGAAAACACCTTGCAACATGCATGCACCACTAAAATGCAAGGGCTTATTATGGTGATATGCTCTGGGGCCTACCCTTGGATCAGACTCTTTTAGTATTGTGATTAATACTTTCTGGCTGCAGTGATATGAGATTATTTTAATATTCTTCCTGATGACTATGAATTGTAATATCCACAGAAGCAAAATATTGAGATACTTTTATTTTCTTCAAAGCCATAGTATTTATATACATAATTTTACTTGCCCTCATTATTCTGAGAGAGAGAGAGAGAGAGAGCACTAGTCTAGATAACTAAATACCACACAGCATACCCAATCTCACATTTAACAGATAGTTTCAGCTCTCCTGGACTTTATAAGGGTTCTTTACATTGTAAAGGTTTAGTGTTTTCTCTTCATTTTAGTGATATGTGGTAGTGAGCAGTGAATAGCCAAGAGCCAACAGGCAAGGGAGAGAAGGAGAAAGACTGGACAGCCAACCTCAGGAGTTCACTAGGTTTGAATGAAGTCTTTCTGCCTACACCAAAGAGGACTGTGCTTTCTTCTTTACAGAGATGAAGCTATGTAAGAACTGAGAATGGCAGCTTTTGTTTGATTAGGTCTCCGATAATTGAATGCTGATATGAGGGCTCTGAAGATGATTTTTACCTTGCTACTGTTTTCTGCAGCAGGTAGCTCAGCCTAAGCTAACCAACCAGTTTAGATTCCGACTACAATGACAACCTACTTCAATGGACACAGTAGTTATAAAAAGGCAAACTGATCTCAATTTTCAGTCCAAATTTTAATCTAAGAAAATCTACATGATGCCAAATAGCCCATTTAATGGAATTTTTCACTTTTCAACCAACTTTCAATCTTGTTCATGTCACTCTGGTTTGCCGTTTAATACTTCCCATTTATATGCTGTCTGAATTTCTTTCCTGAGTTTTCCTGGGCCTGTTTTCCATCCTCCAAATTGGTTCTCGAGTCACCAAGTCCTACGAGTGTCATCTCAATATTCTTGTTTTGATTAGCGCCAGAAAAAGTCCTCCTCACATGCGAGCCCAGGGGAGAGTCTGTGACTGTGTAGTACAATGTTAGGTGGCATGTCACCTTAAACTACACATGTAGATTCAGTGACTTGCTGGTCTCCACCAGAACAAATGTGGCCACGTAGGCACACTGAGAAAGGCAGCCTAAAACATGGATCTGATCAGTTCACCTCAGCACACACCAGCTCCACCCTGAGAGCTGCCTCTTCTCCACCCATGCATATGAGACCCACCTATTCTCCATCCGTGCATGGCGCCATGACTTACTGCTTTGCCTCATCTTTCATGTGAACAAACATTTTTGAAGCACCATGCCTCCATTTTTGCCCTCTCCCCCTGATTCCTGTTCCCCATCCCTCAGTCCAACGCCTGTCATTTCCTTCTACCAGTTCCACGTGTTTTCAGTATGACCTTTCTGGCCATTGCCCCAAATGATCACTTATGTACTTACTGATTTGCATAAAACGTTTCTGTCATGGCTGTGATATTAGCCTTTCATTTCCTATCTGGAGATATGAGATTTGAACTTTTTTCGGGGGGCAGGATGGGGTGCTTGTCTGGACTTTTTGGGATAGTTTTAGATGCTGTCCTGCTTTTAGTTGCATTTCATAGAACCGAATGGCAGGTTTGTAGTGAAGCCCCAAATAACCCTACCCTGAAATCTGGGATGTGTTCTGTAAATGTTAATAATACATAGTAACAGTGACCAAAAAAATGGCCCCAAGAGATGGTTGGTTAAATTCTTTGTGTTCTAAATGGTGCTAAGATGACCACATCAAAGACTGAAACCCTCTATTTATCCACAGAACAGATACAGCCTGGGAAACGCCAGTGTAACGCGCCAACGTGCCTAAACCCTGAGCTGGAGGGGCAGCCATTGAGGATGAGAGGTTAGTTGAGTCACAGAGTCTCTGGCTGTAAAAGCTGAAGGAGATTGGACATGTCCATCGTTTGGTCACCCAGCAGGTGCAGCCTTTTTCTTAGCAGCTCCATGGAGTGGGGATGACCTTTGCCCAAACACCCCCAGTGGCTGAGAGTGCGTGACATCTCATCTTTGAACATGGCCAATAGTTCTTCCTTATAGTGACTTTCTAACCCTTGCGCACAAAACAAGTCTAGTCTCTTTCATATATATATATATGAATTTCAAGACAGGGTCTTGTCACCCAGGCTGGAGCGCAGTGGTGCAATCTTGGCTCACTGCAATCTCCTCTGTCTCCTGGGTTCAAGCCATTCTCCTGCCCCAGCCTCCCGAGTAGCTGGGATTACAGGCATGCACCACCACACTCAGATAATTTTTGTACTTTTAGTAGAGATGAGGTTTCACCATGTTGGCCAGGCTAGTCACAAACTCCTGACCTCAGATGATCCACCCGCCTCGGCTTCCCAAAGTGCTGGGATTATAGGCATGAGCCACCTTGCCTGGCCTCTTCTATAATTTTTGGACATTGCTTATTCCCTCAGTCCTTTCTGGACCAGACATTCCTAGGTCCTTCAGCATTCCTCCTCAGACATATCAGTTTTCCATATCATGCCATATCTACTCTTCTGAGCATGGTCCAGCTAATCTGTATTTTTTCTAGAATATTGAGGTCATAGGCTAATAGTTTCTTTCCAGCTCTCTGAAGTATACATTGAAAAGCTTCACTTGACTTGATGCTGCTCACAGAAGCAAGCTGAAGGCCAATCTGTGCTAAGGTCAGAATATTCATTTTCAGAATTAATCCCATGAATTTTAACTACCAAAGTAGTTAATTGTTACCTTTGTTCTTTTTTAATTGAGAAGGCAGATTAACCTATCATTGGTAGAAAAACAGAATACCCAGAAAGAATTATGATCCCATCCCACAACTAGTCTTTTAAATCAAGTAGACCTATTTTTCTAGATCATGTCACTCTTCTAATTTTCCTAAGGAATGAGGAGATATTGATCTCCAGCTTTTGCTCACATTTCTTTGGCAATGAATAGCAGTTTTAGTCCCTGTATTGGATGAGGTGAGATTCTTCTCATCTATGGGGCTAGGAAAAGCTTTGATGAGTAGAAGTAAGGGTGGTTGAACAAATCTTTGGTGCTTCTTCATGATCTGGTGACTCAGTAGCAGCAGAAGTGGAATGAGGTGATGAGAACACTAAGACGGAAAGTCAGTCTCTTTCATGGTGAACTCAAGAGCCCAACAGTACAGCTGGGGGATTGATCCATGCATGCCTTTGAGATAAACACCTTCATAATTTTTCCTGTCTCCAAGGCTCGCAAAGGGACTTTTGTCAAAATCTTCAGCTTCAAAGTTGGGCTCCGGAGGTGGGCCCCTCTTCATTCAAGTTTCTGAGAGCCCTCTGTTTCTGCTGCTAGCTCAGTGTAGCGTGCCCTTCAGCTATTCAGAAGGGGAGCCAGTAGTGGAGGTATCAGAAATGTCGGCAGCAACTTGGGGGTGATAGGGACTGTCTTTAACATTGCAGACTTATTGTGACTGAAGTATAACAAAGGTGGCTGAGGTCTGTGGCTTCCTTTTTGCATTTCCCACCTCCTCCTAGTACGTTACTTTTTGTTCCTACTTCAGTAGCAATATTTAGGAATCCATTGATTCAGCCAGTGTTGCCCTATGGGGATCAGTGTCCAATAACTGAACCTGTCTGCTTTTATAGGTGACGGCCATAAATATTGCATCATACATTCCATGCTGTCATATGGAAAAACAGCTTCACAATGCTATTGTCAAAAGAACCTCTTTCTTGGCATTTGTGTTAGGCAATAATTAGTTTGAAACTGCCGGAATGACTTCGAGTGCCTCCCTTTTCTTGACTTTAATTGTGATTACTATATAATAGTAATTGGCAATAATCTTCTGAAAGGCTTGACTCAGAGGTTTTTTAATTAAAAAATCAATTTCTTATGTTTCTAGTTAGTCTATGTATGTATCATCATATATTGTATGGGCTGAATTTTTCCACTTTTAGCACAAGCATTCTGACATCTCGTTGATGTGGTCTGTCAATGTGCAGGAAATGTGGAGTATTGAATTTAAATTTTCTGTGTCTTGGTTTCTTGAAGCAACTTCATGCTGTTTACCGTGCTATTTAATAATCAATTGTGTCTTCATTTATCTTGGACTATTTCTTGCCTTTTCTATTATTAATCAGTATACATTTATGCTTGTAATACTGTTGCTTCCACTCAAAGTAACATCTTTATGAAACAATTGAAGATCTTTGTGAATGATACACTTACGTATACTTGGGGAAGGATGTTATCTTGGATATAGCTGATAAATATAGTAGTAAAATTTGGATTCCCATTTGGGAGTTTAGGAAGTGACATAAAGATATTTTCAGATACTTTCCTTTGCAGTTTGGATTTGCAAACGTTCTGCTTCTTATACTCGTGTAACCTTTGATCAGGCAAAGGAGTCTGTAGAATGGAAGCATCTTGACTTTTCAAAGGCTCAACACCATTTTTTCTTCCTAAAATTCAGATAGAAACACATTGCCCACTTGGCTAGCTTTATGAATATTTTGATTCCTTTAGAAACTCATTGTCTGAATCATTATCTTTCTCCTATTTGAGGAAAGGTCATACCGGGTTTTTGTTTGTTTGTTTGTTTTCTCCCAGCACCAAGATACTAATTCCTTGACGAGAAAGATTATTTAATGACTGTTGGATTTTTCTGCTTCTTTCCTGTTTGAGGAACTTAGAGTTTTAGTTATTACTTTGTAGAACATGGCATTATTCTGGATGATCCCTTTGAGATTCTTCTTGGGATGCCTCATTTTCATGAGACTCTATCTTGCACTAGTGGCTTTCTTAATGGAGAACAGCTTCCTGACTCTCCAGACTGACTTACTCATTCCTGGACCATGTTGCTAAGACTCTTGCCTCAGATTTCTTTGAAGACATCAAACCCCAAAGTTCTAAACACTGTGATATTGATTGGCTGACATGGAATGAGTCACTGGATGGTTCCTTCAAAAAAACTTGATATTACGTTCATAAATACTTCAGTTTGAAAAATGCAAGGCCAGGCACAGTGGCTCACACCTGTAATCCTAGCTCTTTGGGAGGCTGAGGTGGGAGGATCCCTTGAGCCTAGGATCTTGAGACCAGCCCGGGTAACAAGGTGAGACCTTGTCTTTACAAAAAAACTTAAAAATTAGCTAGGCATTGTGGCGTGTGCCTGTAGCCCCAGCCACTTGAGTGGCTGAGGTGGGAGGATTGCTTCAGCCTGGGAGGTTGAGGCTGCAGTGAGCTGTGCTCACGCCACTGCACTCCAACCTGGGTGACAGAGCAAGACCTTCTCACAAACAAACAAACAAACAAACAAACACACTGATATTTCTTAGCTCAAAGATCTTCCATTGCTTAAGTGCATGGAATTCTGGGATCTTACCACCTTCCCATATTAGCAAAACTGTAAAGTTGATATGTGTTTGTGATTTTAGAAATGCAGTATTGTATGGGCAGTTTCCATTTATGCCTACAAATAAGAATTGTAGCCCTTTTAAGGGTACCCTTGAATAGATTTCCCCCTTTGTCTTTCATCTTTGTCTTTGGACCCTGCTGGCACACCTGAGCTCTTTCTGATTTCTTTCAAAGTCAAGAAGCAAAGAGAGAGAAGTCTAGCTCTTCACTTCAACCAAGCAGAAACAAATCACAATCTTTCTTGACTTCATTTCATGATTGAGGGCTTTCCGCAGTACAATTGGGATGTCCAAGTTGCATTCCTGGGAATGTGGTCTTTGGAGGGTTTCTAAGAGGAGAACCAGGCCTTTCTTGGCCCCTTGAAGCTCATCTGTATTCACTGGTTGTCCCTTTGCTGCTTACCCAGGTGCCACCAAATCCAGCCTGCTATCAGCACCAAGCATAGTCAGTATGTTTGTGCCTGCACCCGAAGAATTCACTGACGAGCAGCCGACGGTGATGACGGACAAGTAAGCTCGCACAGTTATTTTTTTCACCATGTTTACAGAATTTGAGTTTGGTCACCACAGTGGTGAGAAAGTTTCAGAAAAAGCATGCTTTGCTTTTAAGTCATAATTTGTTCTTCCAGTACATTGCCTGGCACAAAGATGCTTGTTCAGTGGGTACGATAAAGAATAACCAAAGCGGTGGATTGCTTGAGCCCAGGAGTTTGAGACTAGCCTGGGCAACATGGCAAAACCCTGTTTCTACTAAAAATACTAAAATTAGCCTGGTATGATGGTGTGTGCCTGTAGTCCCAGCTGCTAGGGAGGCTGAGGTGGGAGGATCACTTGAGCCTGGGAGGTCAAGGCTATGGTGAGCTGTGGTGGTGCCACTACACTCCTGCCTGGGTGATACAGTGACTGTCTCAAAAGCAAAACAAAACAAAACAAAACAAAACAAAACAAAACACTTGTAAGATTTCAAGTTTAGAGAAATCCCCTTGGACCAGGAAGCCTTCTTGGTAAAAGTGACCTGATTGATAAATTAGGTAGATGATATGGTTTGGCTATGTTCCCACCCAGATCTCACCTTGAATTGTAATAATCCCCATGTGTCAAGGGTGGGGCCAGGTGGAGATAATTGAATCATGGGGGCAGTTTCCCCCATACTGTTCTCATGGCAGTGAACAAGTCTCACGAGATCTGATGGTTTTATGAATGGGAGTTTCCCTACACAAGCTCTCTTGCCTCCTGCCATGTAAGATGTGACTTTGCTCCCCCTTGCCTTCCACCATGATTGTGAGGCCTCCCCAGCCATGTGGAACTGAGAGTCAATTAAACCTCTTTCCTTTATGAATTACCTAGTCTTGGGTATGTCTTTATTAGCAGCATGAGAACAGACTAATACAGTATGCTTCTGATAAAAGGTGAGGAAGGGGCCAGGCACAGTGGCTCACGCCTGTAATCCCAGCACTTTGGGAGGCCGAGGCGGGTGGATCACGAGGTCAGGAGATCGAGACCATCCTGGCTAACATGGTGAAACCCTGTCTCTACTAAAAATACAAAAAAATTAGCTGGGCTTGGTGGTGGGCACCTGTAGTCCCAGCTACTCAGGAGGCTGAGGCAGGAGAATGTTGTGAACCCGGGAGGCGGAGCTTGCAGTGAGCCAAGATTGCGCCACTGCACTCCAGCCTGGGTGACAGAGCAAGACTCCATCTCAAAAAAAAAAAAAAAAAAAGTGAGGAAGGTAAGGTGGAAGGGGCTGGTGTGAGTATCCCTGTAGCTGGCCATCCATTACTCATTGTAATGACCTGACAACCACGACTGAAGAAGTGGTGATGCCTGTCTTATGCAGCTGCCTTGGAAGGTCCACACAGGTCATTGAGTTGCCCGTGGAGGGCTCTCTCTAGCTCTTCCTTTGGGATTACCCCCCTCCCCAAGTCTTAATCTTTCCTACTTGCCTTTCTGTGTACTCCATTTCTTTTCTTTTTTACTTAGAAATGTGAATCCTGTATTATAAAATGTCAATTTGTAAGAAATTTTTATGCTCTTTCTTTGGCCTATATTTAGGAAGGTTTCAGAAGGAAAGGTCACAATAGCAGTTGTAGTTCTTGTTTCCCTGCTATTCCCATTAGACTTTCACTTCCCTTTGTAAAACTGCTCACTTTACCAGCTGGCTTTGGTCGAGTTGAATGAAATGGACCCTACATTAGGACACTACAAAGAGCGATAGGTTAGAAGTTACCTAAGAGTGGGTGCCATTGTTTGTGCTTTTACATATGACACTCGGCAGTCCTGGTGAGTTCATAAAACTCATCTGAGTGAGTGATGGAGAAGAGACTCCATTGTCTCCTCAGGCTTTCCAGATGGTTCTGTAGACTCGACTACCCCGTCTCTTACCCACAAATAGAACATTTTATGAAAGCCTCCATCCATGTCTAAGCATTTTTCATTTTTAACTTCAACAAATGAAAAACAAATCTATTTACTGACTTCCCTCAGCAATAATGTCAAATGCATCAAATCTCTCATCCACAGGCTTCAAACTAATGGCCCAGTTGGTACTCATTCTAAGCGAGAGCAGTCATTTACATGCAGGCCAGATGCTGGGGAATTGAAAGAACATTTTCAGTCATCAGAGGTGCCTTCGTGGTCTCTGCCATGTGTGCTGTTTCTGTATCTGTGGTGATGATGGCACTGGAATCCCCTACTGATTACCAGAGCGGGGCTCCTGATCTCCTTTTGGAGACTTTTACAAGACCTACTCGAAACAGCCATGTGTGTAGTATATTATATCTTGAGACCATGGTTCTTTCTTTCATGGAAAGCATGTCTCTCTTTTCTTTGCAGATGCCATGACTGTGGGGCCATTCTTGAAGAATACGATGAAGAGACACTTGGGCTGGCCATCGTGGTCCTCTCCACATTCATTCACTTAAGCCCAGACCTGGCAGCCCCGCTGCTGCTGGATATCATGCAGTCTGTGGGAAGGTGAATGTCAGCTTCTGTTTTGTTTGGTAGGAAGGTCCTTTATTCAGTCTCTATCTTGAACTAAAAACTACCAGTTCAAAAGTGAAACATTCAGCCACCTTGTAGATACTGGTATTTGTGAGATCAACTCAGACTAGTTTTAAAAACCAAATAGACCCGTCTTTCGACTGAATTCTCCAGCTGCGTAGTGTCATGAGTCACAACGTCAGAGCAAAGCTAGAGGCAACTGCACTAAGGAAACCCCATTGTTTGTTACCACTATCACTAAATGAGCTAATGGATGTAACCATGCACGCAACTGTCAGCAGTTGATAGTAAGCACTTCATAAGTATTACCTGTTATTATTTCTCTTTACCTATTTTGAGATGGATTTTCTAGGCATTTGTAATCTCAAGGACACCTCATTTAACTATGAAATTTGGGGCATTGTTGTTTGAGGAGACACATAGTAATTATAGCAGGTTCAAATTTCCGACTCAGATAAAAGAAGGATGCACACATTTGGGGAACAGGGCTTTCAACCTGACTGAGAGATTACACTTAGCTGCTTTGAGGGTGTTCATGCTAAGAAAATTCTATTTAGTAGATAGGACATTAGAAGATAAATGATATATTTCATGGATATGAAGAAGGCTCAAATTCAATAACAAACTATAGTCTTAGCATGCACAACTTATAGGAGAGGGTTGAATTAAACTCCGCATGAACGTACTAACGTTTCCAATCTGTGCTAACAGCGCCAGGTGCTTTAGGCTGCAGGTGTTAGACAGAGCTCTTACCCTCAGGTACTTTGGGCTTAGTTGCTATGACAGTTACTGTGGACTCATTGACTAGCCATACAAGATAGGGTGTGATTAAATGCTGTAATGAGTGGAATGAGAGAGAGCTAAGTGCTAGAGAAGATTAGTATAGGAAAGATTTCTTAAAGTTTATAAGGAGGAGGTAGCACAAGAACTGGATTCTGCAAATTCTTGGCATTTGAGGAAAGGAAAGAATGAATCTTAATGTTGCTAAAATTTAATATTTTTTAAAAACTAAAAATGCTGACTTCAAGTTGAAGACAAATAGGAAAGCATTATAAACTCCTCAACCCCAAAAGTGTATGGCTTTCTTATCCTCCCTCCCTCCAGTTTTTCTGGTAGTGTCCTTAGGAGTCATATGGACAGAGATTGTATAAAGGTAAGTGTGACCATTGCATCTTGAGACTTCAAAATAGCCCATGTGCCAAGTAAGGGATGGATATGGGGATATGGAGAGATAAGAAAAGATGAATTACTTCATTTAAGCCCTTGAGTTTGACCTAGTCATAGTAATTGCAGAATAAATGTTGTGTCAGCTATCAGCAATACTTGGGGAGTTGAGAGCTTTTTATTAATACCAGGTCATAATTTCTACTATCAATACTTCTTAGTTTCAGAATGGGTAGAATTATTGTTCTGGTCTCTTATCATCTCTTTGAAACAGATGATCTAAGTTGTCATAGCTATTTAGAGGGGTTTGTTTCAGTTTTTTTTTGTTTGTTTTAACATAAGTGAGAACAATATATGTTCAAACATTGCCAACTGTTAGGATGGAAACACATGAGCTTTGAAGAAAAGCAAGGGAAAACCTGTAGCAGATACATTTTTACATATTTACATACACATATATTTAAATCTCTACCTCCTTTGGGTAGACTAGCAAGAGACAGGGAGTACATTTAGTGCAAGCTGCCACAATTCTTAGCAACCTAAGCCTAATCACCAAAGCTACCAAGAAAACAGATTCAACTGTCAGCTAATTCAGGGCTTCCTGGCATGCCTCACTTCACCACGAAGAACAGATGAGGTCATGTGGTTTTACAAACACGTTGTTTATTTGTGCTAATTATGACCATGGGGACCATTCCCAGCAATTCCAAGAGTTTGTAAGCTCAGCATAACCCTTTCATGGATCACCCAGGCTTTTCCATATGATATCATACTTTGCTGTCTGCTTGGATACCTCTTAAATGATCCCTTTCTGTAGGTACAGCCTTTAAAATCTCATTTGCTGCACCATTAATTATTGTTCCTGTTTAGTTTACTTGTCAATATTTATCTATTTGTTGTAGTGGCATTAGCATGAGAGGGTCTGTAAACAACACAACTGGGAATGGTGTCTGGTGTTAGTGGTTGCTGGACCCCCTATTCCTCTCTAAGTGGGGTCTTGGCTCAGCTCACTCTTACACCTGTAGTTCTAATCAAGTAAATAAATTTGTAACATTCTCCTTATCTGTTTCTTCAGTATCTTACTGATCCAGACATGTTCTTCTAAACCCATCAGTGTAGTCCATTCTCTTTCTGTATGATGACATACAGAATATTTCCACACATACAGAACCGTATAATTATACTTTTCTGGAAATTACATGCTCCATATTGTTTACTTAACCAATACATTTCTCTTCTCAATGTAACATTTCCTTTCTCCTCATTTCAACCCAACAGCTGACAAATATTCATGTTATCTATTTTACTATCTTATGGAGGCTTTTACCGTTTGTGGTTTGTTTATAGTTAGGTTTCAGAGGTTATATACATAGAAATGAATTTTGAGTTGAGTTAATATGGAGAGAGGCTGGGTCAAATGTTGTTGTGATAACTGTCTGACCTGGCTGCAGGCACCATTTTGTAGAAAACCAACTTTAACTGCAAGTGTTTCCGTGAAAATGTCTAACTTGACATAGCAGGTCTCAAGGACTAGGTCAAGTTTAACTCTAGAGACTGACCACTGAGTGGGCCCTCTGTGCTGTCAAGGGAATTGTCAACATTATACATGTCTCCTCATCTAAACTGGAAACAGAACAGGTCCTCCCACAATATTAATGCATTTCATCATGGAAAGCTAAGATATTTGTGTGACTCTCTTTACTTTATTTCCTAGATTGGCATCCAGTACTACCTTTTCTAATCAAGCAGAAAGGTAAGGTCCTAACGGGAGCCCAGATCTTACTTTCTTTTCTCCTCTGTGCATGTTCATCCCGTTTCTAAAACACCAGCGTGGGGCTGGGTGCAGTGGCTTGCGTCTGTAATCTCAGCACTTTGGGAGGCCAGAGTGGGAGGATCCCTTGAGCCCAGGAGTTCAATACCAGCCTGGGCAACATAGCAAGACCCTGTCTCAGTTAAAAATAAAAATAAAAAAAAATACCAGCTTGTGTACCACGGAAGGAATATTGTTAGGCTCCAGTTGCAGCTCTAGAGAGTGCTAGTTATTCATTTTCTGTTTATGCCTTCATTCATTCATTCATTCATTCATTCATTCACTCACTCATTATAGCCAACAAATACTTTTAATCCCACCCTGTGCTGAACACTTAGGCCTTCACTGGGGGCAAAACTGACGTGATTGCTGCCCTCATGGGTCTTATAGTCTATCCGTGAAGCCAATATGAATAAAATATTTGCACAAATTTATAACTGTAAACTGTCCTAAGTGCTATGAAGAAAAAGTACAGAGAGACTTATATAACAGTAATTCATTCAACAAGTATTTATGGAGTGACTACTAGTTATTGAGGTTATAGTAACTATAACAAAACATCAAATCCTGGCTCTCAGGGAACTTACATTCTACTTGAGGAGGGAGAAAATAAGCAAATTAACTAACAGGAAAACTGACTATGTAATTTAATATCATTTAGTGCTAAATGCTACGAAAATGAATCAAGCAAGTCTGGGAGATAGAGAGTGCCTGGAGCTGGTAGTTTAGATATAATGGTCAAGGACAGCCTTTTTGAGGAGGTAGTATTTGAACAAAACCTGAATAAAGTGAGAGAGTGATCCATGCAGTAATTTATAGAAATAACATTCCAGGCAGAGGGAGCAGCAAATTCGAAGTCTCTAAGTCAGGAAAATGCCTCATATATTTAGAAAACAGACTAATGTGGCTGGAGCAGGTTGAGTATGAAAAAGAGTGGGAGGAGATGAGAGGGAAGAGGCAGTGCGAGCCAGGCCAAGTAGAACCCTGCAGGTCATTTTAAGGATGCCGCAGGGAGCCATTGGAGTGAGGCGCAATGTGCTTTAAGCTGCTGTATTAGTCCACTTTCACACTGCTGATAATGACATACCTGAGACTGGATAATTTATAAAAGAAAGTGGTTTAATTGACTCACAGTTCCACATGGCTGGGGAGGCCTCACAATCATGGTGGAAGACGAAGGAAGAGCAAAGGGACGTCTTACATGGCAGCCAGCACAGAGAGAGCTTGTGCAGGGGAACTCCCTTTTATAAAACCATCAGATCTCATGAGACTTATTCACTACCACAAGGACAGTAAGAGGAAAACCACTCTTATGATTCAGTTATCTCCAACTGTGCCCCTCCCACAACATGTGGGAATTATGGGAGCTACAATTCAAAATGAGATTTGGGTGGGGACACAGGCAAACCATATCACCTGCTTTGAAGGATCACTGCCTAGTTACTGATCAAGGGGCATGAAATTTTAGTCAAGTCGGATGAATGAGCTCTGAAGATCGCTGTACAGCATTGCATCTACAGTCAACAGTAATGTATTGTACACAAACATTTGTTAAGAGGATAGTTCTCATGTTAAGTGTTCTTGCACAATAAAATAAATCTTTTTAAGGGAAAAGAAATTGTAGGGATCCCTCTGGCTTCTCTGTTGAAAATAGGTTATGGGGAAGGGGTAAAAATGGAAGCAGGGAACCAGTTCGGAGACCATGTTAGTGGTGCAGGTGAGAGGTTAGTGGTTTGGTCTAAAGTGGTGAGAGGCAGCCACATTAAGGATATATTTAGGAAATATTTTGAAGTAGAGCCAACAGAATTTGCTGATAGATTGGATGTTGGGTGTGAGAGAAAGAGATGAGGCAAGAATGACTCCCAGGTTTTGGTCTAAACAACTGGGTGGGCGGGTGTGGCATTTGCTGAGATGAGCAAGCCTGGATGAGAGCTGATGGTGTGAGTGGGTGTAACAGGTGGTCCCAGTCTGGTCTTGGTAGTGGTAGAGGAGGGGAGAATGAGGGAAGGGCTTCCCTTAAGAAGTGATGTTTAAACTAAGATCTGAAAAAATGAGTTTAATTATGCACATAGTTATGGAAAGAGCATGGTAAAAACAGTGTGTAGGAGGAACTATGAAAAAGCCAGTATAACCACAGCACAGAGATGCAAGCACTTGCTGAGTTTGACTTGCCAGATTGTGCATGACTTATAAACCACATTAAATATTTTGGACTTCCTTCTAGCAGCAGTGGGAAGACAGTGAAGGATTTGTAAGCAGCAAGGTGTGTGTGTGCGTGCATGTGTATAGCATGTAGAAAGGCTACTTTGACTGCAGTGGGGAGAAAGAACCAGAAGAGGGCAGGAACGGATGCTGTGTGTGACTTTGGCCACACTGATCTCTCTGCCTTAGCTTCTTCATCTGTAAAAGAGAGATACTAATATATGTCTTCTTGTGCCTCAGGGGTATTTTCTGTGGACCCAAATGATAGAGTGTATATGATAGCATAACTGTAGCAGGTCCTACAAACATAAGATGATATTATTGTTGACATTGCATTTCTATAACTTATTTTAGGGATGTTTGCTTTTCTTTCTTATGCTCTATTCGATGAATGGCTTTTTAAAAAACTTATTTTCTTAACTTTTTATGAAAGATTTTAAACGTACTGCAAAGTTGAAAGAATTATACAGTGAACTCTCATATACCTATCACCTAGATTTTAAAACAAATATTTTATTTTCTTTATAATGCATCCAACCATCTATCTATCCATCAATTCATTTTTTTGGATGTATTTCAGAGTAAGTTACAGATATTAGAATATATTTTCCCCTACATACTTCAGCAAAGTTAGCATTAACTCAAGTTCAATTTTTGTATACAGTTGTTTCTTTTTTCCTCCAGCTTTATTGAGGTATAATTGAGAAATAAAAATTATATATATTTAAGATATAAATGTGATCTTTTGATAGATGTGTACATTGTGAAATGATTACCACAATCAAGCTAATGAACATATCCATCACCTCACGTAGTTATCTTTGTATTTTTTGGTGAAAACATTTGAAATCTACTCTCTCAGCAAATTTCAAGTATACGATACATTGTTGTTAACTATACTCACCATATTGTACACTGACTATGGTTGTTTCTTTTGTAAAATTTACATAAAAGGAAGTACACAAATCTTAAGTGTTTATTCCTTGAGTTTTGTCAAATGCATATGACTGTGTAACCCAAACCCCTGTAAAGATAGAGAACATTACCATTATTCCCACAACGTTCTCTCATGCACGTTTCCAGCTAATCTCTACCCCCAACAGAGGCAAACACTGTTGTGATATTTTTCCACATGGGTTGATTTTGCCCATTCTAGACTTCATGTCAATGGAATCCTACTGTATGTGCTCTTTTGTGTCCAACTTCTGTTACTCAGCATGATGTTTTTGAGATTTATCCATGTTGCTGCTTTTTTATCAGGAGTTTGTTTCTTTTTCAAGGCTGAATTGTATCCCATAATTTGCTTTTTAGTTTTCTTATTGAAGGACTTCTAGGTGTTTTCAGTTTGGGGCTATAAAAAAAATAGAGCTATTGTGAACATTCTTATAAAAGCCCTTTTTAAAACAAGTGTTTTTATTTCTCTTGGGTAAAATACCTAGGGATGATATTGTTGGGTTACAGGATAGGTATATGTTTAATTTTATCAGAAACTACTGGAACTTCTCTTAAAGTGGTTATGCCACTTTATATTACCATCATCAATGTATTCTGGTTGTTTCATATTCTTGCCCAACTTTGGCATTTTTGGTCTTTTTAATTTTGGTCATTCTGGTGGATGTGTAGTGGGTATTTCATTATAGTTTTAACTTGCATTTCTCTATGACATTTTTTCAAGTGCTCATTGACCCATTGCATATATTCTTTTGAGAAGTGTCTGGTCAAATCTTTTGAATATTTTAATTGGGTTGTTGTCTTTTTATTGCTGAGTTGTAAGACTTTATACTGAATACTAGTCCTTTGTTAAGTAGGTTTTGAGAATATTTTCACCCAGTCTGGGGCATGCCTATTTCTTTTCTTAGTGGTATCTTTTGCTGAGAAATTTTTAATTTAGATGAATTCTAATGCATTAAAACAAAACATTACAATTATTGCTTCTTGTTATTTGTCTAAGAAACCTTTGTCTACTTCCAAGTCATGCAGATATTCTCTAATGTTTTCTTATAAAAGCTTTATGGTTTTCATATGTATATTTGGCATTTATAAAACCCATCTCAAATTAATTTTTATGTGTGGTATGAGGCAGTGGTAGGAGTTCATTTTTATCCACATGGATATTCAGTTTTTCAGCACAGTTAAAAAATATATTCTCTTTTCTTATTGGATCACTGTGGTGCCTGTTAAGCTTAGAAACCATATACGAGTGGGTCTATTTCTGGGCTCTCTATTCTGTTCCGTTGATCTATATATTAATTCTTAAGCTTGCACTACACCATCTTGATCATAGTACCTTCATAGTAAGTAGTAAGTCTTAAAATCAGGTGGCATGAGTCCTCCAAATTTAGTTATCTTTTTCAAGATTGGTTTGGATCTCTAGATTCTTTACATTTTCATAAAAATTTTGGAATAACTTGTCATTTTTATCAAAAAAGCCTGCTAGGGTTGTATTGAAAGAACAAATCAATTTGGGGATAACTGACAGCATGAAAATATTGAATCTTCCAATTCATGAACATGGTATATATCTCAGTTTCATGAGATCTTCTTTAATTTCTCTCAGCAATGTTTTTTACTTTTCAGTGTAGAGGTCTTGCCATTTTTGTTAAATTTATTCTCAAGAATTTTATGTTTTTTATACTAATGTAAGTGGAATCTTAAAAATTTTCAACTTTTTGCTGCTGATATTGAAATAACAATTGATTTTTGCATATTAGCATGTATTCTAGCTAAATTCACGTATTAGTTCTAGTAGTTGCTTTGCAGATTTCTTAGGATTTGATTTTGTATGGAAAAATCATCTGTAAATAGCAAGAGTTTTACTACTTCCTTTCTTATTTTAATGCCTTTTGTTTCTTTTTATTGCCTTATTGCAATGGCTAGGACTGCCGGTGCGATTATAGAGATGGGAGAGTGGGCACCCTTGTCTTGTTTCCTCTCTTACAGGGAAAGTATTCAATATTTACTATTAATCACAGTAGCTATAGGTTTTTTATAGATGCCCTTTAGCAAATTGAGGTATTTCCATTTTGAGGGTTTTTGTTGTTGTTGCTGTTGCTGTTGTCGAGGCAGGGTCTTGCTCTATCACCCAGGCTGGAGTGCAGTGGCACCATCTTGGCAGTCTCAACCTCCCTGGCTCAAGTGATCCTCCCACCTCAGCCTCCTGAGTAGCTGGGACTACAGGCGTGTGCCACCACGCCTAGCTAGTTTTTTGTATTTTTAGTAGAAATGGGGGGGGTTTGCCCTGGTTCCCAGGCTGGTCTCCAACTCTTAGGCTCATGCAGTCTTCCTGCCTTGGCCTCCCATAGTGCTGGGCTTACAGGCGATAGCCACCGTGCCTGGCCCAGTCTGAGTTTTTGTCATGATGTGTGTCGACTTTTGTGAGATGTATTTTCTGCATATATTGAGATCAAAGTTTTTTGTCCTTTATTTCTTAATATATTGAATTATACTGGCTGATTTTTGAGTATTAAACTATTGTTATACTCTTGGAATAAACTCTACTTGGTCATGACCCTACTTGGTCTTTTAATCTATAGCTGGATTCAGTGGCCATGATGACTATGGGTCTGTCTGTCCTCTTCCCATTTCTTTTCTGTTTCTGTCTTTTTAAAATTTATTTTGATAATGGCTTTATTAATTTTAGTTTTAGGGCTATGCTGGCTGCATCAAACAAATTGGGAAGGGTTCTCTCCTTCTCTATTTTCTGAAGTTATTGTAAGTTCGGTGTTATTTTTTCCTGAAGAATATTTTTGACCTAAAACTTTGAACCACCATTTCAGGGTAGATGTGGCATAATGAGGTAATAATTGGCACAGTTAGGTAAGCAGTACTTCTTACTCTTTATCTATTTACATTCTTTGATTTTATCTTTCTTCCTTCTGGTAACTTACCCCCTAACTACTTCAAGAAGCATCCTTTCTGGTACCTTGGTCTAAGGGACAGGGCCTCATAAATTTGGCCTTACTTTTGATGTGCAGAGGTGCAATGAAGGGTGAAGGGCAAACTGCACCTGTCAAAGTACAAGTGTCAGCTCAGATGCCCAAAGAAAACTTCCTAGATCTCCTAATGAGAATGAACATCTCCCTCACTGCATATATATATATGCACACACACATATATATATACATAATGAATTTTTTTTTCCTCAGAGCAACTCTCTCTTAGCCAGTGACAGTTTCCTGGGAGGATTTTCCTGGTAATCCTCATCCAGGGCTCTAGTCTTGACTGTCACTCTGTGAGCATGTGACCTTTGTATGTGGCCTCTTCTCTCAGGATCTCATAACCTTCCTGAGTCCATTGTGGGGCCTGGAATACATCTGAGACTACACTGGCATTTCATGGTTCTCTATTTCTAAAAACTTCTTGTTAACAGGGATTAGGTTTGAATAGAATATTTCGTTTCACTGATGAAATGACAGTGAGCTATCCCATAAGAGGCATGGTGTACAAATGTCTGAACTCTAAGTAAATATCTGAACACATGCTCACTGGCCCATGACTTTGTGTCTTTTCTCCCCTGTTCAACTCCAGCATGATGGTTCCCGGCAATGCGGCGGGGGTGGCCAAACAGTTCCTGCGCTGCATCTTCCATCAGTTGGCCCCCAACGGCATCTTCCCGCAGCTGTTCCAAAGCACCATCAAAGGTAATTCATCCACTGAGGATCCAGGCACCATAAATTTGCCTCATCCCAGACACCCAAACACTAAATCTGATTGTTGACTTTCCAGATGGGACTTTTTTACGGACCTTAGCCTCGTCTCTGATGGACTTCAATGAGCTGAGCTCCATCGCAGCTCTCAGTCAGCTCCTAGAGGTGGGTTTCCTTTAGTGACACCCTAAGCCCCAGCCGAAACTCTAAGCCCCAGCACAACTGTGGGCTGTGTTTCTTTGAGTCACACCATAGGGTACTGCTGAGGAAGGATTTCAATGTTATTTAATTTAAAGATGAAATCTAAAATTTTTAAATTAAAAAATATATATTAAATTTAAAGCTAAGGGCTGAGTGCAGTGGCTCATGCCTATAATCCCAGCACTTTGGGAGGCTGAGGCAGGAGGATTGCTCGAGGCCAGGAGTTCAAGACCAGCCTGTGAAACATAGCAAGACCCCCATCTCTACAAAATAAAAATAAAAAAAATTAGCTGGCGTGGTGGCACATGCCTGCAGTCCCAGCTACTCAGGAGACTGAGGGGGAAGGATCACTTGAACTCAGGAGTTGGGGGCTGCAGTGAGCTGTGATGGCTACACTACACTCCAAGTTGGGCAACAGAGCGAGACCCCCAACTCAAAAGAAAAATAATAGAAAATACTAAAATTTAAATAATTTAAATTTTAAAAATTAACATAATTTAAGTTTTAAAAAGTTAATTAAGAAATAGAATTGCATAGAAAAGTGTCAGTTGGACATTGCTGCTTTGTGTGGATTTACTCTTCATTGAAAACTTCTCCATACCCTCAGCTAAGTCGTGACCTTGCTTCCACAGAACAACCCAGTTTTCCAAAGGCAGAGTGGTGGGTGGAGCTATGGGCGTCGGATCAAGAGACTTAGGTTCAAGTCTCAGCACCACTGCAGGTCAGCTCTCGGAGTTTGCTTGCAGGAGATGCTCACTGCTAGAAAAAAGGCTGCAGCTCCTGTAATTCTTCGCTCAGTCTTTGTGCGGGGATTATTTCCAGTGAGCATCATTCATTGTTTTCTTAGCACCGAACCACACCAACTGTAGACCCTTGGAAGCTGTTTCCTATTTCTTGCTCACATTTCACCTCTCACCAATTTTCCCCCCTTAAGTTTGTCTGAACGATTTTTCTCAGTATCCCTCCAGTCTGTCACAGCGATTGGCCTTTGTAGTAGGCATTGAACATGTTTATAGCCTGAAGATGTGACTTTTAAACTGACCTTCACCAAATAGCACTATGCATTCCCGTGCTGTTTCAGCAGTTGATTGCCTATGCTTTTGTGTTTTTAGGGTCTAAATAACAAAAAGAATTTACCAGCAGGGGGTGCTATGATTCGCTGTTTGGAAAACATTGCAACCTTCATGGAAGCTTTGCCTATGGATTCTCCTAGTAGCCTCTGGACCACAATCAGCAACCAGTTTCAGACATTTTTTGCCAAGCTGCCTTGTGTTTTACCTCTGAAGGTAAGCTGAGCCGAAGATTTCATTTTCAATTAATTTCTTACCATTTTCAGACCGTTTATGTACAAGCAGCAAAGTCTTGGGTGATTTAATGTATTGCAAAGGACAATGAGGAAACTCCGTCAGCCACAGAGTGAGGACGCTTATTTAGGTTGTTCTGTCTTCTCTTAGAGAATGACAGGAATGTGGAGTGAGCATTTTGCTCACTGATTATGAATATGCATGTTTCCAGTTGATTTGAAAAAAAAAAAAAAAACAGCCAGGAAGACATGAGTAGATTGTGTTTATCTGGCAATTTTTCTCCCATAGGTATTAAATAAGTAAGTAAATAGTTTTGTCCAAAAGCATATACATATAAAGTTTCCATTTTAGAGAATTATCTAAAGGGAAGTGATTGCTATGTTTGTGAATGATGATATTTCTGCTTGACTGTTACCCCCTACACCGTACCATCTCCCAAGAATACACACATAATTACCTACCTGGAAATCTGGTGGCCCAAGGATCATTGACAGCATGAGCTCAGTAAATGCAAATAAGAAGCCAATACTGTTAAAGTTGGAAGAAACCTATAAAGATCATCCTTTCCAATGCCTCTCTTTTCTAAATGAATTCTGCAAATTCAGAGGTGGTGTAGCTTCTGGAAACAACACAGTGGTGGCAATGCGAGGATTCGAACTAAGGTTTTCTGACTCACAGTCTAGTGCTCATTTCACTAACAGACTCTTCTTGCCCTTCTACAGCAGGGGTGTGTTGAAGGCATTCATCTCTCTAGAGTAGGGGGCAGGGTGGTGGCTGGCAGTGGCGTTGCTGGCTTTGAACCTGACCTGCTCCATGAGGTTTTTTGTGCTTTCTCTATGCAGATTACAGAAGCATTTAACTGGCAACAAAATGAATCAGGCAGGGCATAGCGGCTCATGTCTGTAATCCCAACACTTTGAGAGGCAGAGGTAGGAGGATCGCTTGAACCCAGGAGTTTAAGACCAGTCTGGGGAGCATGGGGAGACCTTGTCTCTATGAAAGATTAAAAAAAAATAGGCCTAGGCAATATAATGAGACTCTGTCTCTTAAAAAAAATTAGCTGGGCAAGGTGGCGTGCACCTGTAGTCCCAGCTACTTGGGAGGCTGAGGTGGGCTCATTGAGCCCAGGAGGTTGAGGCTGCAGTGAGCCATGATTGCACCACTGCACTCTAGCCTGGACAACGGAGAGAGACTCTGTCTCAAAAATAAATAAACAAATAGAAAGTATTTTAAAAATTAGCCAGGCATGATGGCATGTACCTGTTGTCCCAGCTACTTGGGAGGCTGAGGTGGGAAGATTGCTTGAGCCCAGGAAGTCAAGGTTGTAATGAGCCATATTTGTGCCACTGCACTCCAGCCTGGGCAACAGAGTGAGATCTTGTTTCAAAAATATAAAATAAAATAAAAATAAAGTGCATTTCCCATAGACAGAAAAACAAAAGGATCAGGTTACCTATTAGTAGCTCCACTTCTGAAATGAGTATTATGTAACATAAGATACTTGATAAAGATCAACAACCTATGCTAATACATTTTTCCAAATGGGCAGATACTACTGATAGGTCTGCAAGAGATAATGCAGGGACCCTTAGCTCAGCGTGTGCTGCTTTGAGCTTGGAGTTACTGTGAGAAGCAGGAGTATAGAGGAGGGATCTTTACCACCTCTTATATTCTGTGATCCTTGTTTGCCCACAGATGTGGAGTAGCTGAATAAATCCAAGCAAGAAGGGTTAGTACTTTGAAACTGTGTATGTGTATAGCTACTGTACATCAACACACAGGAAATTGAGTGCACAAATTTTAAGCACATGGAGCCTCCTAGGACCCGAGAACCAATCAGGGCTCCACTACTAAGGAGCCGCACACGCTAAGAGAAGGGATGGGATGAGGTATGGCAAATTTTTTTTTTTTTTTTTTTTTTTGAGACGGAGTCTCGCTCTGTCACCCAGGCTGGAGTGCAGTGGCACAATCTCGGCTCACTGCAAGCTCTGCCTCCTGGGTTCACGCCATTCTCCTGCCTCAGCTTCCCGAGTAGCTGGGGAATTTTTTTGTATTTTTAGTAGAGACGGGGTTTCACCGTGTTAGCCAGGATGGTCTCGATCTCCTGACCTTGTGATCCGCCTGCCTCGGCCTCCCAAAGTGCTGGGATTACAGGCGTGAGCCAACGCGCGTTAAATGCCTGTGTGCCGATGTGACTGTCAGAAGATTTAACTTGGGCACAGAAGAGTGGCAAGTGTTGCCAGCTGTAAACAAGTGGCATGCCTAATTTGTGACAATCAGCGTGCCCATAGGGACCCTGCCTACAGGGTTAATAAAGGAGAAAAGATAATAAGGAGAATTGAGACCCTTAGGAACTGGAATGTGCCAGTCCTTCTATGAGGTCAGTGGCTACTCACGCCTGCCAATTGTTGTTCTGTGGGAGCGCAGGCCTCAGGTTGTCTGTCTTCCTTTTTTT
This sequence comes from Hylobates moloch, assembly GCF_009828535.3. Classification (NCBI taxonomy): domain Eukaryota; kingdom Metazoa; phylum Chordata; class Mammalia; order Primates; family Hylobatidae; genus Hylobates; species Hylobates moloch. The sequence goes on along the minus strand of NW_026652291.1, from coordinate 11,833,855 downwards.
TCCCAAGAGGACATTTTCTGGTTTTTAAATCACTATGGGGGCCTGATGAGCAGCCAGTTTTTAGCCTCTGGTTTAAAGTAATGTAAATGTCACATCAACTCCGATGAGTGTCAAGCAGATTAAATAGAACCAGTGGTTCCCTTAGAAGGCACTTGTGAAATACTTTCAGAATCTGTGTAAGAATTTCCCTGGCTAGGGCAGATCTGGGCACTGCCCCTGATCATCTTCTGCCTTTGTTTTTAATCTTTGGGGAAAATAATAAGCCACTGAAACCTTCTATAGTTAGTTTTCATCAGTTTATAGAAGCAGATCTCAAATGTCAGTGTGCATCACTGTCCGTGAAGGACTTGCTAAAACACAATTTACTGGGCCTGATTTGGGAGTTTCTGATTCAGTAGGGGTGGGGCTTGAGGATTTGCATTCTGGCACATTTCTAGCTGCTGGTTCCGGGATTCCACTTGGAAAACTCCTGGCTTATTTTGTACTATCTTGAGGAAGTTAATGTATGTACACAGCTGCAGAAATTTAACTATAGCCTGCTATTGTGATCTATTTACCATATCATTGTTTATTCTTGCTGTAACATTTACCCCCAATCCTAGTAAACTCAATTTAAAAAGTACATTTTGATGTGGAATCTTGTCAATATAGAACTCGAATGGATGGGTAAGGCATGATTTTGTCTTGTAGAAATTTTACTGCATTTTCTCAGGTTTTTGTCGTGTTGCTTCATAGCAGAGAAAGGGCAGATGAAACTGGTTCTTATGTAGATTCATGTTTTTTTAAATAGATCTAAGTAGTTTTTTTTTTTTTCCCTAAAAAGGCCTTTCACAAATTGGTGTATCTGTTTAGAGTTAGATACATTTAATATCTACCCAACAAATTTCTGTTCATTGTCCGTCCATCCATTCATCCATCCATCCATCCATCCATCTACCCATCCATCCACCCATGTCTCTATTCAACTGTCTTTATCTCATTAATTTTTAGGGCTATATCTTTGAAAAATACTTTAGGAGCTGTGTTTAATTATTTAATTGTTTACCATTGTATAATTGTTTAATTAAAATTGTTTTAACCTGAGAATGATTTTTTTCAACAAGGATATTATGGCATGGGAATCTGTAGAGAGGCAGTCATATTTCAGATTTTTCCTTTTACTAAAATAAATGCTTTCAGGACATATTTGAAGCAAAAGTTATATTAAGGTGGAAACTGATTTTTACTTTTTTCATATTTATTCACAGTGTTCTTTAGATTCCAGTTTGAGAATTATGATTTGCCTCTTGAAGATCCCTTCTACCAATGCTACAAGGGTATGTATGTTTCAGAAAAACATAACAAATTGGTTAGTCAGTTATTTTTTAACCTAATGAGACAGGCTTGTAGCAATACTGAAGACATAGTTATTGCATACTGAATGCTTCCCTTTCAGCCTTCTTGTCTCTCTTCATGCTAGGTCAGTGCCTTGTATAAAGAGCTCTATCTAATACATCACGATGTCATGGTTTATAACTGGTCCTGCTAGCCCTGGGCCATGCCCCCCAATCCATCCCCCATACTACTAACTAGGCGATCCTTCTAAACAGGATCTTATTGTGTTTGTTCCTTGCTTTAAAATCTCTGATAACTGCTCATTTCTCTCAGAATGATGTCCAGATTCCTTAATGTGGTATCTAAAATGTTACTTCATAACTCTTCAGCCCACCTTCTCCAGTTTAATCTTTGGCTCCATGTCTCATTCATCCATTCCTCCTATGCACTTTCAGAATCAGCGTTATCATCATCATCATTGCAACAACAACCACTGTTTGTTATCATATGGCAGACATTGTGCTTAATGCTTCAGATATATAATCTTATTTAATTTCATACTTCCTTGCCTTTGCTTAGGCCATTTCCTTTGCCTGAAATGCTTTATGCCCTCTTTGGTGTGGTGAACTCCTTCTCATTCTTCAAGGTCCCATTTAATGAAAAAACATGTTCATATTATCTGTAGCAACTTTCTCCAGTATCAGCTTCCACAGTATTTGATAGAGCTCTCTATAGTAGCACTTACATTGCCCTGAAGTGGTCCCAGTGAGACCACAAGCTTCAAGAAGTTCTGCACCGTATCTCATTCACTTTTGTATTCCAAGCTGTATTTCTGCACTGCATTCGATGCAGTGGTACAATAGTTTGCATTGCTATAGCTTGTAATTACTATTTAATATACCAACAATGTACATATTCTGCAACTATTTAACTTGACTGTGCTTTCGTAGACTCATGGTTTATGCTAGAAGGTTACAAAGAGATCATTGGCTTCAATCCACTCATTTACAGACGAGGAAACAGGCTCAGAGAGATGAAGTGTCTTGGCCAGGATCACATAGCTGGTTAGTAGAAGATTTGAGACTTGAGCATAGGTCTTTTGGGTCCATATCGCCCCGTCACTATGCTGCTCTTCTAGATATAAGAGCAAGTTTCCATATAGGCTTGAATTCAGGCTTCTCTTTTTGACCAATAAGGATACATTATGTGCAACATGAGACATTCCTATTCCATTCATCTATTGACAATGTTTCAAGACAAGAGCATATATATATGTATATATATATATATATGTTCATTTTATTTTTTTTAATTTTTTTTGAGACAGAGTCTCACTCTGTCACCCAGGCTGGAGTGCAATGATGCTAACTTGGCTCACTGCAGCCTCCAGCTCCCAGGTTCAAGCAATTCTCCCTGCCTCAGCCTCCCAAGTAGCTGGGACTACAGGCATGCGCCATACGCCTGGCTAATTTTTGTATTTTTAGTAGAGATGTGGTTTCACCATGTTGGCCAGGCTAGTCTTGAACTCCTGACCTCAAGTGATCCACCCACCTCGGCCTCCCAAAGTGCTGGGATTACAGGCATGTGCCACTGCGCCCAACCTCAAGGCAATAGCATTTACATGGAGCAAAGAATAATGAATCATCAGTACTATGTCTGTGAGTTTCTTTAAGATTTTCTATGTGGAAAGCACCACATGGATTTCTGTGGGGAATACAAATAAGTAAAAAACAGAATTCCTGTCTTTAGGGGCAACTAACATAGAGTGCATTCATTTTCATGTCAATAAGAAAAAAGAACCTCAAATATACTTATATCCTCTGATGTAGTCATTTTTTTCTGGGAATCTATTCTGGGAAGAAAATGCAAATGCTAATTTCATGTAAAATATATTTATTGGGGTCATTTATAGTAAAATGTGACTTTGTGGCCATTAAAATGGATGATTATGAAGAATTAAATCGCACTGGGAATTTCTGATGTTATATTAAGTTAATAATAAACAAAACCTAGGATTGTACATGTGTAATATTTCCACCATGTATCAAAATGTAATCATGAGGTGGTGGGACTATGGATGACTTTTACTTCCTCATGTGTCCTTTCCTACATATCTTGAATTTGACATTGAACATGTATTATTATTATTTATTTATTTATTTTTTAGACGGAGTTTCGCTCTTGTCACCCAGGCTGGAGTGCAATGGCACGATCTTGGCTCACCTCAACCTCCACCTCCCGGGTTCAAGCGATTCTCCTGCCTCAACCTCCCAAGTAGCTGGGACTACAGGCATGTGCCACCATGCCTGGCTAATTTTTGTATTTTTAGTAGAGACGGAGTTTCACCATCTTGGCCAGGCTGGTCTCAAACTCCTGACCTCATGATCCACCCGCCTCAGCCTCCCAAAGTGCTGGGATTACAGGCGTGAGCCACCGCGCCCAGCCTAAACATGTTTTGAAAACCAGACAGTGAGCACTATAGAGATTGAGAAGTATTGGAAATCATGGCATGCAAGTGTTTTGGAGTCCAGTTAAAATCCTATCTTCTCTGCAGAGCAATTCTACCTCTGGAAAATTGCCCTGGAACTTGGCTTTGAATTCCACCTGATACCTTTATGGCCTTAGGCAAATTGCTTGTCTACTTAACTGCCTAAGCTGCAGAACAGGAATGGATACTAAATCTTCAGAAGGTTAATAATGAAGATCATAGCTAACACTGATGGAGAGCTTACTAGTGCCAAGTGCTTTACATATATTATCTCTTTTAATTCTCATAACTTGCACCCTAATGAGGTGGAAGCCATTATTATCCCCCTTTTACAGAGGAGAAAACCAAGTTCCAGAGAGATTAAATCACTTATTCAAGGTCACAGTGAGCTAGAGTGTGAAAACCCTTGTGTCAGAATTTAGTGCTTGTGTCATTACCTATGTTATAACACACTGTTTCCCAGGGTAGTTATGAGGAATTTGAATAAGATAAACTATATGAAATCATCCATCTAACTGTGTCTGACACTCAGTAGGTACTCAACAAATGTTTCTAAATGACTTAAGAAAGCATATGGAACTAAAACTGATCCTTTATGGGTAGGATTCAGGGGGAGAAACTGAAACAGACTATGCCTTCCTGATTAACATTGGCAGGAGGCTGGGTTGTGATGAATTTTATCTAAGCTATAGTACTTTAGTACTTACATGCAAGGGTGGTTTGTGCTACTTAACCCAGAAGACAGGCTTACAGATCTGAATATGATGAACTCATAAATACTTAAATGTTCTGTTAAAGTGGAAGATCCTATTGCAAACCCCACACTCTTGATTGCTTAGGGTGGACATGAAGACAGGGTTGTAGTTAGGAAGGTTTGTAAATGATGCCACATGGAAAAATGAATGTCTTTTTGAGCAGTAAAATGATCCTGCTCTTTGGGCCCTTGACTGAAGGTGCAGTTCTGTTTTTATTAGACCAATGGGGTTGCTACAGAAGCCCCCTGGCAACAGATTTTTCAATTAAAAAAAAAGTGATTCCATTAGTTAAAGTATCATAGGATTTTAATACTTTTTTAAAATGAAGTAATCAGCAATTGACTTTACTTGGCCCCAATCTTATTGCAGAGTTTGTTGGAACCGTTTTCAAAACTGCTCAGCTTTGTAATTCAGAATGCCGTCTTTACGCTGGCCTACCTGGTAGAGCTGTGTGGCTTATGTTACCGAGCTTTCACTAAGGTAAGCAAGCTTCCATATGTGTGTTCCTGTGAAACTGAAAACTGGCAGAAATATATTCTTTTGAATCAGTGTCAAGTCCCTTTTAGGTCAGTTGCTTCCATATAGTTAAAAATGAGTAATTCTACTGAGGTCTAATAAATACCATGGTAAGGAAACACTTTAAACACACACACACAAACACACACACACAATGTCTAAAATATGCACATATGCGGATTTGGAGAACTGAGGGTCATGTGGTTAGAACAGAAGTGGTATTTTTAATAGAAAGAGCTAATGGTTGACATGACCTCTTAAGGTCCTTTACAAGTTCATCATCCCATGATTAGTGGGACAAGACATCTCTACATATCATTTTTATACCCAAAGTAGAAAAATATCAGCTTGTCATTTGTAAAAGCCTTTGAAGGACTCCTTAATTCTCATCATTTGTCTATCTCTCTAGGTCTGGGTTCTTGGCCTCTGAGATTGGAATCTCATCTTTTGTCATCTTGCTTTAATAATGGTTTCTCTGTTGCATTATCTGTAGCACCCCGGCCCACTACTGAGAAAGTGGAAAAGTACTGTTGGCCCAGTGGCAGTAGCAGCCTTGTTGGAGCTGGTAGATGCTGTCCTAATGGAAAAGCAGAAGGCAGGGCAAATTGGGAGCATTTCTGTCCTTAAGAGCAATGTGCAAATGTTACCCTTTCAATTTCCAAATTTTCCAAGCTTGTTTTCAATGGGTCTCTGTTTCTGTTGTTCTCTCATGAACAGTCAGAATGTCTCTTATTCATGTTGTCCATTTCTATAAGCCCTTTATTTTCCTCATAAAAATCTAATTTTATACTAAGGCTTTCATTCTATTTAAAGCATTCTTGTCCCCTTTCTTACCAACTTGGGTCCATTCTGTCATGTTAAGTGTTCCATGGTAATCTTTACTTTGTTTTTCTGATTAGAAACTATTTATTACCCTGCCTGGAGCAATATGTTTTCTAACTACCAAGATGGTCAGCATTTTTTTCTTCTTTTAGAACCTTCTTGAAAGATAACTTCTTCTTCTTTTTCACTTAAAAAAGTAGATCTATAAGACACAGCACCAAAAAGATTTTCTATTTCTAGAAACCATTTGATTTCTTCATTGTGTTTATGTTTAGTTTGTTTAAATTATACCTTTTTTGGGGGAAGAATCATAATGAGCTTATACTTTCTGTGTTGTACACTATAGATATTGATTACAGGGGACCTTTTAGCATTTGAATTCAAGATATTATTGGTTTTCAATTCAAGATATTCATTATACATGATATCTCCTCATAATCCCTCATAACTTTAGTGGCCTCTTACTTCCCATTATCATCTACCCTTTCTCATTCTAACAGAAGATGATGATTATTTGTAGAAAGCTTCAGTTGATGGTGTTCCTACCTTCCTCGCAGATAATGAGAAACTATAAGAAATTGTTTAAAAATAGCAGTAGCTAATTGAGCTGTCTCCCTTATATAATCAAAAGAAAAGGCACAGAAAGGTAAGAACTTTGGAGACCTCACTTTCTAGCAAACTGGTAGTCTAGATACCCTGAAAACCATCCCACTTAAAATACTAGGAACACTGGATGAAATGTAATAAAGGTAATTTTTAATGTAGAGCTAATTTTATAAGAATGAAAGGGGCAAAAATGAAGCGGGATTGAGAATCAGAGTGGTAAGCATATAAGTAGCCCTGTGGTGGGGGTGTTGCTTGTCTTGGTAACTTAGTGGCTAGAGTTTTAAAGCCCATACATGGAAAGGAGATTAAGTCTTGGGATTATCCAGGCAAGGAGTTAGATCTGAGTTATCCCTAGCAAAAGGTCAGAACCCTTGAAAGGCTATTCACTTGGTAAAAGGGTGGTTTGGAAAGAATACATTCTTAGATAGAGGTGACAAAGAATGGTATCTGTCTCAGTTTGGGAACTGGGAGAAAGATTTATAGTCTTCCTTGAAAATTAGTAAACATGGGCCTATCTTGGATCAGGTTTAGACTTTGAATTTATAATACCTGCATGCTCTTGGAACTCCCAAGCTGAAGAGTCAAATAACATTAGTGCTTAGCAAGTAATAACCTTGGAATATCTGGCAGAAGCAATATCAAAACAAGCCTCAACCCTCTCTGGAGGAATATGTCTCCAACCTAGGCCCAGCAGGATTCCTATAGTTAAAATCCTAATGAACATGAGCTCATAATCTAAAATTACAAAACAAATGAAGATATAACCCACCTTGTGATAGATTAGGAAAGTCAACAAGTAGCAAGATCATTTCCCACAAGAGCTTTCAATATTAAAACTATGTGATAAAGACTATAAATGATATACATATCATTAAAAATGATAATATATAAGTGACTGTACTTTAAATGATATGCATATGAAGAATGTATATATAAATATTATAAAATATAATAAAAATATAAACATAAATGACTATGCTTTAAATGGTAAGCATATAAAAAATATAATAGATTTAGCCATTTCAAAAAAAAAAAGAAAATGAACCAGATTTAAACAAAGTAGAAATTCTAGAAATGAAAAACAATCACTGACATAAAAAACTTAATGGATAGATTAAATAGCAAATTAGACATAGCCAAAGAGAGAATTGGTGAAATGGAAAATAGATCAGAAGAAATTACCTAGAATTCAGAAGAGAGAGTTAAGGAGATGAATATAAAGAGAAATTCTAATATATATCTAGTAAATATTTCAGATAAGGAAAATAAGCTTTTTATCAATTCTAGAGTTGGTGAAAATATTTAATTTTCTGATTCAGGAAACACAATGAGCCCTAAAAGTATTATAAATAAAGTTTTACCTGCTCATGTCATAGTGTACTTGAGTAGGTATAACTTGTCAAAACAGCCAAGACAAAGAAAATATTTTCAGAACAATCAAGGGAAAAGACACTCTGAAGACAGACAATACACTTCTCAACAGCACAATAGAAGCCAGAAGATAATTGAAAAAAAAAAAAGTCTTTAAAATGATAAGAAAAAAGAACTATCTACCTGGAATTCTCTACCAGCTAAGCTGTCCTTCAAGAGTGAAGGATAAATAGATATTCTATCAGGAAAATAAGAAGGTTTCTAATAGATTCTTACTGAAACAACTACTAAAAGATATAAGAAGGAAAGTGAACCAAGAAGGAAGGAGTGAAATGTGTGAAGGAATGATGCTCAAAGAAATTGGTACCACTTACAGTGGTAAGTGATCATTGATAATATAAAGAAGTAATAATAATGTTAATCAGATGGGCATAAAAACAAAATGACAATAAAATACTAGAAAATAGTACTCTGTAAGTGGTGTGTGTTTGTGTGTGTGTGTGTGTGTTTGGAGATTGGAGTTAAAGCATTCTATATATTATCTACAAGAAGGGCAGAGATAATGAATAATTTTAAACTCTTAAGAATACATGTAGACATTGTAAATGTAAACTCCAAAGGCCAGAAATAGAATTTATAAGTTCCAAACATAGAATAAACAAGAATAAAAATTCGATCAAAACAAAAAGAGAAGCATAGAACAAGCTGTAATAAGCACGTGTAGGATGACAGAATCACAATAAATTTAAGTTTACTAGACTCACTAGGGATTGTCAGATTGACTTTTAAAAATTAAGCTACATTTATAACATGTCTAAAGACACCAAGAAAATTTAAAAGAAAAAGATTGAAAAAAGATATACCAGACTAATACTAATGAAAAGAAAGCTGAAGTCAGTCAACTGACTTTAAGTTGAAAAGCATTATTATAAAGAAAGTCACAATATATTGATAAGAGGAGCAATTCACCAGGATAATGTGACAATTCAAAAATTACATAGAGCTAATATTATAGCCTCCAAATATATAAAACAAAATATAATAGGCTTACAAAGATAAATTGATAAATTCACAGTTATACAGGAGATTTTCTCTTTCAGTTATGGATAGATCAAGCAGATAAAACATATAGTAGATTCGAACAATACAGTGAGCAAAGTGGATGCAAGAGTCATATAAAGAATCGTGAATCAACCAATTTTAGAACATATTTAAGAATGTGGAAGATTTTAAAACATGGAACAGATAGTAGGGAATTAATTAATTAAAAGAAACAGTAAAGATAAGAGCAGAAATTAATGAAATAAAAAACAGATATACCAGCCTGGGCAACATAACAAAACCCTGTCTCTACAGGAAAATAAAACAATTAGCTGGTGTGATGGCATGCACCTGCAGTCCTAGTCACTCTGGAGGCTGAGGTGGGAGGATTGCTTAAACCCAGGAGTTTGAGGCTGCCACAAGATATGATTGCACCAACTGCACTCTAGGCTAGGTGACAGAGCAAGACCCTTTCTTCTTCTTTGAAAAAAGGAAAGAAGGAAGGAAGGAGAGAGAGAAAAAGGAAAGGAAGAAAGGAAGGAATGAAGGAGGGAGAGAGGGAAGGAAGGAAGGAGAAAGGAAGGAACGAAGGAGGGAGAGAAGGAAGGAAGGAAGGAAAGAAAACAGAATGGAAGATCAATACAACAGAAAGGTGGCTCTTTGACTAGACTAATAAAATAGACAAACCGTTGGCAAGACTGATCAAGAAAACCACTGATAAAAGACACTGATAAAGAATATCAGCATAACTACAGACATTAGAGATTTTAAAATGAACAATCTTATGTCAGTAAATTTGAAATCTTTGACAGTAGGTACAATTTTCTAGAAATATATAATACAAAACATCCAGAAAGAAAGAAAAAGAAATAACTGACTAGACTTAGATGCCTGGAAAATGGAATCAGTAGTTAAAAACCTACCCTCAAAAACTATTCCAGCTTTAGAGGACAACGTCTACTAAGCATTTAAGAACTGATTGATCTCTTCTTTATACAAACTAATAGAATAGAAAAAAAGGGAACACTTCCCAACACATTTCATGAGGCCAGTGGAATTTTGATATCGACCAGAGAAGGACAATAGGTGAAAGGAAAATTATAGGTCAATATCCTTCATAGATGCAAAACTTCTGAATGAATAATAGCAAATCAGTCATTAAAAATAGGGCCTCATGACACAGTTGGAAATGTCTTGAAATATAAAAATGTTTAAATATTAGAACATCTATTGATATCACCATGTTATCAGATTGAAGAAGAAAAACTATCATTATTCAGCAGGTGCAAGAAAATAATTTTTTATAATTCAGTAGTCATTTATCATAAACTCTTATCAAACTAGGAATAGAAGAGAACTTTCTTAACTTCATATAGTGAGTCTACCAGAAACATCTAGCCAGCATTATATTTAATGGTGAAATGCTAAGAGTCATCCCTTTAAAATCATAAATAAGATGAGAAAGCCTGTCATCACTGTTTCTATTTATCATGGTACTGGAGGTCCCATTAAGTTCTGTAAGACAGGAAGAAGAAATCAAAGGTATAAGGATTAGAAAGGAAAAATACCACTCTCATTTTTCATAGGTGATATGATTACAAATGAACCAAAGGGAATCTATAGAAAGCTTTTTAGAACCTACAAGAGAGCTCAGCAAGGATGCTGGATACAAATGAATACCCAGAAATCACCAAATTTTAATATTCAACTACAGATGATTATAAAACGTACTTTTAAAATGTCATCTATTGTGGTGACAAAAAATAAATCTAATAAGAATGTGCAATGGCTGGGTGTGGTGGCTCATGCCTATAATCCCATCACTTTGGAAGGCCAAGGTGGGAAGATTGCTTGAGCCCAGGAGCCTGAGACCAGCCTGGGCAACAAGGCGAGACTCCATCTCTATTAAAAAAAAAAAAAAAAAATTAGGCTGAGCAAAGTGGCTCATGCATGTGATCCTAGCACTTTGGGAGGTGAAGGTGGGTGGATTGTCTGAGCTCAGAAGTTTGAGACCAGCCTGGGCAACATAGTGAAACATTGTCACTACTAAAATACAAAAATTTAGCTGGGCATAGTGGCACGCACCTGTAGTCCCAGCTTCTTGGGAGGCTGAGGTGGAGAATTGCTTAGCCCCGGGAGGTGGAAGTTGCAGTGAGCCGTGATTTGTACCACTGCACTACAGCCTGGGTGACAGAGCAAGACACTGTGTCTTTCCCCCCGCCCCCCCAAAAAATTATCCAGTTATGGTGGTGCATACCTCTAGTCCTAGCTACTTGCGGGGCTAAGGTGGGAAACTCACTTGAGTCTGGGGGTTTGAGGCTGCAGTGAGCTTTCAGCCTGGGCAACAGAGTGAGAACATTGTCTAAAAAAAAAAAAAAAAAAAGAATATGCAACAACTTTATGGAGATAACCGGAACATTTTACTGAAGAGCATTACACAATGTTAAATAAATGGAAAGAGATTTTATGTTCATAGATGAAGACCCAGAATAGTAAAAACAGGTAATTCTCACAGAACAACCTATAGGTTTAGTATAATGACAATTAAAATCCTGGATTTTCTCTTCTGATGGTGGTAAACAAGATAATTTGAACCTGTTTTCCCAGTTAAAAAGTGAACAAAACATTTTCTGAAAACTTCCTCAAAATGCTAACTATATAGAGAAGGGTTATGAGGCTAAGATCAGGGAGAGCCCAGAAATTCAGAGCTGTGAGCCCAGCACTGATGGCCATTTTTACCCTGGGAGTGTTTGTCAATCTAGATGTGACTGAGAGGCTGCAGTTTTGGAAGTCCCATGAGGCTAGAGGGACAAAAGTCTGAATCCGGAGCCTACCAAGGATGGAGACCCTGATACCATGCCTCCTGACCCACACATTTTTGGCTGGGACCACAAAGTAAAGACACCCCCATAGTAACTTTCCGTCATGTGGACACAGCTCAGTGTCAAGCCCTGTGGTAGCGCAGTGTAAAATATTACAAGCCTTGTATGTGTATTAAGGCAACCCTGAGCCTGGACAACATCGCAAAACCTCATCTCTATAAAAAATACAAGAAAAAAAAATTAGCTGGGCATGGTAGCACATGCCTGTAGTTCCAGCTACTCTGAAGGCTGAGGTGGAAGGATCGCTTGAGCCCAGGCGATCAAAGCTGCAGTGAGCTGTGATTGTGCCCCTGACACTGAACAAACAGAAAGCTCTTTGAAGGAAGATAATATTTCAGGCTGCAAAGCATTTCTGCAAATATCTTCCTAACAAAGCAGCACACAATCAAAGATAACCAGACATATGAGGAGGCAAGACACAATGAGTGAAAATGAATAGGAAGAAAAGACGGTGGAGACAACCCCACAGGGACTCTACTTATTTGATTATGAAAGGATTAAGACAGGACACACAGGGCTTCTGAGACACTTGCAATGTGCTGCTGTTTGCCTGGGAGGTGATTACATGAGTTCGGTCCATCTTCTGAGACTGGAAAAACTCAAACTCAAGCCATGTTTTTCCTCTGCTCTCACAGTTATCAAGACCAAGGACTTCCTTGATCAAATGTGTGGAGATTTCTTCCCACCAAAAAGCAAGCAATGGATTCTGCAGAATAGATTCAGTTCTATTCTGACACTACTTACCTGGAGATAGCATCAGATCCCACGAGTTGAGGGCTCAGCCGCTAAGACTGTCCTCCACCTCCCACCTTCATTTGCCAATTGCAGACTCTGGTTGTTTTATCCGTGCTTTTGTCTAATTGCTTATAAATTAGGGATCCTTCCTCTTTGGGCTCAATTAATTTGGTAGAGCAGCTCACAGAACTCAGGAAAACACTTGCTTATATTTACCAGTTATAAAGGATATTAGAAAGGATACAAATGAAGAGATGCATAAGGCAAGGCACATGGGAAAGGGCACAGAGCTTCCATGCCTTCTCTGGGCATGCCACCTTCCAGGAACCCTGCATGTGTTTAGCTATCCAGAAGCTCTCCAAACCCTTTTCTTTTGGGTTTTTATGGAGGTTTCATTATGTAGACATGGTCAATTAATCCATTGACCATTGGTGATCAACCCAGCCAACATCCCTTCTAAGCCCTTCTCTAAAGGTTGAGGGGTGGGGCTGATAGCCCCAACTCTCTAATTGTGCCTTGGTCTTTCGGGTGATCAGTCCTCTTCCTAATGTTACCTAAGCTGCCAGCCATCAGTCAACTTATTAGCATACAAAAAGACATCAGTTTGGGAGAGTCTAAGGATTTTAGGAGTTGTATGTCAGATTCAGGATCGAAGACCAAATATATTTTACAGTATCATACCATCTGAATCCATTTAACTGTATGCTTATATTTCATGTACTTTTCTGCACATATGTTATATTCAACAATAGAAAAGGCTTACAAAATTGAAACCAATTCAACATTCCATCAGCAGGAGGACTGATCAGTTAATTTTGGTGTATTCATACAATAATATACTGTTAAGCTGTTGAGTTGAAAGAACCAGAGCTACATATATCAATAAGGATTAATTTCAAAGATATATTGCAGTGAGTAATTACAAGTTGTGGAAAGATAATGCACAATATAACATTACAGAAAGTTAAAAATGCAAAACAATATTATATATTATAATAGAGACATACATATGTAGTTAAAGTGTAAAAACATACATGAAATAATAAGTACCAGATTCAGAATAGTGGCCACTTCAAAGAAGAGAGAAAGGAAGAAAGAAAAGAGAGCACTGTATAGGTAGCTTCAGCTGTTTCTGTGATATTTATTATTTAAAAAGGATGAATCAACTTTCAACCAGGGATTAATATCCAGAATATACAAGGAACTCAAACAGCTCAACAGTAAAAAAACAAAAGACAGGGCCAGGCACGGTGGCTCACACCTGTAATCCCAGCACTTTCGGAGGCTGAGGCAGGTGAATCATCTGAGATTGGGAGTTCAAGACCAGCCTGACCAACATGGAGAAACCCCATCTCTACTAAAAATACAAAATTAACTGGGCATGATGGCACATGTCTGTAATCCCAGCTACTCAAGAGGCTGAGGCAGGAGAATTGCTTGAACCTGGGAGGCAGAGGTTGCGGTGAGCTGAGATCGCGCCATTGCACTCCAGCCTGGGCAACAAGAGTGAAACCCTGTCTAAAATCAAACAAACAACAAAACAAAAAAAAAAACAAACATGTAAATAATCCCACTAAATAAATAATCCTACTAAGTAAATAATCCCACTAAACAGTGGGCAAAGGACCTAAATAGACATTTCTCAAAAGAAGACATTCAAATGGCCAACAGGCATATGAAAAAATGCTCAGTATCACTAATCATCAGGGAAATGCAAATCAAAACCACAGTGAGATATCATCTTACCCCAGTCAGAATGGCTATTATCAAAAGGACAAAAAATAACAGATCATGGCAAGGATATGGAGAAAAGGGAACTCTTGTGCCCTGTTGGTAGGAATTTAAATTATAAAGCCACTATAGGAAACAGTATGGATATTTCTCAAAAAACTAAAAAGTACCTGTCCTATGATTCAACAATGCCACTATTTGGTATTTATCCAAATGAAAAGAAATCAGTATATCAAAAGGATACCTGCATTCCCATGTTTATTGCAGCACTATTCACAATAGCAAAAGTATGGAGTCAACCTAAGTGTCCATCAATGCACAAATGGATAAAGAAATGTGGTATGTATACATAATGAACTACTATTCAACCATAAAAAATAGCAACAGGGATGGAACTGGAGTTTGTTACGTTAAGTGAAATAAACCAGGCACAGAAAAACAAATATCATATGTTCTCACTCATATGGGGATGCTAAAAAAATTGATTGCATGGAGGTAGAGCATGGAAGGATAGCTACCAGAGGCTGGGAAGGGTGTATGGGGGGAGGATGAAGAGAGTGGTTCATGGGTACAAGCATACAGTTAGATAGAGGAAATGAGTTCTAATGTTCTATAGCAGAGTAGGGTGACCATAGCTAATGACAGTATATTGTACATTTCAAAATGCTGTGAGGACTTGAAATGTTCCCAATGCATAGAAATGATAAATACTCAAGATGATGAATAACCTAAATACTCTAACTTGATCACTACACATTCTGTGCATGCAACAAAATATCACATGTACCCCATAAATATGTACAAATATTATGTATGAATTTAAGAAAGAATGAAAGAAGCCAGGATTCCAAATAAAGGATGAATCAAATAAAGCAAAATGATGTGATCTGACAAAGATGGATGGTAGGTGCATACTCTATTCCATTCTTTCTATTTTTCTGGATGCTTGAAATAGTCCATTTCAGAAATAAGTTCCTTGGAGAGGTCACAGAGTACTTTAAAGAGTTATATATGTTTCTGTCTAAATCATTTTGTATTGAAAAAATACTTTTCGACTGATTTAATTGCTGTAGTTCTTGGAACCTGTTTCCTGTGAATAAGAACCAAATACTGGGGCATCACTGTTTAGGAGACAGCCTTTTTCTTATCCATTAAATTATTTGTCCTCAGTGCTTCTGCAAACTCATTACACACACAAAAAAATGCCTTTTTTTGTTCTAATTTTATTTCTTGAGGACACTTCACTATGCATTTTTAAATACTGTTTTTTATTTATGACCCGTGAATCTTTTGGAAGCTCTTTTGACATAGATATACTCTAATTGAATTTCTAAAATCACTTACCTCCTTCTGTTTTGTTTTCTTTAGGAACGAGATAAATTCTACTTGTCTCGTAGTGTTGTTCTAGAACTTCTGCAGGCCCTGAAGCTCAAATCTCCTTTACCAGATACAAACCTTCTTCTGCTCGTTCAGGTAAGCTCATGCCTGATTTGTAAAACTTTTCATGAGATCCATGTATGTTTGGGAAAATTAAGGGAGGTATAGAGTGTATGCATAAAACTAAATATCTTTGCCCAGAGATGATAAATAATATATCTTATATGGACCATGATCTAACTAATAGTATGCACCTGATGCTCCCACTGGCTAAAAAAGTCCAAGAAGGAGTATTGATTTTGTTCCTACTGTGGAATTAGTTCTGTGGGGGTTAAAAAGAAGAATAAAACAATAATTTTTGTCCCCAAGAAATGCGTGATCCAGTAGGTTAGAGGGTCAGGTCAGTCACCAGAGCTGAGACAGGTCTACTGAGGCCAGAAGTGGGGGAACAGGCTGAAGTCTGACTGCAGAATCAAATGAGTATGGGTGATCCCTGAATCTCTGTGAGCAGAAGTGAAGGAGAGGATGGGTCAGGCCAGAGACAGTCAAATGGCAGGATGCACTGAGTGGTACTCACAGTGGGGGGTAGGTATGCTTCAGCCCTCAGGACCACTGAAGCCGAGGACCACTATAAGGCAGGCTTTGGAGAACTGGCAACGATTATGCTTTTGGTTTTAGGGCTTCTGAGGGACTAAAGCCTTCTACCCTGCTGTCCTGAACTCAGCATCTTAGGCAGGCATGCAGGTTTTGATGACCTGAGACAGGCTATGATAATGCCATGAGAGAAAGAGGTAAACAAAGTCCTAGGGAGAAGTTGAGAGCAGGATGGATCCCACCCCTTATGATGTGAAATCAGAGATTTCATGAAGGAAGTAGCATTTGAGTTGGGTCACAAAGGACTGGAGGGTACAGACAAATGTCTTTGCCTGGGATTAGGGTTCAGCTTAGAGAGGTTGACTGGCTTCAAGCATAGCGGAGGCTTAGGCAGGATGGTGGAGTACATTTAGGGATAATGGCATGAGGATAGGGTTGAGAAAAAGTAGACCGGCTGTGCCAGAGGAATCAGCAGGGGTTCAGGTAACGTGGCACCCTGCCTCTCACCCAAGGGTTGAGGCCAGATTTAGAGACATGGCCATGAGCTACAGCTGGGATCAGGGTGTCATTCAATGGCCTTTGGGTAAAGTGCCCAGCCATTGCATCACAGCTGTGTCAGCACTCGCTGATGAGCATTAAGACCAGTCCCAGAGTCTGGGCCTACAAGCTGAGGGTTAAATGATTGAAGGAATATGGGAGCTTGGTGTCAAGGAACTAGACAGATTTCCCTGAATTGTAAGTACTCATCTGGAGACATGAGACAGAAGGGAACACTAATGGAGGACCTATTATGTGTTAAGCATTGAATCCTTACAGCCTCGTGAAGCATTGGTTCTGTATTGCATGGGGTGGTTCAGTGGCTTGCCCAAGACCACGATGCTGGCCTAAGTGACAGGTAGTATCAAACACCTTATTTCAGTGTGTTAGGACTCAGAGCCCAGCTCCCTTCGGTATAACACACAGCCTTGACAGGCCCTTTCCATCCCTTATGTGGATTACTGTAACAGCTCTTAGCTTTTTGCACCTCCTTCATCTCTTTCCACACCAACCCAATCTTCTGGCCTGTGGCTGCCTAGAGGAATTTTGCTGAAACTCCACTTTTCTGATAGAGACCACTGTTGCATCAGAAACCTAGAGTGACCTCGTAAGGTCTGAACTATCCAGGTCTTCCATCATCTGGCCACATCTGACTCTTCAGCAGTATTTCCCACTACAAATATTTACTGACCGCCTATCTTGGGCTGGGTTCTGGGAATATAGAGATGTGATGGGCATATCCTGATAATGTGCCAACTACTCTCATGAAAGTCTACACGGTGTATAAAACACTATGGAAGAGGAAGTGGCTAACTGAACCTAGGAGATGGAGGAAGGCTTATGAAGCATTATGAGGCCTGACATGGGCCAGGTGTTCTGCAGGGTGCTAGGGAAACAGAAGAATCAGCCATGACCCCTTCCTTCCAGGAGTTTATAATTTAGCAATTGAAGTTGACATGTAAATAAAAAAAAATTCCCACATAGTGCAACGGGTACAGTAGTAGAGATGTGTACTGAGTAAGGAAGTGTTGTTTGTAGAAGAGTTCACATGGATCTTGAAGGATGCACGGAAGTTCAGGAGTTGACCCAGTAGAGAAGATGAGGAACAACTCTTGTCATTTACTGTTGAATATCCACTGCCTGGTCTCCGTACTCCCACTCTAAAGACTACAAATCATTAGGATCAGAACTGAGTTTTTCTCAAAGGCTTGAGATTTAATTTAAAAGTTGGTATACTTTCAATGAATGGTCTTGAGTTGTCTTTTAAGGGCTTTCTAGGACACATTGAACTCTCAGCGAGCAGTGATTGCTGGAAAATGACAGCAATGGATGCAGGGCATGATGTCATCAGAATGAAATGGCTCTTATTATACCAAGATACTGGACATCCCAGGAGGAAGACAAGCAAAGTCACAGCCAGAAAGTATCTGTGCTCCTAAGGAGAGACCAACTTTGCATTTCTCTCTGTGGATTGCATTGGCTAGGCCCTTCTGCTCACATAGCAGCAGCAACACTGCCTTTGAGAACAAGCTGTGTTCACACAGACTTTTTTACTTATTTATTTTTAATTAATAATTTATTTTTGAGACAAGATGTTGCTCTGTCACCCAGGTTGGAATGCAGTGGCATGGTCTTAGCTCACTGCAACCTCTGCCTCCCTGGCTCAAGTGATGCTCCTACCTCAGCCTCCAATGTAGCTGGGACTACAGGTGTGGGCCACCATGCCTGGCCAATTTTTAAAATAATTTTAGTAGAGATAGGGGTTGGCCATGTTGCGCAGGCTGGTCTTGAACTCCTGGACTCAAGCTATCCACTCATCTTCGCCTCTCAAGGTGCTGGGATTACAGGTGTGAACCACTGCTCTTGGCCCAAAAAGATCTTTTTGAAGATTCATGGGATCTACACTGACTTGGAGGAGAGGGCAGGTGAACAGGGCTTAGGGAAATATCCCAGGAGGGATTTAAGGTTAGCAGCCTGACTGTGTCTGGAGGTCACTTGCTTCTGAGAGTGTTGAAGCTGGAGATGTGCCACCTGTAAACCACCTAGACTTCAGGGTACTGAAGGTGCTTTCCTGCAGACGGTGAACAGCATTCCCTTAATTGCCCTTTGTCTTGAGCAGAGCGGATCTGTGTGGCTGATCTTCTTGCAGTCTAGCACTCCATACTGTAACTGCTGGAGACTGGTTTTCAATGAAATACATTAGTCAACTGTAATAAGCACTTGTCACAAGATGCCAAAAGAACACTGACAGTTTAAATTACCCAGTGCTTAAGGAAACCACAAAAACAGTGATTATTGCATCACAGTTAGGTGAATAAATAACAAAAACAAATTAAGAAGAAAGACAGCAAAAAGATAATTCCGAATGTGTTTTATGGGTTTTCATCTGCCATTTCATCTTTTTAAAACAAACGTGTGACTTGTCATTGAAATCATTAAGTTACAAAACGTCAAGTTGTAAAATTATTCAGATTGAAGGGGTATTTTGGAGACATTTTCAGATCATGCCCAGTAAAAACAACTTTATGGAAATGTTTCAGTCTTCTCCAAAAAAAAAATGTTGAGCGTGGTTTGTTCCTGGGTTTCAGCACCAAGAGAAAAAAAAATTTAAGCCATTTCAAAGTAACAAATCCTTGTTCTATAAACTCTTAAGCAATTTTTATTTCTAATCAGAGAAATAAAAGTGAGGCATACCTTAAAACAGAGTAGTTCCCTTTTCTGCCCTGTGGTCCTGCCTAAGTCATGGAGAGAAGTATTCCATGGGGCCACACATGGTATATTAGTCTGTTCTCATGCTGCTAAGAAAGACATACCTGAAACTGGGTAATTTATAAAAGAAAGAGGTTTAATTGACTCACAGTTCCACATGGTTGGGGAGACCTCACAATCATGGCGAAGGTGATTGAGGAGCAAAGTCACGTCTTACATGGCAGCAGGCAAAAGAGCTTGTGCAGGGGGGACTCCCATTTATAAAACCATCAGATCTTGTGAGACTTATTCACTACCCTGAGAAAAGTATGGGGGAAACCACCCTCACCATTCAATTATCTCCACCTGGCCCCTTGACACATGGGGATTATTACAATTCAAGGTGAGATTTGTGTGGGGACATAGCCAAACCATATCAGATGGGATGAGGAGAAATGTTGTTTCTCTTGCGAGTAGTTCCTCTTTTTTTTTTTGAAATGGAGTCTTGCTCTATCACCCAGGCTGGAGTGCAATGGTGCAATCTCAGCTCACTGCAGCCTCCACCTCCTGGATTCAAGTGATTCTCCTGCCTCAGCCTCCTGAGTAGCTGGGACTACAGGCACGCACCACCACACCCAGCTAATTTTTGTATTTTTAGTAGAGATGGGGTTTCACCATGTTGGTCAGGCTGGTCTCGAACTCCTGACCTCGTGATCTGCCTGCCTCGGCCTCCCAAAGTGCTGGAATTACAGGCGTGAGCCACTGCGCCTGGCCTAGTGCCTCTTTCTAGGGTTTCTCAGTTGCTTTTTTTCTTGCCCTTGACTGCCTGGGTCCTCCAGGTGTTCTCTGTAGAATAGTGGAAATGACAGCCTGCTCTCTGGAAGCTTCTTTTAGGCCAGAGATCTAGGCTGGAGTCAGAGGAAGCCTTTCCCCTTTACCTATGGGCATTGTCAGCTCCTGGCACTTGGACAACCAGGCTTACATCAGGGACAGATGATCTGCCAGGAGCAGACAGTGACTTGCTTTATGGATATCAGTGACCATCATCTGAAGGCCACCCAGTGAGGCTGGGTTTGGTTAACTGAAAATGCAATTTGGAAACATAAAAAAAATCAGTAACCAGAAGGAAAAACTCCCTAGGTGATCCATCATGAATGACACTGGTCCCCATGCTGAAAACAGAAGTCTGTTGCTCCAATGCTGCATTTGCCATTCATTCTTTCACCCCATAGGGAACTGCTAGTATTTCCTCTACTACTTTTCTAATTAATAACAGTAGATAGATGAGCTCACTAAGATGGAACCATTTCTATTCTTCTCATAGATAGACCATACCTTTGTGTTACCAAATACTCTGGCAGTAAGAGGGGCCCCTTAAAGAACAAATAGAATGCTTGTCCAAGAAATGTGGGATCACCCAAGTTTTAAACATGTCAAGACAGTAACTGGTACCAATCTGTTTTTTAATTCCTAGAAGTTCTCCCTGGAGGCCTGGCATCATGGGGAATTCCCCAGCCTGCTCTATTGTGGTTGTCTAGCCATGACCACTGTTGTTTACATATAAAGTTTTTTTACATATGAAGTTTACATATGTAAAGTTTATGTGTGAATTTACATATGAAGCTGGGTGGCCTTAAATGTTCAGGTGGATTTTTTCTTTTTAAAGGAAAAGAGGCGTGGAGATAGGAAAGAATTTGCTGAATAGAAAAATGTCATTTCAGAGTCCAAATTGTTGATCCCCAGGGCATAGTTCTCCTTTTGCATTTTGGACAGATGCACTGGCACATTATTTTAATTCAGATCTATTGACATTTTTGCTTTTTGTTTCCAATATTTTCCCTTTTGCTGGTTTGCTGTGGATATTTTATGTGTAATAGGTTATTATAATTGTTCTCAAGATAGAGTTTTCATAATAAGTGATAACTCCCACCATAAAGACTGTTTAAGTTCAAATCAGAAAGAATTTCCTTAGCTCCTATTATGTGTCAAGAGTAGATATTCGACCGGGTGCGGTGCCTCACACCTGTAATCCCAACACTTTGGGAGGCTGAGGCAGGCAGATCACGAAGTCAAGAGATCAAGACCATCCTGGCTAACATGGTGAAACCCCGTCTCTACTAAAAGTACAAAAATTAGCTGGATCTGGTGGCATCTGCCTGTAGTTCCAGCTACTCGGGAGGCTGAGGCAGGAGAATCGCTTGAGCCCGGGACACAGAGGTTGCAGTGAGCCGAGATCGCGCAACTGCACTCCAGCCTGGCGACAGAGCGAGATTCCATCTCAAAAAAAAGTAGATGTTCTGCTAATTTGCATGTACCACTCCCACTCCGTGGGATATACCTGCATATTGAAGTTATGAGAGCTCATATTGTTGAAGAAAGGTTTTCTTTTAAAGATAGGTTCATTGTGGGCTGGAGGACAGAGAACTAGTGGAGGAACAGCTGTTGTTTTTAATTCACAGAGTTATCATTTGAATGGGGTTATTAATATTAGTTGAGTTAGTAACAATCTGATCACTCTATGAGATGAGAGGTGAAGACACTATTTTGGGTATCATTTTGATAATGAAGTTAGTAATGACATAATAGACATCGTGTTTCTTTTGTATGCATGGGGGAATGCATATTTCAGTGCCCGATTTCCCTCAAAGTACAGAACTCTTCCTTCAACAGCAATCATCATTTCCTTCTCTGATTTTTGTTATATATGATTATATTTTGAGCAGCTCTATAAGATCATAATAGATTTTTTTTCAGTTTGTGGTTGGCAGCCATATAAAACAAAGACAGAAAGGTTTATTAAGGTTTTAGTTGTGTATCTGATATAAAAATATGCTGGATTACAACGCATGGATAAAAAATAATAGATGATTTCTGAGGCTTATGCACTTTTATTTCCTTTAATACGCCAGATTCTCTGTGTACCTCCTTTACTTTTAGGGTGATTTTTGATTAATTCTGACTAGTAAGAGTTCTCACAAATCAGACAGTTGGATCTAACCTCAGATCTTGACGCTGCGTTATTGCTAACCATGCTGAAATGTGCTTACATTATGCTCTGCATTGCACTTTGCTGAGTATTGTGGGTGAGAAAGTGATCTGCTGAAGGGAGATACAGACATTTAAAATTTTCCTTCTTCACAAACCTTATCTTGACCTCAAGGGCCCATCCAGGCCATGCAAACATACTTAAGTGGGGTCCAGGACTTTAAACCATCCTTAAAGAGACAGCTCTAAGTGCGCCCCTTACCTCACGTAGTAGATATGGCTCTGTCTCCCCTGTGGCCTTAGCTGTGCAATATCATTTCTTATGTAAAGAACTTAATTAAAATTAATGCTGATGTCCTCAGAGAGGTTTTAGAACTCAATTATAAGTTGTCTTAGACTGAAGACTTAGATAGCTATTTATTTATTTATTTATTTATTTATTTATTTATTTATTTATTTGAAGCAGAGTCTCGCTCTGCTGCCCAGGCTGGAGTGCAGTGGTGCCATCTCGGCTCACTGCAACCTCTGCCTCCCAGGTTCAAGCGATTCTTCTCCTGCCTCAGCCTCCCGAGTAGCTGGGTTACAGGCATGTGCCACCACACCCGGCTAATTTCCACCTCAGCCTCCCAAAGTGCTGAGATTACAAGCGTGAGCCACCACACCTGGCCTAGATAGCTTTTTAAAATGAATTTTATGGGAAAACATGCAATCTCTACCAGGAGGCTGGGTTGGGAGTGTTCCTTCTGTTCACTGTGTATGTCTATCAAATATTTCAGGTTTTATTTTTTTACTTATAGGTTTTGGCTGGAGTTAAAGGCTTTACATTTTCTAAAACCTGATTTATTTACTTTTCCTTACATTAGAAATAAGCTTAAGTTAGGTGAGCAGACATAGCAAACCTGAATAAGATCGTAGAAAATGCTAGGTGTTCCCAGGATGTTACCAGTTGCCCCCTTCTATGCCAGATTCAGAGTTAATGGCTAAGTAGATTCTTCAGTTTTCTGTAACTGTATTTGAGGCAAATGGAAATGACAGAATGTTAATGTGGAGATCTGTATCCACTCCTGTCACACAGCTCTTGGGGACAGCTCTGCTTGTGCCCTCTTGCCCCCACTCAGTTATATACACTTACGTGCTTTCCATGGAGGGCAGCCCTCCCACACTTGAAGACCAGCTCTTGGCCCTGAGCTGGAAGTCTAAGGGTTCCTTGGCCTCAGGAGACCTTTGGCTTAGAGGTGTACCCAGTTAGCCAAAACCTGCTACCTGTTAATAATGCTTACATTTAAACCCCTGACTAGCCCGATAATATGCTGGTTTCTGTTCCTTTGTTCCATGGCTCCTTATCAGGCCTCCTAGAGATTTACTCTGCGACCCTCGTTGTTATTACTTCTCCCTAGTGTGACAGGGACCGAGCCTGCTGACCTATTCAGCTTCCCTGTGCCTTCCAGTATGAGAACGGAATGAATGAGAAGGCGGAGCAACTGGTGCTGAAATTTCTGAACTCTGCACAGCAGCAATTTCAGATCCCAAAGTTGTTAAGGCTACTGGCCAGAGGGCAGGAAATATAAATTAAACAGGAGCTAATTGCTCATAGCAAACTCTACTTCATGGTTAACTTTTTTCCTAAGACTATTAATAAATAGTTGAGTGCTGCATTAAGTGAGAAACACCTGTCAAAATCTGTAATGAAGCAAATTAAATTGAAATCTGGCAAATCCATTCTTGTAATGATCTCAAGTCATAACTGGCTAATGGATTTGCTTTGTAAACTCTCACTGAGCCCCTCTGAGGTGTCCAGCACCAAGCTAGTGCTGGGGATGAGGCGCATCAAGCCTGTGCTCTTGAAGAGCTCATAGCAGGTTGAGAAATAGACTCATAAGTCACTGCAGTCTGACGTGGTGACTGTTACAATGGAAGTGTGTGAAAAGTCCTCTGGGCACCCAGGGAAGGAGTGGGGGTCTTTATCAGCACAGAGGATGCATGTGGATGAATAGGGGCAGGAAGATGAGATGCTGAAGGTCCTCTGTGGGGTAGAAACAGAATACTCATTCTGAGGTTGATTGTTTTTCTGGTTTCTTTCTAAATATATGATATGATAATAGAAATCATGAAACTGTATGAAATGTGCTTACAGTAACTGTCAAGAAGTACTAAACAATAAATAGAATGACTTCACAATAAATCTGACAATGCTGACATCTTTTATTTTTTCCTTGATTGAATGCACCATTTCAGTGCCACTTAACAGTCTGGGTAAAGTCAGACTCTGTGTGTTAATTTTAGTACTGTGATTCTGAGTTTCTGATAGGAATGAACCATCATGATTAGCAAATCTGATCTATCCAAGGCAGATCGTCATGAAAATAAACACTAATTAATTTAAGCCAAGTTAATAAAATGATAAATTACTTATTACTGTCCAGATTCCCTTAAAAATAATTATCCTTTCACTTTTTTATTAGTTTATTTGTGCAGATGCTGGAACCAAACTAGCTGAGTCAACAATCCTGAGCAAGCAGATGATAGCCTCTGTACCTGGAGTAAGTCCTGACCAAATTCATTGTCTACATGCTTGTATTTCATGGAATAGTAGTTAAGAATGTAGGCTTTAGACTTACATCAGGGTTTGAGGCCTGCCATTTATTAGCTATGTGACTTTTGGAACGTATTTTAACCTATAATTCTTTGATTCGTATCATCTGTCAAATGGGATATAACAGAGTTTAACATATAGGTTGAGGATTGAATGAGATAATACATGCAAAGCATATTAGCAAGGAGCCAGACATAGTAAACGCTATGAAAATGTTATCTATTAAAAATAATGTTAACAAACATTGCCTATTTTTTTGATATTTTAGTTATTTTCTATATTTTTCTATTGTAACTAATATGCAAAGAACATCTTTGTGCTTAAATCTTTGTCCATACTTCAGACCATTGTTTTTTTTTTTTTTTTTTTTGAGACGGAGTCTCGCTCTTTCACCCAGGCTGGAGTGCGGTGGCGCGATCTCCGCTCACTGCAAGCTCCGCCTCCCAGGTTCACGCCATTCTCCTGCCTCAGCCTCTCCGAGTAGCTGGGACTACAGGCGCCCGCCACCACGCCCGGCTAATTTTTTGTATTTTTAGTAGAGACGGGGTTTCACCATGGTCTCGATCTCCTGACCTCGTGATCCGCCCGTCTCGGCCTCCCAAAGTGCTGGGATTACAAGCGTGAGCCACTGCGCCCAGCCTTTTTTTTAAGCGTTCTTGATAGTGTAATACAAGGTTCTATGAGACAAAAATCCCAATTCTCAATGACTTATGAAAGTTTATTGTTTGCTCGTGTGAAGTTTAAATGGGTATCCTGATTAGTAGGGAAAGGGGGATTTCCACATACATACTCGGGGATCAGGTTTCTTCCATTACGTACAGTCCACTGCAATCAGCTTGATTGTGGTTGGGGAAAGGGAAGGGAATATGGCCCATGGGGTTTTCACAGGCCAAGTCTAAAAGTGTGTGGTTTTTTTCCTACTCACATTCCATTGGCTAGAACTCAGTCACATGACCACACCCAACTGCAAGGGATGATGGGAAATGTGGTCTAGTTGTGGGCCAAGGAAGAAGACAGGCATGGGGAGTGGCTAGCCAGTCTCTGCTGCATGCTCGCTGTTTCCTTTGTTTAATTCTTTAAAACTCAGTATTTGCTACCTATGCCATAGCTGAAAAAAAAAACCTAACAATAAAAGGGTTATTGAAATCAGTAATTAAAAGACGAACATTCCAACAACAACAAAGCAACATATAGGTCCCTTTCTGATGACCAATAAGCCATTAAAAAAAACCTTTTACTCTGATAGCAATCAATGAATTGTAAGTTAATATGAAGAATAAAAATATTGAAAAATATAAAAATTAAAATTGGCTAGCCAATCAGCAGACTTTTCTCTTTTAAAAAAAAAAAAAAAACAACACTTCATCAGGGCATGAAGGACATATAGGAAGCTGCACATCTTTAATGTATGTGACTTGTTAGTTTGGAAATGATTATACATTCATGAAACCACCGTGATCTATGCCATGAACATATCCATCATCTCCAACAGTTTCTTCCTATTTGTTTGTTTGTTTGCTTTTGTTTGTTTGTCATTAGCAATAAGAGCACTTTACATAAGACCTACCCTCTTAGGAAATTTCTAAGTATGCAATACAATATTTCTAACTCTAGGGACTCCGCTGCCCAGTAAATCTCTAGGACTTACTCACCTTGCATAATTGAAGCCTTGGACCTTTTGACTAATACCTCCCCATTTTTCCCTCCCCAGCAGATCCTCCTCAATGATAAGACTTATTGATGGTAAAATGAAACAAGCATTCTTGTAAGCCACTAGTGGTAGTAAAACCAACCTTGGTGGAGGGCAGTTTGACAATCTTCTTTTAGGAATATGTCTGAGAAAATAAATATGCACATGTTTTATATCAAGTATTTTTATTAAAGCATCACTTAAAACAGCAGAAATACGGAAACAAAGTAAATGTCTAACATCATCAGGGTATTGTTTAAATAAAATAAGGTGCATCCATAAGATAGACTATTATGTGTCTACCAAATCAAAGTTTCAAATAATATTTAATTAATTGGAAAATGCTTATGATGTATTAATTAAAAAGCAAGTTAGAAAAATGTTATCTCAATCTTATAAACATTATGTGTATGTGTGTGTGTTATATACATTAAAAAATATTTAAAAACACTTGGAAGGAAATATTAACAGTAGGTTTCCCAGAGGTGGAGGACAGGAATTAGGATTATGGTGATTTCAATTTTAATTTTAGTGATCTGTATTTTCCAAATTTCCTATATTAAACATGTGTTGCTTTTATAATCTAAGAAATGTAACTTTAAAATCAAATATTAGTTTTGAGGAAGAATTGGCTATGATTTGCTTCAATTCATGAATTTGAGTTTTGAATATTTTCAACTTTTTAATCATTAGTTTTCCAATGAAATAAATACAGCTCTTCTGAAACAAATGGAGCTTGACTTCTTTTGTTTTATTTCTTAAGTAACACACCTAAGGTTATTCTTGAGCTTTGCAAAGTAGAAAAAAGGGAGGAGGGATTGGAAATTATATGTTTTGTTTTCTAAGTATATACGGCTCACTAAGATTCTCCTGACCATGCAGTGAATTTCAAGGCTTTTATTAGATGTAGTTGGCTGTCTCTAGAACAAAAGTGACTCGGTGGTAGTAAATTCCTTGCTCTCATTTTTTGAGATTCAAACTTAAAAGACAAATATTGAATAATGCTCCTAGTAATTATTTTCAGTGACATTTGCCTAGTAGAAATGCTATAAAATATTGCCTATGAAAGAAACAAATCCCTTTCAAGAAATTCAAGAACAGAGTCTCCAGTCCTATTTGCATGACATGTGAAAGGTCAGAGAAAATGGAATAAATTGCGGGGAAATCCTTTCTTGCACGAAAGGATTAATATTCCAAAAGCAGGAATACAATAACCTTTTATAATTCCTTCACTTGATTTAAATTAAAAGAAGAAAACTTTGGAATGTACGAAATGCTTGGAAAACACTCTGACAGACTGCCAATGACCTTATTTTGCTGTTTGTTATCCTGTCAGAAGAACTGACAAGCGTAACATTCTAGAAGAGAGAGAAGGTGATATAGTTCAGTACCGCGCAGATTTACATGAATATGGGAAAATGAGAGCCACTGGCTGAGCTAGTTAAGTCTATAATGTTCCAGATTTTCCTAAAGAAAGCCGAGGAAGGCCTTTAGCATAGTATTCATCTGGCTTCAAAGCCTGCTTCGTTTGATCCACATGATACCCGGCCTGATGTGTGGTTTCTCTCATACGGCTTTGATATAGCAGCCTGCTTGTTCATTTTCATTTGCTTTGCTTATAATCCTAAATTCACTGCATTCTCAGGGAGAGCAGGCCGATGTCATTTAACGACCTAAAACACAAACTTGCTTTCTTTTCCTTCAAAACTTTTCAAACACACTTCGAGCATGTGGGGAAGATGACCATTCTTTCTTTCATTTATCTCCTAGCAAGAACTTGACAGTAATACATGTTATCTATTTAGTAGTGTACCTACTGTATATAAGAAGTTAATTCGCAAGCGACTTGACTAGCATGAGAATTTTTGACTCTTTCAGCAAACGCGATGCTTGTTTATATACTTTTTTGACAGAAAATAGACTCGAGATTCTGATGGTAGAATTTGGTGGCACGTATTTTATGTGTAGCTAAGACTTCCCTAGAATGAGAATGTGTTGCTATGTTCTGGGATGAATGATATCCTAAAGACTCTGATACTAATGGCATGACATAGGCTGAATCTTTGCATACAAAGCAGTTTAAAAACAAGCACACACACACACAAAATCAGTCCAATTACCCAGTGGATAAAAGCATTTAGCCCCGTCTCCCATAGGCCTCTCCTGTTTCTTTGTTCTCTGCCACAAACCTTCTATCAATGTTTGTCCAAATGCTGGGCAGACAGTCACAGACCATGCTGAGAGTAATGGAGTGAGTCAGAAATCCAGAAAGTGCAACAACTCCTTAGTAAACAACGTGAAACCAGAGTGAGGCAATCATTGGAGTCAGGGCAAAAATGAAGGTGTGACCCAGCTGTGTCCTTGTGTTTCAGTGTGGGACAGCAGCGATGGAGTGTGTGAGGCAGTACATCAACGAAGTCCTGGATTTCATGGCAGACATGCACACGCTGACCAAACTGAAGGTGAGATGACCGCCACCGGCTCATCCCTCAGGTTCACAAAACAGAGATGCTTTGAGAGAATTAAGCAGACCATAGGGAACTTATCGCTACCTGGGGAGGCAGCCGTGGCACTGTTGAATGAGCCCCTGTCTTGGGGGATCCAAGAGCCAGGGTCCAGCTTTGCAAAGAGGAAAAGAGGAAGGGAAAGGACATTCACATGGCATCAGCCACATGCATAGCTTTACTTTTGCCATATATTCACTTCTCACAATACCTCTGTTAAGATACTATCCCCATTTTACAAATGGAGAAACTGAGGCTTGGGATGGTGTAGTACTTGCTCAAGTCACACTACTAAGTGGTAAAGTCAAGGTTGAACCCAAGATTCTTGTGACTCTCAATTCATTCTCTTTTTACCACATAGCATCGTTTAATTACCTTGAGCATCAGTTTCCTTATTTGGAGAACGAATCTAATAATCTGTACCTTGCCTGACTGTTACGAGGGTTTGATCAAAAATAATGTACGTGAAGAGACTTTCAGAAACTGTAGCACGTTATTCAAACATACACCGTGTATTATTTTTTGCTCCATTGAAGCTATTTTCTTAAAGAAAATCCTTAATGAAAGGGGATAGAACAAAATTTAATTTGCATATGGACAAAATCCCAGTGAAGTTGTTGAGATTATTGAGTTTTTGCAGGGTGGAATGAATTGCTGATGCAGGTCCACTTTCCTGCTGTGATTCAACTAGGGAGCTAAAAGATGAATAGTTTGAGAGATCTGAGGAAGGCCCTAGACAGAGGGCAGAAGAGAATCCAAACATGGTCCAAGGAGCAGCCAAATTGCAATCTGGCGCTAGATGATTCCTTTTTGATAATTAGGAGCTAGTGATCCCAGAAGTTCGTCAGCCAAAAGTATGGCCCCTTAATCACTGAACTGTTCTCTGGCTCTGCTCAGATGATCAAAGTGGTTTTTGGTATAGTGATAGATTTGCAAATCCCAGGCAGAAAGTAGAATCAGAATGTAAACTGAGACTATCTCACGATGTGTAAACCCAGTCATTTCTTAATGAGCTCCCCTATCGTTCACTCCTGTGCTGGTTACTCCTTGCTGAATCTGATTGCCCACACTTAAATGACTTTGATGTACAAAGAAGAGGAAACAATTATTACCTAAACATGTTTAGGTTGTTTTGCAGATGCTTTCGAAAAATAATAAGTAGGAACCAGGATCATCAAAAGGTTGGAAATACAGACATAATCTAACCGTCTGATTTTACATATTGGGAAACAAATCAGAAGGATCAAGTGGCTTATCTAAGGCCATGGGACTAGCTAGGACAGACCTGGGTCTAGAACCTAGGTCTCAATGCCTAGTTCAGTGCCCTTCCCACTGAGCTCACACTGAGCAAAGAAATCTTTCTAAATTAATTCAACAAATATGTATGAGCGCCTATAATGTCATGGCACTATTCTAGGCATTGGGGATGCTGTGATGAGCAAAAGTGGACACAGTTGCTGCTCTTGTTTAATTTATAGTCTGGTAGTGGAGGCCAAATTTACTGAACATTTCATGCAAACGACAGTAAAAATGTGTCTCAAAATTGCTATGAAAAAGAGGTAGAAAGCAGCATGCACCTGGCCAGGGAGGTCAGGGAAGGCTTCCCGGAGGAAGTGACACTTGAGCTAAAATCTCAACAATTAGGTGAAGAGAGGCAGGAATGGCATTCCAAAGGGAATAGCAGCAGGAGGGAACACAGAGAGCCAACACAGCTGGAGCTGCAGGCTGAAGGGGTAAGTTCTCAGTAGCTGGATCTTTCTGGCTTTGTAGGCCACGCTAGGGAACTTTCCCTCCTTTTATCCTAAGAACAATGGGAAGGCTCTGAAGAAGTTTAAGCAGGTTATTTGCTCAGAGTGGCGATAAGAAGGGTGAAAATGACAACGTCATCTTTTCAAAGAATGGACTGGAATGAGTCCAGGTGTCTGCCAGAGTTACAAAATACCATTCGGTTTTGTAGAGCCACATGAAGACATGTTCCCAGCCTCTGCATGAAGATACCTTTGGGGGACATCTCAAAGTGGGGCTGGCCCAGATTGCAGCCATGGACATCTCACGGGGCAACCACAGAGATAACAAAGCTGTGATCCGCTATCTGCCTTGGCTTTATCATCCCCCCTCTGCAATGCAGCAAGGGTAAGACCCTTACTATTCCGGGAATGAGGGTAAAGAAGGGAGGAGACACCCCTGAGTTTCCTCGGGCTCAGCTAGAGTTAATGAATACACTGAAGATTTATGACAGTGGAATATACTTGGTTAGGAAGATGGAAATCAGATCCCATCTCCTTACGTACTTGCTGACCCAGAATGCTCTCTGACATGCTGCTAAAAAATAAGCCTGTCCTCCCACAAAAACCTCAATTGTCCTTTCATGAAGAATGAAAATTTTGAGCTTAGAATTACCACTTTAATGCTTGATTTCAACTAGTTAAGTAAATTAATAGGTATATATCAATATATTTGCCTTCAAGCAGCTTAGATTGTAGCTGGAACAAAAGCTATAGCAGGGATGAAATTGGTACCGTAAGATTGTACAAGCCCCTGACCCTGCCTTTTAGGGAGGCTAAAGAAGAGAGAGGCATGTATGGGTTTGTTGACTTGGGAACTCAGGGTAGGTTTGAGCCCGCCCTTTTGCGTGGTCAGCCTTCCTGTCCAGAGGAAAAGTGTAGAGTGGGAATGAGAAGGGTAGGAGGAAAAGATCACTGGGGAGCAGGAAAATGGGCAGCTGTGTTATATCTCCTCATCTCTTTCCTCCCCTCTACTGGGGATGCCAGAGAAGAAATTTTTTTTTTTTTTGAGACGGAGTCTTGCTCTGTTGCCCAGGCTGGAGTGCAGTGGCACCATCTCAGCTAACTGCGACCTCCGCCTCCTGGGTTTAAACGATCCTCCTGCCTCAGCTCCCCCAGTAGCTGTGATTACAGGCACACAACACCACGCCCAGCTAATTTTTCTATTTTTAGTAGAGATGGGTTTTGCCATGTTGGCCAGGCTGATCTCGAACTTGTGACCTCAGGTGATCCACCCGCCTCGGCCTCCCAAAGCACTGGGATTACAGGCGTGAGCCACCACACCCGGCCCACCAGAGAAGAAATTTCTAAAGACAGGAGTGGAAAGAGTTTAGAAAGAGAAGCTAGTCAGAGAGGCAGTCAGCCTTGTGGAAGAATGCTGTGTAATCCTGTGTCACCAAAGGCTATTCTTTTCTCAAGAAGCTGAGATCCAGGATTAGAGTGGAAAACAAGAAAAACAGATACATCATTTTGTTGATACTCAATTGCCTTGGCGTTTTGTTTTATGTGATTGCTTGCAAGACCACACTTTCAATCCCTTCCTTCAATAAGCATTTGTTATGCACC
This sequence comes from Hylobates moloch, assembly GCF_009828535.3. Taxonomy (NCBI): domain Eukaryota; kingdom Metazoa; phylum Chordata; class Mammalia; order Primates; family Hylobatidae; genus Hylobates; species Hylobates moloch. The sequence continues at coordinate 11,801,276 of NW_026652291.1, read as the reverse complement.
CAATGAAACAGAAAACATAAAATCATCTTTAACACTCCTTCTTGTCTAATAGACCTAAAGAATTCATCGAGTGTGTCTCCCATATCCGACTGCTGTCCTGGCTGCTGCTGGGTTCCCTCACTCACAATGCAGTGTGCCCAAATGCCTCCTCTCCCTGCCTGCCCATTCCTCTGGATGCAGGCTCCCATGTTGCAGACCATCTTATTGTTATCCTGATTGGATTTCCAGAGCAATCAAAGGTAAGTGATTTCTGCAAGATTAAGACTGTATGCATCGCAATTGCTAATGGAAACCTTATCAGCCAATTATGTTTCTTCTGAGAAGAAAATGCATCTTATCACTTGCCCTCCTGTGGATGTTAGAAACCCAACTTTGTGCTAATGTCTTATTTAAAGTTGTTTAGATTCCCAGACTGTCTTTCCCCCCGCCCCCAAATTGTTTTTCAGCTTACTTTTATGAAGATAAATCATGGAGTCAAGCAAGATTTGGCTTCCCAGGCATTTCTGTCTCAAAATAATGAAGAGAAATAAAAGGCTAGAAATATAATCAAAATTCTGTGATCAGTTTTTAAAACCAGAGACAAAACGGAGGAAAATTTATTCTCTATCTAATTCTTCATGTACCATCTTTTCAATGGAAATCTCTAGAGATACAGGAAAATACAAAATGAAAACAAGAAGGCCAGTTGGGAACTCACTAAAGCACACATTGGCATGACCTACACAGGGGAACTTTGTAAATTGCAGAGACAGATGATGTGCTAAAGGAAGAAAGTAGACCCAAGGCAGGCACCAGTCATGAGCCCTTCAGGGCAAACCAGACACATTGGTACTAATCAGCTCCGAGGAGCCAGGGGACCTTCACAGAGCTTCGGCAAGTTCTGGGAGGTCACAGTGGCCTTGGGGACAGCTCGGGTTTGGGACAGGGCAAGCTGACGATGTGATAAAATGGCACACCCATCCCAATGATCCAAATGATGTTCACAAAAGGAATTAGGCAGTCGATTCCTAATATTTCTACTCAGATCCGGGTTTGATTCCTAACTATGGTACTTGTGATTTTGTGAGCTTGACAAGTGTATCTAACCTCTCTGTTATTCAGATTTTCATCTGTGAAATAGACGAGGGGATGGTTGGAGAGTGATGGAGGTGATCTAGGAAAAGCCTTTGGTGCCATCTCTGGTGTGTTGTAGGTGCTCTGTCTGCACGTGCTTCCCGCTAGGAGGAGGATCTCTGCTGCTGCTGCTGTGATTATGAACTTCTGGGCAGTGTATTCACGTATATCACCTCCTTTACTCCCACACTTTGAAGAGACTACTATTATCCCCATTTTACAGATGAGGAAACATCCTAACATGGCAGAATGATTATTCTCCCTAATCTAGTTTAGGGATGGGAATGTCAGTTTCATTAAAGGGCAAGGGGGTGGGTAGATTTCTTCAGCAAATTAAGGTGCCTTCTCTTCAAAAATGTGCTTTGTTCTCTGAGCACACTCCCACTGGTGGAGAAGAGAGCAGAGCAGATAGTTTTAAGGTGATGAATCATGACTTTGTAACTCTGAGATAACGTTATGCCTTTGTACTTCCCCTGTGCTCTCTGGCAAGACTGAAGCCATGCGGGGAGGGCTCCGTAGAGGGCCACAGCCTGCTGGGATGCAATGCACCAATGCCATCTTCTTCCTTTTCAGACCTCCGTGCTGCACATGTGCTCCCTCTTCCACGCGTTCATCTTTGCTCAGCTCTGGACGGTGTATTGCGAGCAAAGTGCTGTCGCTACAAATCTCCAAAATCAGAATGAATTCAGCTTCACGGCGATACTGACAGCACTAGAATTTTGGAGTAGGGTGACACCCAGCATCCTTCAGCTAATGGCCCATAACAAAGTGGTGAGTCCACGGACGAGTTTCCCTTCTGAGATGGAATCTCAAAGTGTCCACACCACTCCTAATCCTCACACTCCCTGTTTTCACAGATCTCAGTTGTAAGGTTATATAAATGGATCAGGGATTTGTTACCTTGTAAGCTGGATGTTCTGCTTGCATAAGCATTTTGATTAAAAACGAAATAAACAATAGTTCAAGAGATCTATTGTACACCGTGGTGACTACAGTTAGTAACAATATATTCTATACTTGAAAATTGCTACGAGGAGATTTCAAGTGTTCTCACCACAAAAAATAAGTATGTAAGGCAATGTACATGTTAAATAGCTTGATTTAGCCATTCCACAATGTATATATCTCTCAAAACTTTTATATTGATATATAAATATGAAAAAAGCAAACAAGTACAGTTATTAATATTAAAAACAATTTTTATTTTTTCTGCCTGACATCAAATGTATGTTGTATGAAATATCTACCTTGAAGGGTTGTTTGATGCTATAATGTCAGAGGGTTAGGAGTGAAATTCATATTACTTGAGGATTTCAAAGCGATTTGGAAAAACCTTAGCCAATTAGGTAATCTATTTGTGGTGGTTTAAGAGTAGACTGATTACAGGTGTTCATTCCACTCAAGCCTCAAAGCCTGAAAAGAGCCTCACCTTTTCAAGCTGGCTTATAGGGACCTGTGCTCCCCAATCTTCAAATCCAGTACTATTGAATATAGCAGCTACCAAGAGAGGGACTGTTCCAGAGCTCATTGGAAAATGTCTGGGGTATGGCTAGCCTAAGCCCACTTCATTGAACCAGTGCGGAGTATTCATCCTGGAGTCAAGGTTGGAGGATATATGGAAGGAATTTACAAGGGAGTCCTTTGGTTCTGACTGTGTATTGGAGGAGGACTCTCAGCTGGGAAAGCTGCAACCAATGTCTTGTTATGGGGACACCATCAGTAGAGTTCTTGTTTGTGAGGAGCAGGGGACCTGGAGGGACATCATAATGATGATTCCAGTGTGCCCTGAAACCCAACACTGCACTGCCCATAAAAGGCATTCAGGAAATTTTTTTTAACTGATAGAATAATAGTCTAAGAAGTATTTTCTTTTGGTTCTTAATTAGAAAGGGGATTGTATATTTCCTTTAGTGAAGCGCTTTGTTCTTTAGAGATGCAAATGATACAGGCAATTCTACGTGTAGAGAGATGTCTTAGTTCAATTTAAAGGAAGTTTATGTGAAAATCTTAGCGTTTGAATAGTTCTGTTATGGAAAATAATTACATTTATTGGATCACAGATTCTAGGACTAATGAAGAATTTGGAGATCAAACATTCTATTCTGTTATTTCACAGACAACAAAACTGAGGCCTTAAACTTAAGCTAGAGATTAAAATTTTTCCTTCTATCATTAGTTTTTTGATACCAAGAAATACCTCTCCTCCAAATCACTCTCCATATTTAAATGTTACAAATGAATTTGTTGCACATGAATTTTATGCAAATGATATTACAAAATAATTTGAATTAAATTCATTCTGAAAATTTTGTTAAACCATATAAGCCAGTCTGGTAAAATCTCCCTGGAATATTTAAAATCCAGCCGTAGGAATTTCTGATGAGGGACATCACTTCTACTGTCTTTGAACTGTCGTAAGCATGGCTACCTTGTCCTACGGAGAATAAAGCCTCAGAAGCAGATCTGCAGTAAACTAAACAGTTATTGCTGATGAAGACACTGTGTAGAAAGGATCAAGATTGAGAAAGGATCAAGATATTACTGGGAACGTTGATGTGAAAATTACCCTATTCTAATGTAAATCCCCTTACCTTGCAAAAGATATCCAGAAAACCAAGGAAAATAGTCTGTAATTGTCTGACTTTGTATCTGGTGCTTTCTCTAAGACTAATTTAGTTTCAAATAATATTATTTTAAATCATTATATGGTGTATAAAAGTAATACAAGCATCTGTCATCTCCCCTCCCTGGGTACCCTCCTCTCAAACAGACTAGTGTGATACAGAACTCTTACACCCAAAGAGTTCCATAGTTAGAAATGAAGGAAACAGAGGCCATTTCTCCTCTGGTGTGAGTCAGTGCAGTGCAGATTAGTGAGATCAATGCCTGAATTCCATTGGCAGTCCTAAGTTGAATGAGGGAGGCATGACAATTACCAAGCCTATGGAGCTTTTTTAAAATTCTTTTTCTGGTTTGAAGTTTCAGAGGTGAATGACCACCACTGCCAGTGGTCTCCTATGGTCATTACGCAGAAAGACCCGTGGGCACAGGACATCAGTCTTCTGCAGCTGCAAACTAGTTTGCAAGGTTTCGGTATCACTAGGAATGGAATTAACTTTCATGTTTGTTGTTTCAGATGGTAGAAATGGTGTGTCTCCATGTGATTAGTTTAATGGAGGCATTGCAGGAATGCAATTCGACCATTTTTGTCAAGGTAGGAAAACCTTATGATTTTTATAAACCACTTCTTACTGCTAAAAACGAATGTGGATTTATGTTGAAGGTACTTTCTGAAGAGAGTTAGTTTTAACATTCAGAGTGGGGGTTGGAGAATTCAGGCTCCTATAACAACCCTTTACCAAATGGTTATTGCATTAATTTTGCTTTTGGTCTACCACTGTGACCAACTTCACCTGGGTTAAATCTATCAGACCAGGCCAGGCATGGTGGCTCATGCCCATAGTCCCAGCATTTTGGGAGGCTGAGGCAGGAGGATTGCTTGAGCCCAGAAGTTTGAGACCAGCCTGGGCAATATAGTGAGACCTTGTCTCTACCAAAAAAAAAAAAAAGTAACACAAGTGCTGAAAATATTACTGGGGAATATTGATGTGAAAATTACCCTATTCTAATATAAATCACCTTACCTTGCAAAAGATATCCAGAAAACCAAAGAAAATAGTCTGTAATTATCTGACATGGTATCTGGTGCTTTCTCTAAGACAAATTAATTTAGTTTCAAATAATATTATCTTAAATCATTATACAGTGTATAAAAGTAATTCAAGCATTTGTCATCTACCCTCCCTGGGTACCCTCCTCTCATCAGAAACAGACTAGTGTGATACAAAAACGAAACAGCAGAGAACTTGGTTTCCCACTCCTTTTATCTTTCTGCCTCCCCTCTTTTTCCTTTCCTTCCTATCATTCCACCTCTTTGTCTCTCTGATCCTTCTTCCTCTCCTTGTATCTCTTCTTGTATTTCTTTATCTTTCACCTCTATATTCTATTATCTTGGCCACCGTCACCAACTACCATCACCACCCACTAGTGGGCATCAACTTGGAACCTCATAACTTGCTGTTTCATTCCTTGGTTAACTCCACTCTTCAACAAAGAACGTTTGTCACATTCACTCACACTACGCTGAAGAAAAGCAGCCCATTTTCAGGGAAAACTTGACTGTTACCAGAACAGAAAAAGATCATTGGCTCAAATGGGCTAGCTATATGATATCTAGCTTGATAATAGCAAAAGTCAACACTGTTGGAGTGCAGTGGTGCAATAATATACATATGGCAAATGGTACATATTTAAAACGTGCAGTTTGATAAGTCTTGACTTATGTTATACCATGCACCATGATCAAGACAATGAACATATCCATCACCTCCAAAAGTTTTTTCAGGCCAGGCGTGGTGGCTTATGCCTGTAATCCCTACACATTGGGAGGCCGAGGTGGGCAGATCACTTGAGGCCAGGAGTTCAAGACCAGCCTGGCCAACATGGTGAAACACCATCTCTACTAAAAATACCAACATCAGCCAGGCATGGTGGCGCATACCTGTAATCCCAGCTACATGGGAGGCTGAGGCAGGAGAATTGCTTAAACCCAGAAGGGGAGGTTGCAATGAGCCTAGATTTTGCCACTGCACTCCAGCCTAGGCAACAGGATGAGACTTTGTCTCAAAAAAAAAAAAAAAAAAAGCAAAAAAAAAAAAAAAAAAAAAAAAGCAAACAAACAAAAAAAAACACTTTTTTTCATACCCCTTTATAATCCTTTGGTTGGGTTACTCTTCTCCCTGTCCCCAGACAACTACTGACCTGCTTTCTGTCGCTATAGATCAGTTGACACTTTCTAGAATTTTCTTTAAGTTGATTCATACAGTATATACTTTTTTTTGCCTTCTTTCACTTGTAATAATTATATTGCGATTAATCCATGTTATTGCATGTATCAGTGGACTGTTATTTTTTATTTCAGAGTAGTAGTCCATTGTATGAATATACCACATTTTGCTTATTCATTTATCAGTTATTTGATATCTAGGGGGTTTCCAGTTTGGGGCTTTTACAAATAAATCTGCTATGAAGATTCATGAAGATGTCTTTGTGTACATATATGCTTTCATGTATGTTGGGCAAATACCTAGGAGTAGAATGTCTGGGCCATGTGACAGATGTATTTTACCTTTAAAAAAATTGTTTTCCAAACCATTTTCCAAAGCTGTTGTGCTCTGTTACATCCAGTATATGAACAGTGTATGAGCATTCCCAGTCCCTCCACATCTTTGTCAACACTTGGCATAGTCAATCTTTAGTATTAATTATTCTAAGAGTTGTGTACTGGTATCTTGTTGTGGTTTTAAATAGCATTTTCCTGTTTGCTAATGACATTAAGCATCTTTTCATGTACTTATTTGCTGTCCATATGTCTGCTTGGTGAAGTATCTGTTAAAATTATTTGCTCATTTTTTATTGGGTTGGGTTGTTTCCTGATTACTGAAGTTTGAGATACAAGTCCTTTATCAGGTATGTGATTTGCAAAGATTTTTCTCTGTGGTTCGTCTTTGGAATTCTTATTTTGATGAAGTACCATTTACCAATTTTTTTCTTTTACAAATCATGCTTTTGATGTTGTATTTTAAAAAATCTTTGCCTAACCCCAAAATAATAAAGAGTTTCATTTGTGTTTTATTCTAAGTGTTATCTATGTTTTCACTTGGGTGTTAGTTTATGTCTGTGATCTATTTTGAGTTAACTTTTGTATATGGTGTGAGGTACGGATTGAGGTACCTTTTATGTATATGGATAGTCAGTTATTCCAACATCATTGTTAAAAATGCTATACTCTCTCCATCAAATTGCCTTTGCACTTTTGTCAAAAATCAAATAACTATACAATTCTGTTTCTGGCTTCTTGATTCTGTCCCATTGATCTCTATTTCTTTATTTTTATTTTTATTTTTTTTCCTGAGACAGAGTCTCACTCTGTCACCCAGGCTGGAGTGTAGTGGCACAATCTCGGCTCACTGCAACCTCCATCTCCCAGGTCCAAGTGATTCTCCTGCCTCAGCCTCCTGAACAGCTGGGATTACAGACACCTACCACCATGCCCAGCTAATTTTTGTATTTTTAATAGAAACAGGTTTCACCATGTTGGTCAGGCTGGTCTCAAACTCCTGACCTCAGGTGATCTGCCCACCTTGGCCTCCCAAAGCACTGATATTACAGGTGTGAGCCACCATGCCCAGCCAGATCTCTGTCTATTTTTATAACACACTGTCTGCATTACTATAGCTTTATAATATTCCTTGAAATCAGGTAGTGTCAGCCTTCTAAATTCATTCATCTTTTTCAAAGTTGTTTGGCTATTCTAGGTCCTTCGCAGTTCAAGATAAATTTTTAAATTGGTTTGTCAATTTCTACAAAAAGATTGTTAGGGGCTGGACACAGTGGCTCATGCCTGTAATCCTAGTGCTTTGGAGGGCTGAGGAGGATTGCTTGGGACCAGGAGTTGAAGACCAGCCTGGACATCCTGGTAGCATATTGAGACCCTGTCTCTACCCTGCAAAAGAATTTTTTAATTAGCTAGGTATGGCAGTGCATGCCTGTAGTTCTAGCTACTTGGGAGGCTGAGGTGGAGCACAATGATTTGAAACTTTTCTAAGTGATTAGTGCTATAAATTTTCTTCTAAGCACTGGTTTAGCTGCATCTTACAATTTGTCATGTTGTGTTCTCATTTTTATTCAGTTCAAAATACTTTCTAACTTCTCTTTTGCTTTCTTTCTGGCATTGATTATTTAGAACGATATTGTTTTACTTCTAAATATTTAAAGATTTCCGGAGATTTTTCTGTTATGGATTTGTAATTCTAATGTATCACAGAATATACTTTATATAATTTGATTCATTTTAAATTATTGAGACTTGCTTTATGGTCCAGAAAATTGTGTATCTTAGTAAATGCTCTGTGTGCACTAGAAAAGAATGTGTCTTCTGCTGTTGTTGCTTGGAGTTTCCTAAGTAAGTTAGTTCAAAGTTGTTGATTGTATTGCTCAAGTCTTCTATGTCCTCCTTGTTATGTCTGTCAACTTATTCTACCAATTATTGAGAAAGGGGTATTGAAATATCTCTGAATGTGGATTTACTTTTGCTTAATGTATTATGAAGCTCTGTTATTAGGCTTATAAGTGTTTAGGATTGCTATATCTTCCTAATGAATTGAAATTATAAAATGTCCCTCTTCGTCTTTGGTAATATTTTTAGTTTAGTTTAGTTTTTTTTTTTTTTTTTTTTGAGATGGGGTCTTGCTCGCCCAGGCTGGAGTGCAGTGGTACAATCTTGGCTCGCCACCACCTCTGTCTCCCGGGTTCAAGCGATTCTCGTGCTTCAGTCTCCTGAGTAGCTGGGACCACAGGCGCCTGCCGCCATGCCCAGCTAATTTTTGTATTTTTAGTAGAGATGGGGGTTTCACCATGTTGGCCAGGCTGGTCTTGAACTCCTGACCTCAAGGGATCTGCCCACCTGAGCCTCCCAAAGTGCTGGGATGACAGACATGAGCCACCGTGCTCAGGCTGAAAAAACTTGGAGGTGATGGATATGTTCATTATCTTGATTGTGGTGCATGGCATAATGTAAGTCAAAACTTATCAAACTGGGCATTTTAAATATGTACCATTTACCATATGTGCATTATTGCACTACTGCACTCGAACAGTGTTGACTTTTGCTATATCAAATTAATGAATACTACCCATCTTTGGTAATATTTACGTATAAAACAGTCTGGCTTTCTTTTGACTAATGATAGGATGGTACATATTTTTTTCATCTTTTTACTTTTAACCTATCTATGTCTTTGTATTTAAACTGCCTTTCTTATAGGCAGCATAAAGTTGGATGTTGCTTTTAAAAAAAATCCAATCTGACAGTCTCTTCCTTTTGATTGAGGTTTTTAGATCATTTTCATTTAATGTGTTTTGCAATATTGTTGGGTTTAAATCTGTTATCTTACTGCTTGTTTTCTATATTTCACATCTGTTCTTTGTCTCCTGTCCTCTCTTTTTGTGCCTTCTTTTGGATTAAGGTTTTTATGATTAAATTTTGGATATAATTTCCTTTTCTTTGTCTAATTAAGATAAACTGAAATGGCAACTAAGATAATTAACTTGAGAACTTCCTTTTTTTCAAACATTAGCATTTAGTGCTCTAAATTTCCTTTCAATACTGTTTTAGCTGCTTTCCCCCAGATTTTGAGAGAGTCTCATTTCCATTCAGATCAAAATGTTAATTTCCAGTTTGGTTTCTTCTTTGCCCCTTAAGTTGTTTAGAAGTGTGTTTTTTAATTATCTTTTAGCTGTATGTCTTTGTTGTTGTGTTAGTGGTTGATTCAGAGTTCATAGTATATATTTTTAATCACAGTCTGCCTTCAAGGAATATTATACCACCTCATGTATTGTATAAGAACTGTACAATAATATACCACCATTTCCCACCTCCTGACTTTGTGCTATTATTGTCATACATTTTCTATATATTTTATAAAGCAAATCATACATTATTATTTTTGCTTTAAACAGTTGATTATCTCTTAAAGAGATTTTAAACAAGTTTTATGTTCACTCATATTTGCTATAATTGCCATATTTATATTTACCATTTTAGTGCTCTTCATTTCATTCCATAGATCTAAACATTCATCTTTCCTTCTGCCCGAAGGATTTTCTGTAAAGTCTCCTGTGCAGGTCAGCTGGTGATTAATTGTTTTAGCTTTTGTATGTCTCAGAAGCCTTATTTTGCTTTCATTTTTGAAAGAAAATTTCACTGGGTATTGAATTCTAGATGGATGGTTTTGGAGGTTTTTTTTTCAATACTTTAAAGACATTGCTCCTCCATTGTCTTTTTGCTTATATTGTTTCCAACAAGAAATCTGTCATTCTTATCTTTTTTGTCTGTATGTGATATGTCTTTTTTCCTCTGTTGTCTTTGCCACTATGGTTAAGCAATTTGATGATGCTATGCCTTGGTAGAGTAGAGTTTTCTTCGTATTTCTGGTGCTTGGGTTTGGTGAGCTTCTTGAATCTTTGGATTTATAGTTTTCATTAGATTTGGAAAAATATCAGCCATTGTTTCTTCAAATATTTTATTCAGTGCCTCTACTCAACATGCTCAATCTTTCTTCTACCTTCTTGACCATATTGAATATAGTTATCATAACTGTTTTAATGTCCTTGTCTGCTAGTTCTGTTATGTGTGTCATTTTTGTTTTATTTTCTGTTAACAGATTTTTCTCCTCATTCGTGTGTTTCTTTTGTTGTTGTTGTTTCTTAGCATGCCTGGTAATTTTTTATTGTATTCTTGACATTGTTAATTTGACTTTCTTGGATGATGGATATTTTTGTATTCATATAAAATATTCTTAAGCTGTATTCTGTGACATAGTTACACAACTTACAAATATTTTTATCCTTCTGAGGCTAACATTTAAGCTTCGTTAGGTGTTGATCAGAGCAGCAATTTTTGTAGGGCGCATAGTTCTTCACTGCTGCTGCTGTATACCACTATCCTTATCAGTACTTTCATGATGTTCTATGAGTTATAAGATTTTTCCACTCTGACTAATAGGAACACAAAATATTCTTGGCCCTATATAATCACCAGGGGATTTTTTTCCTTCTAAGATTTTCTGGTTGTTTTTTCTCCAGTATTGGATAGTTTTTATAACTTGCATGTACTGGTCAGCAGTCAGCTGAAGACTCAGGGGGATCCCTTTTCAGATCTTTGGAGTTGTCTCTCTCTCTGTAGATCTCTCCTGTCCAGTACTCTACCTTGCAAACTGTAGTCACTTTGACCTCCCAGGGCTCCTGGCTACATCTCCTCACTCAGGAAGACTGCAGGCTCCACCTGCATTCCTGCTGCCAGGGCTATGCCTGAAAACTCTCTCTAGGCAGTGAGCTGGAATACCTGCAGGGCTCACCTGTTTTGTTTTCTTTCCCTCAGTGATCTCTGTCCTGCATTTCTTGATGCTCAATACCTGAAAAACATTGTTTTTTTATAGTTTGTCTGGATTTTTAGTTGTTCCAGGCAGGAGGGTAAATCTGGTCTTTGTTACTCCATCTTGGCTGAAAGAGAAAGTTTCATCACCAATTTTAATTTTGAGGGCTGGAATAAGCAGGATTGAAATGAGTACAGTCCAACCAGGCAGGAAGTCTTCCATTTGTTCTATAGCATGAACCAAGATAAGAGGAAGGGTATCACTTTTATTTTTGTGAAAACCTATTTTTTAAATGTCCTTCAGTTTTCAGGATATTGTTTCTGAAGAGGGGGAAAAAAAACCAACCAACTTTACTCCATTGTAACATTGCAGAGCCCAAAATAAATTATATCTAGTTCTTACTGACAGATTTGTAGGAGCCACTAGCAAAAAAAGAATGAAAATTAAAGTTATTCAGTAAGTCAAATTAACATTCCTGAAATAGGATGATGGCTGGGTTATATAATGTCATCAATAATGATGAGCTTTAACTGGATGCCTTTAGTCACGTGATTTGCAAATCACAAACCTGAAGGTCCCTTGCAGGTATACTTTAGAATCACATGGTCATAGATTACATCAATGGGGAAATAATAAAAACTCTTTTAGACCAACATCACTATTCCCCTTGCTTGCTTCACATGGACCCTTAGCCCCAGTGGCAGCACTGGGAAAGGTATCCACCCAGGGACAGGGTACTCTGTACTCCCTGACCCTACTCTTCCCAAGTCCCTCACAATTCTTAACAGGAAGTTAGTTTGGGTATTTCCCAAATATCAAGAGGCGTATGGGCCCACTTCCATATTAAATAGTCAAAGGTCAACGAAGTCTACATCAGGACCCTCCAGGGCTTGCTTTTTGCTGTGCAGAAATTATAGGGAGAGACAGTTAGACTAGATAAATATTTTTTTTCCATTCAGAATGTCTAGAGGAGCCAGTCCTAGTAAGGGTCAGAGGGCACAGCCTTATCTGGTACCAACCTTTGTAATCCCACAGTTTTGTTATGAGGGTTGGGGGACAGGGGGAGGCATGGAGAGGGTGGCATTTTCTGATATTTTCAGCTTTAGTCTCATTACATTTTCTGATACACACCATACTCCATTTCTAAACACAGTATTCATGTTAGAGACCAAGTATTAGCTAGCTGCAACAGAAACACTATGTTTAGGAATGTTTAGGAGTAAATGTCAATAGAAGTCAAATTAGTGAATTGTATACATCAACAGAATGTTAAAAGTCAAACAACAGCCAGATTTAGCCTTGGGAACAAAAACAGGGAGAGAAATGCAGCTTTTCACTTCACCAAGTTCATTTTAAAGAATATGTGATGAATTCAATGAAACCAGCAGCTTATGGCTATGACTAACTTTGAACTCTGAGGTCATTCACATACTGTCCCCCATCCCAAAAAGCTTTCCTTCTTCTTTGGTTTTGTTCATTGCATCACTGTCCCCCAGTTTGCCCAGGTTAGAAACCTCTACCGCTTCTTTGACCTTTTCCTCACTTGAAAGAGCAGACTCATCCTCAGATCCTCAAGATTTGTCTCTGCAGGCGGAATCCTTCCCCATCCCCAGAAACTGTCCCTGGTCTTCTCTGGACCACTGAGGCAACCTCCACAGTGGCTCTTGCCTCCATTCCCTGCCTCCTTCTTCACCCTAATCTGCAGGCTGCTGCCACAGTGATCTTTCTGGAGCACTGTTCTGCTCATGGTGAATACAGCATCCTCTCTTCGGAAGTTGTATTCAATTTGGAATAAAATTCAGATCCCGTAATTTGGCATTTAGGGCCATCTGGTGGGCTAAGGGTGTGAAGGCCTGGCCTGTGCTTTTCTAAACTTGTTTTTCATGGCCGTTTTCTAAGAGTCTCACATGTCAGCATCATGTGACTATCCCCGTCCCCGACTCTCTGCACACTCCCACCAATGAGCTTTGCCATGCCTTCTCTCTGCTTCCTGGAATGCCCTTGTTCTGGCTTCCCAGGACTACCAAGGTATTACAGTCTGGGTGGTTCAACCAACGGAAATGTATTCCCTGGAAGTTCTGGAGACCAGAAGGCTGAGATCAAGGTGTCGGCAGGGCTGGTTTCTTTTAAGGGATTGGAGAGAGAATTTGTTCCAGACCTCTCTCCTAGCTTCTGGTGGTTTGCTGGGTCTTTGGGGTTCCTTGGCTTGTAGGTCCCCATCTTCATCTTCACATAGCATGCTTTCTGTGTGTTTGTGTGTATGTGTCCTAACTCCCCTTTTTATAAGGACACCAGTCATATTGGATTAGGGGCTCACCCTACTCAAGTATGATCCCATCTTAACTAATTTACATATTCAACAATCCCATTTCCAAAAAAGGTCACATTCTGATGCAGTGCAGATTAGGACCTCAATATAGATTTTAATGGGGCACAATTCAATCCATGACAACACTACTCCTTTATTTGAGTGGAGGGTTGGAAGGAATATGGAGTGAAATGATATGATGCATATTGGTGTATTAAAGATCTGAGAAGTACTGAAATAAAGAAACTAACATTTCCAAACCTATTGGATCGGAGTCCCCCTCCACCATTTAAAAGCTCTCCAAATTAGAGTTCCGTGGGACACACTTTGAGAAATGCCATATTCTGTCTCCGACTTCTGGATGCACAAGGCCATGAATATTTACTTAGATTCTAAAGGACTGAAACACGGAGGAGGGACCAAAGCAGAGAGAAGGAGCAGCTGCTGGAGGTCCTCAGGCCAGGGCACCCTATGACCGCCTCCCAGGAAGGACCACATCAGAGGGGCTGAGGGCCCATCAGAGAGGCAGCAGAGGGCCAGGGTTCTCTAGCAGGGACTTGCTGCTTAGCTGTGTGTACTCCCACACTCTGCAGACACCTGGCTCCGTCTCACTGTATTCCACCTTCCAGATAGCAGCCAGGCATCTTGGAGTGGTCTTTCTCGCTCACTTAAGTGTTCCATCCACTGACCAGAGATATTTTCTTAATGGCTACAGGCAAATAGAGTCGCCATTCCACTCAGACACTCAGTTCTAAAGATCCTGTGGAGGAAATTCTATTTCAAGAAAGTGAGGATTTAATTAAATAAATACACATTTAATTTCCTGTGCTTGGTAGCTTTCGAGAGACAATCAGTCATTTACTCTAAAGTGTGTATCTCAGGCACTCATGGGGCGCTTATTAACCTCCAAATGCCACTGGCTCAGCAGGGTTTGGCCTCAGAAAGACATTTTGCCGATAACAGGTAGCTCTGCAGCAGGGCCCACATCCGTGCGTGATGTGAAAGGGATTCACTGTGGCCTGTTTTCCCTTGCAATGAGCAAAGCTTTGCGGGAGAATAGAGGACACTAATAATGAAGCTTTTGTCTTTCTCCATACAGCTGATACCTATGTGGTTGCCAATGATTCAGTCAAATATCAAGGTAAGTCACTCCCTGGGCTGATTGGAAGCTGGGTTTCCTGCAGAGAACGTATAACATTCCTAGGGATTGTTGATGCTCCATTTACTATGCAGAAGGATGAATTCAACCTGCTCCTGGCCTTAGAGGGCTGATAATGCAGGAGACCTGTGGGCCAGGTAAGGGCTCTGCAGGCAGGGGGTGGCAGCAGGAGCCATTGTCCTACCGCTTGAGGTTGGTGAGGATGCAGGTGGAGGGTGGTATCCCAGGGTCTGAGTGAGCCTCAGTCCACTGATGAGAGTACAGGCCAAGGCCGAGTACAATGGCTTCCGTCTGTAATCCCAGCACTTTGAGAGGCCAAGGTGGGAGGATTGCTTGAGGCCAGAAGTTGGAGACCAGCCTGGGCAACATAGTGAGACCCCATCTCTACAAAAGAATAAAAATTTAACTGGGTATGGTGGCATGCACCTGTGGTTCTAGCTACTTAGGAGGCTGAGGTGGGAGGATCACTTGGGAGCCCAGGAGTTCGAGGCTGCAGTGAGCTATGATCCTGCCACTGCACTCCAGCTTAGGCAACAGAGTGAGACCCTGTCTCTATTTTTAAAAAAGAAATCAAAGAAATATAAATTGGAAATGAAAAAATAAACTGTCACTATTTGCAGATAACAAGATCATGTATATATAGACAGAGCAAGACCCTGTCTCTCAAAAAAAAAAAAAAAAAAAAAGTAGAATACCGACCCCTTGGAGGATACCCAGGCACATTCAGTGATGTGTCCTGGTTGCTAAAATTGATTTTCTATGAAAGGACAACATTGAAGAAATGATAGGATTGAGCTACAAGGAACCTACTGCCTCATTTTATATCTGAAGAAATTTAGGACCAAAAGGAAGAGTGACTTGGTCAGGGCCCCACAGCCTGGAAGAGGAGATCCCGCCCGAATATATTTCCCAGCCCCAGGCTTTGCCTTGAGTGGCGCTTTGTCATTGTAGGGGCAAACATACTCTATGACTAGCAAACAGAGTTACTGGGCTTGACTTAAGATGGCAAAGCCAGCTGCCTGCTCCATCCAAACCGGGTCCTGTCTGTAGCACTAAGAGTGTTGGGGGGACGGGAGGAAAAGCTGGAAAGTTTTTTGCGGAGTTTCTTCTCCGAGCTGGGGAGGCATGCTAGCGGAAGGAAAGCGGTATGAACTCAGGGTACCCAGACACCAAAAGAGAAAAATGCGGCTGTCAACAATGACCTCAGCCTTTGAGTCCTGATTACGGCCTTGGTGCTATTTGTGGCGGCCGTTGGGGGCATGGGCACTGCTGAAAACTGCCTCTTGGTACTAGTTTTTTCTGTGGAAAGGGAGTTTCTTGCACTCTCAGCTTGAAGCATTTTAAATTGCCTCTCTTACCCCTTTCCTGGCTTAATGGCAATCTGTGGCGATTGCCCAGATGGCCAGGAGCAGGCCAACAAAACTCCCTAAGAAGCTTGGAGAAAGAAGAGAAGCTACCATCCTAGCTTCTTCATGTGCCAAGTTCTGTTCTGAGCACTCTTTTAACCCATTTGTCCTACACAACCCCCCCTGAGTGTCACTATCCCCCCTTTACCCATGAGAAAACCCAAACACAGACCAATAAACCTTGTTCCCAAAGTCGCCTATAGAGGAGCCAGGCTTTGAACACAGGGAGCCTGGCAGCAGAACCCGGACGCTTCACCACCACACCAGGTCCCTGTCATAAATAGTTCACTGGGGCCAAGTTTATGTGTTAGCCCAGCACTGATGTGGCAGCTTTATGTTTTCATTGCAGTGAGTCTGTCAAGATGGGCATGTCATTATTATGATGGGTTTGGGCCAGGATGACTCTAGAAAACACGGTGCAATCCCCTGCCCTGGGCACTGCCAGAGTAGAGAGTTTGCCTTCTTCAGGCCAGACAACCCTTGAGCCAAGCCTAAATTCTGCCTGCAAGAAGCCGCCCGGGTCAACACTCCCTGGGTTGCCCACGAAAAGAAATAAACTGAAACCTCTTGCCCTTTTTCTACAGCACTTATCTGCGGGACTCCAGCTTCGCCTCCAGGCTATTCAGAACCACGTGAACCACCACAGCCTAAGGACGCTGCCGGGCTCGGGCCAGAGCAGTGCTGGCCTGGCAGCCCTCCGCAAGTGGTTGCAGTGCACTCAGTTCAAAATGGCACAGGTGGAGATCCAGTCCTCGGAAGCAGCCTCTCAATTTTATCCTCTATGAGTGGACTCCTCGGCGCTCAGTGTCAACACTCTGGTTTAGCAATAATGGGTTTAAAAACAAACAATTTGATCCAAGCAGGTTGGGGAACATATTGGTACTGTACATTCTCTTTCTAGTTTAGTAAAAGATGTGCAAAGGCCAGAGAGGGCCGAAAATGAAGCTTTCTTGCTACACATATTTCTGATGACTCCTTGGGCTATCTGATTAAGTGTTTCCTTACATTATTTTTTAAAAACCAAATCATTTTTCTTTAACTAACTTCTATTTTTTTTAAGAAAAAAAAATAGACTGGTGGGTACTCACAGAAAAGTTGTATAAGTCCCCCTGTTGCTATTTTTGATGATAGAGAATAAATAGGGTTTTTGAAACCTTTGTAGTGTTTTTTCTTAAAATCCACTCTTGGCAATGCAATAAAAAAAACCGTCACCATAAGCCAGTGACACCTGACTGAAGCTTTTTGTCATTACCCTGGGAAAAGTGGCAGCTTGCAAGGAACATTACAAAGTGCACTTAGAAATTAGGTGGTTAAACTGTGCCAATTGTTTTCGTTGTTTTATAATATCATTTTCCAAAACTGTCCAGTAAGTTTTATTATTTTTAAAACTAGTTTTTCAACTCATTAGTTCTAGGCTGTACTCTCTTGTAAGCTTTATGATAACCACTTTAGTTTTGTGAATAATAAATTTTATTCTTTTGTTAATACTTGTATACAATTTAATTGAAAACTGTAGCTTGCACCCTGGACCAGATGAGTCCCTCACTGGCACAGCGCCCTGCACCTGGAGTGATGTTTCATAAAACGGAATTTTAATAGTGTAAGAGCACCAAGATTTCTCCGCACCTATACCTAGCGTTGGACTGTGCATTCCAAATGAAATTTCTCCTCTTTATCCCTGTAATGCACTGACTAACAGAAGACTTACTACACATTTAAACTGTATATTGACATGCTATTAAATGCATTTTTTATTATCTTTGTGAGCCTGGGGTTTTTTAAAACCAGTTTTTAGAGCTAGAGTTTAGTTCCTGACAACCATTCCTTCTAAGGTTCTACAGCTTCTAACTTCTCTTAAAACTGAAATTATGAAGAAGAAAAGGCTTTCTTGCAGGCCATTTGATGAGAAGAATACACAATTTGTTTGAGGCCCACCTCTAGGAAGGACTCTGAGGGCAAAAGACCTTTTTTTTTTTAATGTTCGTTATTAAGAGGCTTCCTTTTTCTTCTGGGAGCTCTGAGATCTTAATGTTTCTCAGAGGAAAACAAGCCCTCAGATGTTTAATTGTTCATATGAGTTCTAGAAAGAGCGATCTTCAAATCTTCATCCTTATACAAATTGCAGGGGACCATTCAGGCTCAGTATGGAGAGTACAGAAGTGATCATTCTTTCTATCTGGCTAACAAACGCTTCAGAAAGGCCTCTCCCTGGTCAGAACCCTTCTCCGTCGCAGTCATGCTTGGCTGAGCTTCCGTGAACATTTTGTCTCATAGTCAAGTTGTACATTTGTTTATCTCACTTGTAAACAGTGACAGCTTTGAGCATATGTGCCATCTCTGTTTCCTCATGGTTTGGCACACAGTACATGTTTAATTAATGTCTATCGAATGGAATGGATTCAGTTAAGCAAAAGGGCTTTCTTGAGCTCCCCATGGGCACCATGAGCTTTGCGTGTGACATTCTCTTTTTTTGCATTGGTTCCTGGAGGAGGAGGAGGCTCTGGCTGCTTCCCCTGTGAGGGTTTCTACTGACATCCTCATCTGTGCTCAGCTGCAGGCCTGGCTCTTGGCTAGTCCTGAGCCCACCCTGCCCCAGGTAGCCAGGATCTTAGTGGCCCCATCCTACCAGTAGACAAGGTCCAAAGTTATTCACATCTTCTTCTCCCACTCCCTCTTCTTTGCCCAGTTCTTTGAATGGACTTCTCCCTGAATTTTTCTTTGTGTTTGCATCTTCCCCAAGCTGCAGACGAACCCTTAACGTGGCACTCTTGACTGGGGCTCCCATTTAATGCTTCCAACTGTCTGGACCTGTTTCCTTGACCTAGAGTCTTGGTCACTCCCAGGCAAATCTGTCTCCATGCTCTTGAGAACCAGGACCCTTTTCCCTGCCAAACTGACCCAAATGCTGTCCCTACTGGCGCCCTGCCACTTCACTGGCTGATGGAAACTAGTGAGCTTCCCCCAGCCTATGCTGCACCCGCCATTGCCAGTGTCCTCTTCTTCTTCCGCAACCTCATGTCCACCCTCCAACAAGTCGGGCTCAGGCACTTCGAAGAAAAAAAGGAAGAGAGGGGACAAACAGCTTCCAACAAGGTGGGTTCAGGCACTTAGAAGAAAAAAGGAAGAGAGGGGACTTAACGGAAGTTTAGCAAGATTGGCACTAATAAGAAGTAGGAAGAGAATCCATTCACCTAAGGCACGAGTCAGCACCCTCAGCTCACAGGTCCAATAGAGCCCATGGCCTATTTTTGCAAAGTTTTAGTGGAAACAGTCACACTCACCATTTACATATTGTGTAGGGCTGAGTTTGTGCTACAATGGTAGGCAGGGTTGTGACAGAGACTGTAGGGCTCAGAATGCCTAAAATATTTACCATCTGGCCCTTTACAGAAAAAGTGTGCTGACCTCTGACCTATGTAAAGGCCCCTGAAAGGCACTGAGCTGGAGCCAGCCCTTCTGTGGATATATTTTCCTTACCACCTCAGGGGCACTGGGATTTCCAGATTAGTGTTTCCTCATCTGTAAAATGGGGACAATGACACACATTCTACCTCAGAGGGTTGTTGAGATGATGAAAGAATGCAAGAAAAGGGCTTAGGGCAACACCTAGCACGTGGTGAGCACTTGTTAAAAGTTACTGATTATTATTTTTATTCTTATGTTTAAGCCTGGAGAAGTAAAGCTACTTGCCCAAGGTCATGCAGCTAGTAAGAGGCAGAGCCAGGACTTGACCCAGGATATCCGACCCCCGAGGACTGTGCTCCCAGCCGCTGCCCATATGAACTTCTGCCACAGCACACATCATCCCCAGGTGACAGCCACAAATGCAGAACAGAGGGCAGGGAGATCTCAGCAAAATTTGCCTGTTCCAGGTTTGACCAGCACTAATTATTGGCGTGGAGAACGGCCACAGTACAGACTGTTTTCCTTTCCACATAGCACCCTACTGGTTTCAGTGTGTGAACAGAATACACTGAGATTCCCGAGGGTGGAATCGGCCTAAATCTCCAAATGTGTGGATTCTATTCTTAATGATTTTTCACAATGGGCATGCCTCTTATGAGTTGGGTGACCTTGGACAAGTTACTAAACCTCCCTAGACCTCTGTTTTTCCTTCTCTGTAATATGGAGCTGTCTACCCATCTTCCTGGGGTGATGGAAAGCTCAAATGGGTGGAGAACTGTGATGGTACTTGGGAAACTGCGCTGGAATCTGTGGACCCCTGGGAAGACTTGCTGCCTCCTGAAGAGCACACAGAGGGACAGCTCACAGCTACAGGCTCATTTGTTTTTTTTTTTTCTTCAGCCAGTGCCTCAGGATTAAGACCTACAATACCCAGGAGAGCCCAAACGTGGCAGTAGCCAAGAGCATCCAGTCTCCACTGTGTACCATCTCTTAGCAAGCATGTCATTCAGCCTGATACCAGGATGTTTCCAGCAAATCTCTTCCCGAAGAGTCTCATCAGAGGCCAAGTGGTTGCAGCAGATTCATCTCTGTTTCCAAGCTACAACAGGCCAAATAAGACTGGATTGGATCAGAGAAGATGGGTCCTCCCATCTCTTTCATGAGCTGGGCCTCTGGCATTAATTGGACAATGCAGATCATTTATTATACTGCTTTAATAGAACTGATTGGCAAATATGTGTATTGGGAAAATGGGTGTTTTGACAGTAATGGTAGGTTCTTAAGAAGAATGAAGGGAGTGGTTGGAACCCAACGGAATGGTACTGAACCGTGTTTTTGTGGAGTTTGAATGCTTTGGGAGATGGCTGATGTGTTATTAGTGAAAGGCTGGCTAGTTCTTCACTGACAGGAGCGAGTGGTGAGCCTCAGGTGAAGAGGATCAAAGATGAACAATAATAGCCACCATTTATTGAGCATCTACTAGATACAAAGCACTGTACATATATGATGTTTATTCCTTAGCCCCTTCCCCTGGGTGAGATAAGCCTTATTATTATCCCCACTTTGCAGGTGAGGCAACTGAGGCCCAGCGGTTAAGTGCCTTATCCAAGATCATGCAGCTAGCGGGAGTAGCGTTAGGACTGAAGGCCGTCTGCCTCCAAAGCAGGGCCTCACTCAATATGTGTTCATTTCTCTTCCCCGTTTTTGGGGTCTAGGCTCTTTTGGCTAAAATGTGCCAGAAGCATGGGGTAGAGAAATCTGAGGTCTTTTTTTTTCTTTGAGGTGGCTCAATGTTATTGGCATCTCTGTTTATCACTTCATCTGACATAGGTGTTTTTCCCCTTGCTTTGGGAATTCATGTACATGCAAAAAACATTTGGATTAGAAATTAAATCACATTTAGTTTCCCACTTAATATAGTAGTTTTAGGAGAAAGAATAATTATGAGTAGAAGATTGTGATGATAGGGCCGGGCACAGTGGCTCATACCTATAATCCCAGCACTTTGGGAGGCCGAGGGGACGAATCACCTGAGGTCAGTAGTTCGAGACCAGGCTGGACAACATGGTGAAACCCTGTCTCTGCTAAAAATACAAAAATTAGCCAGGCTTGGTGGTGCATGCCTATAGTCCCAGCTACTCAGGAGGCTGAGGCACAAGAATCACTTGAACCCAGGAGGCAGAGGTTGCAGTGAGCTGACCGAGATCGTTCCACCGCACTCCAGCCTGGGCGACAGAGCAAGACTCCGTCTCAATAAATAAATAAATAAATAAAGATTGTGATGATAAACTCTGCTAGATTTGGGGCCTATTGAGAGTTTACCCAGCCCTGAGGAAACTTGCCCCTAATTACTTATAATCATAGCGACCAATAGGAGAGCTTGTCATATATAGCAATTTTGATATAGTAACCTCAGTTAATCTTCACAACAATGGTGTGAGGCAGACACTTCTATTATTAACCCCATATTAGAAATGAGAAAAGGTAGGCATGGAGAGATTAAAGAATTGCAGGAATCATTCAGTAAGAGATAGAGCAAAATTTGAATCTGAGTATTTCTGCCTCCAAAGCCCAGGTTCAAGCTATTACTTATTACCAATAGTTAAATGATAGGAAGTCCCTTGTTACTCATCTGACCTCCAAGGTAACCTAGAGTCATTTAGATCACAAGTTACCAACTGGCACCCTGCTGGCTGGCCCTGGCCCAGAGCATATTTTCTTTGCTGAGCTTGAATTTCTAATTTTTTTTTTGTCTGGATACCTCTGGTGTAACATGCAGGCACCAGCTTTGCTCAGTTCCCTCCACTGACCTCAGCCTCCAAAGCAAGAAGAACAACCCACCAGCCCGTGGGCAGAAATCCTACCGCCTCTGGGCTGGTTTACAAGGCCTGGTGTGCTCATTCATTCACCTACCTGGCCCGGCAGGGCAGTGGTTTTGCTCTCCACTTTAGATTGGCCCTCCCATTTTATGGGCCAAGAGGGGTGGGATGTACCCAGTACCACTCAGCCATGCTCTCCGCCCCATGCGGCCCTTCCTTTCCCTGGCATCACTCCTCTGCCCCCACCTGCCCCTCCATATGTCAACCATCAGCCCTGACCCTGTTTCAGGCCAGGGCTGTTCTCTCCAGCCCACGACCGTCCTGGATTCCTCTCACTCAGAGAAGCTGAGGTCAGGTGGGTGGGGCAAGGTGAGCCCCTGGCACCAGCTCTTCCCTGCAGGGTATGCAGAACCTTTGTGGAAGCCACAGATTTCGCTGTTTTAAGAACAAAGAACTGGCTTTTTAATTATGCAGCCCAGACAGGCTCCCCGCAGGTGGGTGGAGAAGGGAGCTTCCCAGGGCTGCCTGGCAGACGCCCTGATTTCCACTCCTTGAAGTGGCCACTTGGAGAAGAAAGGAACCAGCAAGCAATCAAGCATGAAGGACAGAAAAACTCTCCAGGTGAGGACAATCACTCTGCCCAGTGGGGATGCAGGGCATGGAGGGCTCTGCGGACAGCGGGGTGTGCCCAGGGCCTCCAGCTTGCAGTGCAGAATCTGGGCTCCCATGCTGGGCTCGAGTGGGGGAGGCAGGTGGAGGGGAGCCCAGACAGGGCTTTGCAGCCAGGTTGGTTCTCAGGGTTGGAGTCTGGACTTTCTTGTTAACTTGCTCTCTGACCACAGGTGAGTCATTTAATCTCACTAAGCTTCAGTTTCATCAACTGCAAAATGGAGATGATAATTCCTCTTTCCTGTAAGGAGTGAAGGGAATGATGGCTGTCACGTACCCGGCACAGAGTGGGAATCCCAAACAAGAATGGGAGCTAACCTTGAAGAGGCACACCCTACTTGATGCATGCCTGGCTCTGTGTTAAACGCCTTGCAGTCACACAGCCATTTATTCTTCAAATTGTAACACCGTGTGGCAGCTGGTGTTTTGCTGAAATGAAATCACAGCTTGCAATGGGCATTTGGCTCCCATTCTTCTGAGCGTGGTGCTCCCACGCTGCTGGCTTCGTGTGGTGACTCACGGCTCCCCCACGTCTCTGTGTTTGAATGAGCAACTGGGAAATCCTCCTCCATATGGCGCATTCTGCCAGCATTTGGACCTCACACGGTGTGAGCGCGTGATTGGGTTTGGAATGGGGATAATATTTTGAAAATAATAAATGGATATGTTCTTTATTCTTCTCCAGGAAACCAGGTGCCCCTGTCTAGTTCCATGGATTTCATGGGGCAGGAGGAGGTTAGGATGTAGGGGAAGCTCAGGCAGACAGGACGAGGAGGCAGCCAGATCATCTCTTCAGGACCTCAGGGGACTGTCAGCAGGAGAAAAAGGGAGACAAATTCAGGGGGCGCTGGGAGGCCAGGTGGGCGTGTCTTCACCTTCCCTCTTAGGGGTGAGGATGTTGTAGAGATGCCCAGTTGAAAAGGCCCCGGGGAGCCCTGGAAGATGGTGGCACATAAACCTTGAAGAGAAGCATCCACAGCCCTCCCTGAACCAGGTGAGTGCACAGAGTTCAGAAGTCTCCATGGGTGTTCAGGAACATGTGAAGAGGCCGCAGTCAGGAGGAGGAGGCTGCTTCAAGCCTGGACGTTTGCAACTGGAGTGGTGGGGGCAGGGGTCACCCTTCGCCTAGAAAAGCCCAGGCACAGCCCCACAGTCACCTGTCCAGGAAGCAGCCCAGGCCAGCCTGGGCTCTGCAGCAGAGACCTGTGAGAACCCAGAAGACGCCATGTGGCCTGAGCCCAGCTCCCCTGCACCAGGCTACAGATATCTGCTCAGGGGTACCTGCGGGTGCTTCTTACAGGGGGCAGGCCCAGGAAGATACCTCAACGACTAAGGGTGTATCTACAAGACACAGAGTCACCCAAAAGACTCTGGTCAAACCAGAAGAGGCTGCAATGCCATCAATTAGCAAATTCAGAGTTTTTATTCCTCTCCCCCCTCACACCCAGTGAGGCAGGGACTCTGGACAGTTACATGAAATAAAATGCTATTTTTTCCTTTATGCCTGTGTGTACTGTGTAAAATGTATAACCCACTGTTAATTAACAAATATTTCCCATGCCCAGCATGTTTGGAGGTTTGAGGGCTGGATATTTGATGACGAATAAGGCCCCTGCTCCCACCATCTTACATTGAAATGGGAGGAGAAAGGCAGGTACACAGATGGGCAATTGTTCTTAGGGGCTGAGAAGTGCTGTATTGAAAATAAACTCAGGTGATAGAATAGAGAATGATGAGACGTGCTCAAAGAGAGCCACAAGTGGTAATTGGAAAAAGAGCCACTGGAGTTTATCTCCCCCAACTTCACAGGTGAGAAATCCGAGGCTCACAGGGAAAGAGCCTTGCGGAAGTCACATATGAAGTGATTTTGTTAGACCCGCGGGTCCCTGACTGCAGCTCCTGTGTGCTTCCCATGGCAGGGGAGATACTTGGCTGTAAATCCAGCTGGAATGGACCATTTAAAATCCAAGGACCTGTCTGGGTTGGAAGAGCCTGGAATTAACTTGTAGTCACACAGAGCTAGGTGTGAATTGCAACTCTGTGCCTTAACTGCTTTTTTTTTTTTTTACTCCTTGGTAAGCCACTTAACCTCCGTTTACTCATCTGTACAATGGGGGCAATCTTCCTGCCTCCTAGGCTTGCAGGGACTATTAAAGAGATAAAGCACATGAAGCCCTGGGAAGCTGGCCCTGAGTGTCCCTTTATCTCCACACTTGTGTCATTGTCGCTGTGCACATTGTGGGGCCATTGCCACCACCAACCTACCCCTGGAGGGCAGGGGCCTTGTCTTGCTTCCCTCTGTATCCCCAGGACACAGCACGTGTCCCCAGTCAACACTAGGATATGGGTGAGCAGCCGTTGTCTGGGGACTGCCAGGCTCAGGCAGCGGAGGATAACTGACTGGAAACATCCGCCAGAGAGGGCAGAGAGTGGGAGCTCTGCGTGCAGGGCTGTCTGTGCCGCCCAGGAGAGGGGGCATTCCTCCGGCTCTGTGCATGCGTGGGTTTATGATCCACATGTGTTCAGTGAGGAGGCTGCCTTTGAAGGGGACCTGGAGAGCAGATGAGTGGTGGCCAGGCAGAAACTGGAGGGAGAGGTGAGCTGGGCAAGGACAGCGAAGCCCAGCCAAAGGGTGGGCGTGGGAACACGAGGCTGGCAGTGAATGTGGTTTGCTGGATGGTGGGGCGTGGGGTGGGGTGAGCAGTGAGGAGTGGGGCTGGGGAAGCCTCGGGGCCCAGGGCAGCTAGACTAAAGATGGGTCCACAGCAGCCAGCAGGGTGGGCTTGAGTGCTCAGCTGGGCAGGCAGCGGTTGCATGGAGTGAGGAGAAGCCTGAGGCAGGTAGAGAGAGGGAGTGGAAGTAGGGGATGGTATGGGGAGGAGCTGGGTAAGTGGAGGTGGGTTGGAGAGCAGATGGGAGGGCCCAAGTAGGACCCACCAGGTTGAAGGAGCTGGGGACCTCTGAGGTTTCCACCTGGGGCCTCAGGTGGGGGAAGCTGAACTCTGTTCAGTGTGGTACCTGGCCGGTAGCAGAGCCTCTTAAGGATCTGGGGACTGACTGACTGGATGAACATATGATGGAGAGCAGAAGGAGCTCCACAGGAGAGCCCGGAGAGGAGAGGAGGACAGGCTGGGAGTGCGGCTCCACTTGCCCCCACAAGCAGGCCCTCACAGAGCTGGATCTCCCAGATAAAGGCAGCCATAGGTGCCTGGAGTGCAGGCTGTGGACACCACTTGTGCCAGGCATGGAGACAGGGCATCCTCCATGTGTCACATGATTGGTCAGCTACTTCCTAAGTGGGAGGATGGTAGAGGAACAGGAAGCGAGTGACTCAGTGGGGGCTGTCATGAGCCTAGTGATGTGAGTGTCTGCCCAAAGGTGAGGCCACAGTGCGGCCAGGTTACTGAGCCAGCTGCCACCCGAAGCCAGCGCAGCAGCTCACTCAGGCTCACAGGACCATCTTCTGCGATGTCACATCATAGTATCATGTGTGGGGAAGGCAGGAGGAAGAGCTTTCCTGCCATCACTCACCCCCATATGTCCAAGACAGTAATTCTGCCACCCTGCCAGGTGCCGGGCAGGGATGTCCTCTGGGTTCTGCTGCATCTCCCACCTCACGGGCAGCAGCAGGACCCCAGAGCAGGACATGGAGCTGCAAGGTAGCCAGAGCATAGTTTGTCATGTCAGCCATAGGAGCTGTCACCAGTGGCCAAACTCCCCAGAGATGTGAGGTGGAGACACTGGGCTAGCCCCCAGGAGGGCTCTGATGCTGCAACTGTGTGCTGATGGCTCCCGGCACCTGTATGCTCAGCTGATCACCACCTCCCTCTGCCAGGCTGTCCCTGGGTCCCCATTCCCAGGCCCCCGCACAAGCAGGCAGAGCACAGCATATAGGCCTGCCACTCCCTGCTGGCCTCTGAGCTTGCTGCTGAGGACACCTGGTCTGGGCGTGCACAGGAGTGGGTGTGAGGCCTGAGATGTCCCACTGAACCCTCACCAGCTTTCAGGCAGGCCCCAGGAGGGGGCCAGTGGACAGAGGAGCCCTCACTATCACACAGGCTGTTTCACTAAGGACAACAGTGACAGTCATTGTAACGACGGTCGTCTTCTACTGTGTGTCTACTGTATGCAGGCCAACGGGAGCTCACAGAATCCCAGGTGCAAGGGGCGCTTATAAGAGGAGTGCCTTTAATAACTTTCATGTTCCCTCCACGTCCCTGATGCCTGGGACACAGGCCCTTCCCTGAGTTCCTGCACTGACCTCCTGGGCTCACTTTGGGGGATATACTTGCCCCCCAGCTCTGGGCACACGGGTCTCTTAACTGTCCCTTACTGAGCTAACTCTGAAGCCCCAGAGAACCCAGGCGGGGGTGGTGGGGCCCAGCAGCGCCCCAACAGTGGAGAAAGTCTGGGTTGTGGCCCCTCGCTTGTGCCCAGTGGCCAGGCCATGGAGGCACCAGGCTGGGTTCAACCCCCAGCCCCATCCCTGTTTCCTGGTATGTGCTTGACCTTGGCCATTGTGCCCCATCTCTGACCTGTCTGCTCACTCCAAACAGAAGGATGAAGATGCTGCAGGGGCAACTTTTTCTCTTTTCCTACATGCCTTCTGGCCCATCAGACCGGAAACTCTTCCCCACAGCTGCTTCCTGTGAGGCTTGCCTGAGGGTGAGGCTGGAGCTGGAAAAGAAAGCAGCGAGGTGGTGGCGGGAGCTCAAGCACAGGGCGGGGGCCCTGTGCCCTTTGGGCCCCTCTGCGTGGGGGTGCAGGGCAAGCCTCCATTCTCCACGCAGCTGGCCAGGTACGGGGGCTCTGCAGAGCAGCCCGTGGGTGCTGAGATCTACACGTGCGGTGGACATCTAGGAGGCGACCCTGGCCACCGTCACCCTGCTGGTGTGGCCGGCTGATTCCTGCTCCCTGATTCCTGTGAGTACTTGTCAATTTAGGGTGACCTTCTTGTCCCATTTTCCCCAGATATCCCCGGTTTTAGCCCCGAAAGTCGCAGGTTCAGGAAAATCTCAGTCCCAGGCAAACTAGGAAGGTTGGTCGCCCTATTCTCAATTAAGTCAAGGGTCAAGGTGGTGGGTGGCAGGATGAGGGACAGAACTGGCCTTTGAAATCCCCATAAACACCGACCTTAGGGCGTTGGGATAAAACATAGAGAAATATCCCATGGAAGGTCCCCAGCCCGGCCCTGGGGTATAGCAGGACCCTAGTGAAGGATCCCCCCCATCCCTCAGGCCTGCCTTCTCCTTTCTCCCACCCCACAAACGACAACTGACAGACATCTCTATATTTTTATTGAAAATAAAAAAGTCATGGTGCTTTCTTCCTCATAAGTGACATATGGACACTCCCAGTGCTGCCGGTCTTGCTTCCGGTACAAAAGTCTCAGCAGGAAACCAACCTTAATGGCTTGTTGGTGGATAAGACGGCATCGATTTGTACATTTGCCCATTGAGAGAACTCCCAGGAGCAACTGTCCTCTCTCCAGTACACGCGGCACGTTGCTAAGAAGGCAGATTTCAGAATATTCACATTCATGCATTACGTATCTCACACTACCTGGGCAGTTTAATTCATACTTTGTACAGATGCAGAGAGTACAGTAGTTATATTTATATATATATATATATGTAGAGATCTCTTTAAATATATATAGCTATATATAATATATATGTTTATATTTTTACACCTATTAGTCTTTCTTCCAAAACTTCCTTCAGAAGCTTCTTAGGAACACCTGAAACCTCTGGGAGATCCTACGATCTGAGTTCCAAAGTTGGGGTCAACTGTGAGACGGCTGGAAAAGATCTATTTGAGAAAATGAGAAGGGAAGTGCATTTCGTTCTTGACCTCAGGGCTCGGACTAGCCTGAGAATCCGTGCGGGTCTAGAGACTGCCGGCTCATTTTAAATAAAAGTTCTAAGCTCAAATACTAGGCCGACATGGTTTTAAGTACCCCTATGTCTCATAAGCTCAAACTCTAGTGGGTCTCCCTTGCTGTGCCATGAGACTTATTTTCTGAATGGCCGGTCTTGGGCTTGGGGGTGGGTATTAAGTGAATCTTTTTTTAAAAAAACTAGGCTCTTCCCTTGGTTTTTGCTAACTGGGGTGAGAAGGGATTTCATAAGCCCAACTGAGAGGGAATTTATGTGCAGACCAGAGCCCTGGATGCGTCAGTGGCTCAGGGAAGAGGATACGGGCCCCAAAGCGTGGTGATGGCTCAGCTGATTCCTCACCAGGGAGCCTCGCCTGGGGCTGGAAGATTAGGCTAACTGCAAAATCCAGGCCTCCTAGGTTTAAGCCAAGGTAGGGAATGATGGGACCAGGCGAGTGTGTGCAAAGCTGGGCTGTGCCCAGCCCCTTCAGGCTGCCCACCACTCCATGACCCCTTAGCCAGGAACCTCCCCTCTTGCAGAAGGTGCCCTCTGATCACTCCTGAGCTTCTGAACAGCCCAAGGCATGGGCACTTTCTCATGGTTGCAGCACAGGGTGGTGTGTGCTTAGGGCTAGGGTCTTGCCCAGGGGTCTGCTTAGGGCACAGCTTGGGGGTTCAGCAGGCACCAGAAGGCTGAAGGCAGTAGGGGAGAGTGCCCTGGGGTGCGGTCTGCTGGGTTTCCCCCTTTGACCTGCTGCTAGCCCACACCCTCTGGCCTGTTTGTCACCTGGCTCCGCACCTCAAGAGCACTGTGAAGTACCGGCCAGGTCAGGAGCAGGGGGCGGCACTATGCTGATGCCCATGTGTCCAGGGGAAGCAAAATTCAAATCTAAACCCCAAACAAGTCCTCAAATAGAAGGAAATGAGGAAAGAATAAAAACCCTTTATGGGAGGGTACGTCCTGGGCCTGTCCTCAGCCTATACCTGATGACCTGGGCAGGACAATGACACACAGACAGCTCTGTGGGCACTAGGACTCTGGGACAATGGGCATTTTAAGTTTTGGCCCAAATGGGGACTGGTTTTCAGGTGTGTCCATCTTCTCTGGACTTCAAAGTCTCACCTGTAGCTTAAACACCTACCAGAGGAGTACATTGGAGGTTTAGGAGGCAAACCAGGTCTTAGAGGGCTCGACAGTGGAACCATTCAATGCATTGAGTTCCTTCTGAGCACATATGTAGGGGCATTGGGGAGAGCCACGGGGCCAGGAGTGTCCCACTCATTTTCCAGGAGATGCAAAATCACCCTGTTTCCGTGGGTTTCCTGATGTGGCCCAGAGGGAAGGCTGCCACTTGGGAGACAGGCCAACTGGGCAGCGGTTACCAGCCTGGAGGACCCCTCTCCTCCTGTCCCATTTCATCCCTTGATCCTCCAACCACGCTGGAGGGCTCAGCGCTTCTATAGTATGAGACTGTGGAAGAACAACGCCTCCTTCTTGGTGACTGGGGCTTGGGGGAGGGTAAAATAGGGAGATGATGGAGGACTCTGGGAGAGGGCCTGAGTACAACAGTCAGGCCTCAGGGGACTGTGGGGGACATCCAGCGCCTGGCCAGCATCAGCCTGGTACAGCATGCCCACAGTGGATTTGGCACAAGTAGTGGCCTCTGCTGACTAAGGCAGGGCCTGGCTCACATAGATGCATCAGTTCCTACGGGGTCAAGTGTGGGGATGAGTCTGAGGACAGGTGCAGTGGCCTCTGCCCTTGCCCAGTGGCCCTGGGCCGCGGGTTCAGTGAGTCGTCTTGCCCCCGGAAGGCCAGACACTGCCCCCGAGTGTAAACGTGCTCCCGTGTCTGCTCAGGAGGGGATTTTGCAGGCTGGACTCACAGCCCTCCATGGCAGGCAGTCAGGAGCTTAGGGTGTAGGGTGTCAGTGGGGATAGGAGGGAGAAGGCAGGCCCTGAAGATTGACAACTGCAGATGGGGCGATGAACAGATGTGTGGGAAGCACCTTTGAAAGGGGACGTCTGTCTGC
The DNA here is from genome assembly GCF_009828535.3 of Hylobates moloch. NCBI lineage: Eukaryota > Metazoa > Chordata > Mammalia > Primates > Hylobatidae > Hylobates > Hylobates moloch. The sequence continues at coordinate 11,770,491 of NW_026652291.1, read as the reverse complement.
TGGCTGTGCCGATGGCTTCTGTTGAGAATGTGAACAGAGGAGCAGGCAGGCTTCCTGGGAGGAGGAGAGGTTTTCCGGCAGGGAGTGGGCCCCGGACCATCTTTCTTTTGGCTAAAAGGGGAAGCCTCCCTGCCACAGCAGAAAGACAGATCCCTCTGGCTTTGCCGGTGCGCATGCTTTAGACAGCAGCTGGGAGCAGTCGACGGACCAGACACCAGACAGGGAGGGGGATGTGGAGGGCCTGGGGTGGGGACACTGCCCAGGTGCTGCATGCAGCGTGAGCCGGGCTCAGCCTGGTGTCCAAGCCGACTGGGCCCGCAGGCTGACCAGGGGCAAGCCTGGGAAGACAATGATTCCTCCTGCGGGAGGCTCAGGGCCTGTGAGGCAATGAAGTCCTGGACAAGCTCAGGGTTAGCTCATGTCCACCTGCTTTCCCATGTCCACCAGTGCCACCAAGGTGTCCCTCTGGCCAGCGGGTCCAGGGCCTGCAGACTCACACCACTGCATTGTTCACGTCCACTCCTTTGTTGCTCTGCGAAGCACTCATGGGATACTCAGCAACGCTGGTGCCATTTTCGTCTTTTCTCAGTGGTTTCCTGGAAGCGGGGGGGAGGGGACAGGGAAGGCAAAGGAGGGGGAGGCAGGGACACCATTAGTTATCACTGACAGTGGGGTGTAACCTCCAGCTAGCATCCCTGCTCCGTGAGAGTGTCAGAAGGAAGCCAATGGCTGTGTTCTCGGTTAGCATCCTTGGGCTGCTAGTCCTTGTGGGGTTAATCAGAAGCTGGACGTGGTCTTAACTCGGGAGTCATGAAAACCGGGGCACAGTTGAGCGGGAAAGAGGGCAGCTATTAATGATGAAGCAGGGACAACAGGTATGAGTCCGGGCTGTTTTGGACAAACAAGAAAGTATGTTCACTCTAGCACGGTCAGGCCTTGACTGATCTCTTCGATCAGGGCACAGACAGTTAACAGAAGAGAAGTGCTAGGGGTTGAGTTCTGCAATCTTCCTCAGTATGGGCAAAGGCAAACGCAAAATGTGATGAAGCAGATGGTGGTAGTGGTGATGCTGGTGGTAATGGTGGTGGTGGTAGTGGTGATGCTGGTGGTAATGGTGGTGGTGGTAGTGGTGATGCTGGTGCTAATGTGGTGGTGGTAGTGGTGATGCTGGCGGTAATGGTGGTGGTGGTGGTAGTGGTGATGCTGGCGGTAATGGTGGTGGTAGTGGTGATGCTGGTGGTAATGGGGTGGTGGAGGTAGTAATGGTGACGGGGGCAGCAGTGATGATGCTAATAATGGTGGCGATGATAGTGATGGTTAGGGTAATGGTGGTGATGATGGTTCGGTTGACAATGGTGGTGATGGTGATACTGGTGGTGAAGGTCAAAATGCTGGTGGTGATAGTGATCGTGGTTCTGATGGTGGTAGAGGTGGCATTGGTGGTGGTGATGGCAGTGGTGGTGGTGATGGTGACAGCGGTAATGGTGATGGGGTGATGATGATGGTAATGATGATGATAGTGATGGTTAGCGTAATGGTGGTGGTGATGGTTGGGTTAACAGTGGTGGTGATGGAGGTGATGATGGTGGTAATGATGGTAGTGAAGGTCACACTGGTGGTGGTGATAGTGATAGTCGTTATGGTGGTGGAGGTGGTATTGGTGGTGGTGATGTGGTGGTGGAGATGGCAATGGTGGTGGTGATGGTGACAGTGGTAATGATGATGGGGGTGGCAATGATAGTGATGGTAATGGCAACGGTGGTAGTGATGATGGTGGTGAATGTCTACACTAAATTAGTACACACCAGTGGTTCTTGAACACTTTAAATTGAGCCATTTGAAGCTCATTCCAGAGGGCCCCTAACCCCAAAAGCGGTTTTTCCTATGCATATAAGGGATCAGGAGGGCTGGGAGGGAGGCTCTGGGAAGGCTCTTGCTCACTTGCTGGGGTTCTGAAATTATGGTGTACTTTTGGGCCTGGCTCAAGTCTCACTTCCTCCCTCCCTCGAGTTGTTCAGGAGGGCTCTGGCCCCCAGCCTGAGTGTCTGTATCCTCCTGGTCTAAGCCACACATGCTCTCTGTAGCCCAATTCCATGCCACAATTCTGCTATCTCATCCCCACGGGGCTGTAGCCCAGCCCCCTCCAGGGTTCCCAGGGGTGCCAGGGTTGAGCCTGGATCTGCCCTTGCTGGGAGCTGTCCAGGCTGGACATTTATGGTCATTATCATAGGCTCAGAAGTTGATTGCTTCTGCCTTTTCAAATGTCCCCAGAGCCTCCCCAGAGCCACAGTCAGAAGGGCTGGTGCCTGGTGACCAGCTCGATGTCTCTGGGATAAAGCCCTGACTGAGTGAGTTCAGAGGAGGCAGGGTCTGTGAGGGGATCATTAGCAGTTCACGGGAAGAACGATCAGGCCTACTCAGAGACCACACACTGAGCTCAGTCTGGTAGCGAACTGTTCCCTTTTCTCCTGCAGCAGAAGTAGCTCAAAACTTCTGCTAAGCAAGCCAAGTGCACTCACTCCAGGTGGTCAAGCCCGGCCACCGTGGCTTCTTCCAGGAATGCAAGAGGCAAACCCACAATTCCTCCCACAGTGCATCATGCTTTGTGCAAAGCACTCTCCATCACAGAGATTTCCTTGTCCTTTCTGTCAGTGGTCACCTGAAGAAGCTAGGCCTGGAGTAAGAGATTAATTTCATGGGGAAACTGAGGCTTAGAGAGGGCTTAATTTGCCCAAGGACGCTCATCTGGTTTGTGGTGGGGCCTGGACCACCACCCACCGACACTGTGTCTTGGCCAGACATCTGTCTTCCCATTATTATTATTGTTACTATTATTTTGGAGATGGGGTCTTGCTCTGTTGCCTAGGCTGAAGTGCAGTGGCATCATCACAGTTCACTGCAACCTTGGACTTCCGAGCTCAAGCGATCCTCCAGCTTTAGCCTGCTGAGTAGCTAGAATTACAGGTGTGTGCCACCAAGCCTGGCTAATTTTTAAATTTTTGTAGAGACATGGTCTCGCTATGTTGCCCAGGCTGTTCTTGAACTCCTGGCCTCAAGTGATCCTCCCGTCTCGGCCTCCCAAAGTGCCAGCATCTTCCCATTTAATCAGCATTCCCAGCAGGTATTCCCCTATGAGCTCTGGGATCTCATCAACTTAGGAAAGCCTTCCTCCACCTTCCTCTTAGAGATTCTTCAGAGTCCTCCAAGAAGCCTGTCTCCTTTTGCTTTAACTCAGCATATCCCACATATGAATCTGAGTACGCCATTTATGTAGAAGCTAACAGATACTCTCTGGAAACTCTGTGTTTACAGGCCTCAGCTGTGCTACCTTGTTTATGTTGGGATCCATGGGAAATGATGGACTCTGAAGCCAAGCTCTGCCCTGGGCCTTTTGCTCCCTTTGGCCCCTTCATCCCCGTTCCTGTCCTACCCACCCCTTTCCAGGAAGCCTTAAGTAGCTCTGATGTTGCTGGGTGTGCCTGACTTCTGACTCCATGAAATCTGCATGGCCTGGACAATTTGTAGGGGGGGCATTTTCTTACAGTGAGATCCTGTGCTCCCCAGTGAGGCCGCTGATGGACTCAAGTGGGAGAAATAGATCATGAATACATGAGGGGAAGAAAGTACATCAGCATCAGGATTGCAGAAAATATTAACAGGCAGAAAAGAGTCTGGACCCAAGCCCACACGGCATTCTCCTTAATACGTACTACATATTGGGCTTAGGGCTAAAATAAAAACAATTGCAACAGGTCCAGTTCATGGGAGATAGGGCTTAAGGGCCTTTTAGGGTGGATAATGAAGACATGAAGGCGGCATGGAGCTCCCTTGGAAATGACTAAGCCTGGAGGGCTCAAGGTTTCCACGCTTTTTCGGGTAAGGTGAGGAGGTCAGTAGGATTCCTACTGGCAGGAGGCAAGGAGAGAGTTCTAAAGGCTTCCTGCCGTCTGTGAGACCCCTTTGTACTCGAAGGCCCTGGGGAAGAGGTGGCTGGGAAGAGCTAAGCAGGAAGTGAGCCTGGCAGGAGGAGGACCCTGGAAGGCAGGGTGAGGAGGGGGCCCAGGGCCTTCGCAGCTGCTCAGCCAGTTTCCCAGACAGGAAAGCAGGCAGAGGGGCTTGGCAGGGGCTCGGCACCTGTGGCAGTTAAGGGCCACAGACAGGAGCATTCAGGAGCCCGCACATGGTGATGGGGAAGGGTGGCAGCTGAGGGCTCTCCTGAGAAGTGGTCATGATCTGCTCCCCTCCTGCCACCGGAGCTGAGTCCCCAACCACTCTCCTGCCTGGACTGCTGCTCTAAAGCCTTTCTGAGATTCACTGGAGCCCCATGGAAGCTGGCTGTTCCCTAAAGCAGAAGATGGCTCCACCTCTGCACCCCCTCAACTCCACCCTTCCACCAAGCACGGCACTTCAGGGTGACGCTGCGGAAGTGCTAAGAGGCAGATGTCAAGGCTCAGTAAACCTCCACCCCACCATTTTCTGGCCGTGTGACTTCAGGCAAGCTACATAGCCTCTCTATGCCTCAGTTTCTTGTCTCTGAAATGAGCACAATAGTGGTGTCCATTTCATAGGCTTGTTGGGAGGATTAAACACGTTAGTCCATGTCAAGCACTTAGACAAGCGTCTGGCATACCGTAAGTGCTCCATAAATGTTTGTTAGCTCTCAGTACTGCTGGGGAAAAGGTGTCACCAGGCAGCTGGCCCCACTGGCTGGCAGCAGCCAAGGTTCTCCAGTCTGCACAGACTTCCTACCTAACGCGTGCACCATGGGGCTCCGGAAATGCTAGAGAGAGTTGTTAGGACCCAGCCTGGCTCTGCAGCTCTGTGAGTCAGCTGAGGCTGGTCTCACTAAACCAAGAAGAGGCCTTTCCACCCTGGTCCAGGCAGAGATGGCCACAGAGGGCTCCCTAAATGGCATGGTTCCTAGAAAGCAAGAGAGAGGTTAGGGAGACTTTCCTTGGCGGCGCCCAGGATTCCTGCTTGCAGGAGGGTGAGCTCTGCCACCTTGAGACTTCTTGTCCCTGCCCTGGGCTCGGAGGGCAGCAGCCCCCACACTCCCTGCTCGGAGTGCTGTGCAGACAGCTCCAGCCGCCCATGCCGGCAGCCACGAGCCTGCAGAAGCCGCGCCTCCACCAGCATCTCTGGCCTGGGCAAGGAGGGCCAGGACCCAGGTACCCCTCTTAGGCCCTGCTGATCATGATGTGACAGCCTCCCCCTCAGCCTGCTGCTCTGTGGGGATGGAGGAGACGGAGGCAAAGAACAACTCTGGGAGCCTGAGAAGGGAGGCTCTCTTCCCGCTTCATGTGCCCCTGGGAGAAGTGAAAGTTAAAGGTCCCGGACTCACCTCTTATGAAGGCATTCATCCGCCCGACTGCCCACCCGACACCCTCCCACACCCATACATACACATGAACCTGTATCCACACAGGCACATACACATAGGCACATGTACATATGCACAAATCCACACACACACACACTATACCCATACACACGTATGCAAACACACACATATATAATATACACATAGACACATGTACACATGCACAAATCCACACACACACACAATATACACATACACACATGTACATATGCACAAACCCATACAAACATGTACCTACACACACACATATATGCACACACACAGAGGCACATACACATAAACAAATGTACAAATCCACACACAAACAATATACACATACACGCAGACACATGTACATATACACGAATCCACGCACAATATACACATACACACATGTACCTACACACACACACAATATACACATACACCCATGTCCCTACAGACATATGCACACATATGTGCACATGCATGCACACATACATACGAACACACACATGCATACACATACCTATATACATCTAGCCCCACACTCATATACACACACACTCAGCGTTCCATGATGAGACTCTTCTGTAGACCTCAGACTTCCCCAAACCTGGGTCAAGAAGCCGAAAAAAGCCTTTCTGAGCCTCGAGGGTGTCACCGTGAGAAGCAGCAGCCCCACGTCCAGCCTCCATCGCCCAGGGGTGGGAGACAGGCATGCGGCAGACAAGCGTCCTCACAGCCAGTGGGACCCACTGTCTGGACCATCCCCTGGGATCACCTGTTTGGCCTCCTCTGCTGAGCCGTGGCGGAACTGGCTCCTGTGCATTTCGCATGCTTGCATCCTCCCCTGGGAGCTGTGGGCCAAGGGGAGCAGAGAGGGGCCCGCCGGCGGGGGTGCCTCCTCACAGGCATGACTCTCTCTCCCCTCGAGCACTGCTCTGCAGCCTGGGATTTGTTCTAGGGCAGAGCCCTTCCCAGCCCGGAGGCTGAAGAAAGGATTGCGGGGTCATGCACAGGGCCCTGGACAGGGACCTCCAAGCTAGCTCAGGCCTCGGTGACTGTCCTTCAAGCCTCTGATATGCCAGAATGGTGCTGGGGGATGGAGATCCCTGATGGGGATTCTGTGGGCAGAAGCGGCCCAAACGGTGTCTGTCTCACTGGGGGTCTGGGCACCCGCCTCCCTGAAACTCCAGGGACAATGCCTCCCTGCAACCCCTCTGTGCTGGGGATGAAGGGGCTGGGGAACACCTCTGGGTAGAAGGGCCTTCGGCTGAGGTCTGGTGGGGGTCCTATACAGAACAGGTGGGCACAGGCAGACATATGTGGGCATGCCCTTGGACACCAGCCCCAGGTCACGGAACCTCCCTTCACCTTGTCTTGCTGTCACAAAAGGCCTTCACTGGTAATGGGAATACACAAAGCCATCTGTTCTTCCTAGAGGCTGGGTTTCCAGGACAGACCTGCCCTGAGCTCCTGGGCGGTCATGCCCCACCAGGGCTCCCCTGCATCCTACGCTGCTCAGCTGTCCTGAGCCAGGCCAGCCCAGCCTGGTCACCATGGGCACTACAGAAATGCCCGGCACTGCTTCGGGGGCTCCTGAAGCAAACAAGGAGGCTGAGGGCGTGTCTCCCCCAGAGAAGTGGCCCATCCCCCTCCCCTGGACTCCCCAACCTCAGGCACAGGGCGCCTCTCTTCACAGACAAGATTCATTCACAGGTGGCTCCACCTCCATCTTCCTGTGGGTTCGGCTCATTTGAGTGCACAGAACGGACTCATATGGCCCAAGGACACTGGCCTCGACCTGGCACCAGGTTGGCCGTCATCTGACCAGCAGTACACGAATGAACAGATGGCAGCAAATTAGGAGAGGAACTAAGACGGCAAAGAACCAGGTGTCGAGGGAGAGAATAGTGGGAGGCCTGGTAGGCTGACAGGTCAGCGAAGTCCAGGGGGTGAGAAGGACCCTGCCATGCAAGGAGCAGGACAGAGCCGGGATGGAGGCCCATGCAGCTGGAGAGTCCTGAGCCAGGGCGGAGAGGAGGAGAAAAACACCAGCAGAAGCAGTGGGGCAGGAGCCAGCCCCTGTAGGGTGCAGCTGGCCGGGGCAAGCTGTCTGGGCCTCATCCTGACTGAGGTGGGGGTCACCTGAGGACTTCTTAAATGGGGGTTCCCATTTACCCTCACCCTGCCCCATGACCTTGACCCAGCATGTCTGGAGAGATGGGTCCAGAGAGGCATGCATTTCTTGATGACAAAAGAAAAAGGCCCCAAGAAGCAGGGATCCATCTGGGTCTCCCAACAGCTGGTCCTGAGCACACACACCCTCAATCTGCTGAGCATTCTGTCCATGACGGTCCACAGTGCACGGAGGCCTGGGCTCCATGCCCCCCTACACCAAGGATGCCGGCAGATAAAGCGGGCTCGTCCCTGCTGTCTGCCTCACACAGCAGGATGGGATTTTATCACCCATCATGGAAGATCGGTCTTTATGGGGGGACGAATAAGCCCAAGGAAGCATTTCAGCCCAGGACAGGTCAGAACCTCGTGCCCCTGCCCCTTGCTGGCCTGACCGCTTCCTGGATGGAGGATGTGGGTGTGATGGTGAGGACAATGCAGCTTCTGGGACTCCAAAGAGCCAAGCCCCAGACAGCCTAGAAGGTGGCCGTGAGGCCCAGGGGAAGTCACACTGGCCGAGGAGTCAGAAGATCGAGTCTTGATTCTGGCCTAAGCACAGGTGCCAGCTCCTTGAATCCAGCCCAGGTTCCAAAGGATGCAGGATGGTCTCTGAGCAGCCGAAGCCACGCAACAATGCTCAGCACTTGCCCTAAAGAGGCCCTTCCTTGGAGTACACTAACTTTGACCTGACTCACAGTACAACCAGGTGTGGTGATTCTGGGTTGGGTTTGGGGCAGTGGGGAGGAGGGAGTGTTGCTACAGGTACACGTATGAACAGCAGGGAGAGGTGACAGATGGGAACCGCATTGAGACCCCACCTGGCCAAGAGGCTTTGGCCCATGAGATAACCCCAGTCTCAGGGCCCCAGGAATGCACCAAGATGCATTCAAGGTGAATTTCTTGCTCCTGGAAGTTTGTGGTGAGTTGAGGGTGGATGGAGCAGTTCCACTCCTGTCCTGATTCCTGGTCCTCACTGCTGGCCTCTGGGCCTGGTCTACCTTTTCTTCCCCATGCCCTTCCTTTGGCCCTGACTCTGCAGATCTGCTGAGGGCCAGAGCAGGCAATGAGGGAGAGAGGGCTGGGTTGGCCTCTGGCACAGTAGGTGTGTCCTGCGGGGAGGAAGAAGAGGAGGTAGATGGCGGGGCTGCTCCACCGCATTCACAGCCTGGGAGTGTGTCATGCACAGGTGGGAGAGAGGCTGTGCTATTCCGAAGCTTGGAGAGGGGACCGCTGAGTCAGGGTACATGCACTTGAGCTATCGTATGGGGAAGGGAGAGAATGGCAGGGCACCTACTGAAGAAACGGGGTTGAGAGGGAGGGGGCAAGAATGGCAGGGGGCTGGGAAAACTGAAACTGGTGAAGGGGTGACGCCCAACACTTAAAATTTGGCGCATGTTATTTACACCAAAAGCAGACCATTTCACTCATCCAGATAGGGAAAAAAATGAGTTTACTGCGATTCTAAATAGAGTTTGTCAGTTTAAAAGGTGGACTCTGGCAAGTCTGTGGGAACAAGCCTCCATTCACACCACAGAAACCACCACTGAACAGTTACTATGTGCCAGGCATCATGCCAGGCACCATCGGGAGAGAGATGAGTAAGATGAGATGACCAATCCCCATCTACCGTGTGTGCACACAACCATACATTCGCAAGTGTGTGGGCACACGAACACCGACACACACCTACCTACAGCAGAAAGCAGAATTGTAAATTCAGGGAGAGCTATGACTCTAGCAGTTGGACAGGGAAGAGACAGCTCTATACTCGTCCAGGATGACATCTCAGAGGAGGTGGCATTTGAGTTGGATCTCCAGGCAGGAGCAGCAAGGACTCAACTGGAAGAAGTGAGGGGAAGGACACTGACCAGAGAGAGCTATGGGAGTGCTCGATGAGCCAGGAGGAGGGCAGGAAACATCTGGAACCTGAACCATTTCTCTCCCCACCAAGGCCTCAGTTCCCACATCAGTAAAACAAGGGATTGGCTCTTGACCATGAAGGTTCATTCTGGCTCAGACTCCCTAGGAAACTCATTTCCACCCTCCCTGGTATTCCAGGTGCCCCAGGTAACCAGGTCTTCTCTATACGCCACACATTCAGTAAGAACTAACCTTTCTCTGGGCTATCCCAAAGCTCCAGAAAGAGTGTAAATTCTAAAAAGAAAACTAATTTCACTGATTAACTTTCTATTGAGTCTATGATCCAGGAAAGATCTTGGGAAAAATATCCATGAAATAATCAAGCTAAGGAGATGAGAGACTGGAGTTGGAGAGGGACGGAGAGAGCTAAGGGCAGCAGGTTCCCAGGGAGGAGCCGTGTTGGGATCATCCAGCTTGGAAGGGTGCTGGAGAGGATGATTGTAGGGTGACAACTGTGCAACAGGCTCAGAGACCCACAGTCCACCTTGGAGAGGAGCGTGGAGCCCTCAGGACAAAAATGGAACTGATATATTTGACTGTGTTTGAGAGGAGGCATTGTTAACCCCAGGAAAGGAAATAGCATAGTATGCTATGTGGCTCAGCTATGCACAATACGTTCTTTGTTACACTAAGGTAAGCCCTGAATAGGCACAGAATCCCATACTGAACCCCATTCTAGGTGGAGAATGAGAAGAGGGGAAGTACGTTGTATGCCTGTACTGCAAGGGTGCTGGCCTTGGTATCTTCCACAGTGAAAAGTAAATAGATGGTGCTTAAAATGGAAAGAGAATTTAAATAGCAGTATACACATCACTTAGCGTATGGAGAGAAATATCAGAAGAAACAGCTAACTGTTGAAAGTGGTTGCCTCTCAAGAATGAGACTTGGGGGAAAAGACGGGGGGATGCTGTCTTTCTTAAGAGCCTTGGGAGCACATTTGACATTTTAAACCATAGTATGTATATGTATTCCTTTGAGAAAAATTAAAACTAAATTAAAAGGAGGTAATAAATGTGCAATGCTCTAGCCATACTTTCTAATCATTAAGCTGTCTCAAAAGGCATGCACAACATGCACAACATGCCCGACTCTTTGGAGAGGACGCAGCCTTCACTCCTTTCTCCTTCTCTTCCCCATTACCCTGTATTTTTTTCTCCTCATAGTCCTTAAGGGCACCTCATTTATTAATTTGCTGGTGTGTGTGCTTAATCTGCCTCCTCCAGCAGGAGGAGAACAGGGACTGTCTTGTTTCTTCTGCATCCCTTGTGCTTAGTCCCCAGCACACAGTAGGTGCTCAATAAATGGATCAACACTGAACAGTTCTGTGCCAGTCAATGGGTTTTCTAAGGCACCATCAAGAAGACTTGAGCATTCAAAAGTGCTCGTTCTACTGAAAGCGGCTCAACCACAAACAGCTGATGAGGGCCAGAGCCCGGCAATAAGTGGTGCTTAGGAACAATCATGCATACTCAAGCCCACGTCCAGGAAGCAGCACGCTTGCTTAAGGTCAGCAAGTAATGTCTGCAGGGTCAGCCAAACCGTCCTGAAACCACGTATTGGTCTTTCTGCCAATTATACCTGTGAGAGGGAAATGGCTGTCCAGTGGCTTCAACAGACCCACGCCACAGATGGCCAATGGAGGCAAGGTGTTCTTCCTGTGCCGGCGTGGGCGTGTCTCCATGGAGGGGGTGGGCATCATCTCCCCTCAACACAGGAGCTCTTCTCTGAGTGAAGGGTGTGGCTGTCAGAGAAGCTGTAAATGCCACCCCGGGAAAACAGCCTCATCCCTGCGAGTGCACAGGCCTGTGGGGCTCCCCCAGCTGGGATCTGAGGTCTACCTGGGCAGCGGGTGCCTTGCCCCTTGGAGCTTTATCTTGATGACTCTCTGTGGTCATCGCTTGTTTTAAGTTTGTCTCCTGCCCTGGATGGACATTCGTGTTGTCTCTGCGCTTCTGCCTCTCCTCTGACTGTGATCCACAGTTCTTTGGGGGCAGTCTGGTCTGACTGATGCCCACTTCTTCCCCCGAAAAGGTATGTGCAGCATGGGCAAGGACTGTGCCGGTGGTGCCCACTCCTGTAGCCCAGTGCCTGGCACCTGGTCCTGGCACCTGGCCTGGCCCTGGCAGGCACAGTGATCAGCATTTATACGTCCAAGTGGCTGAATGCCTGAGTGGCGATGGTCCCCCTGCGATCCAGGATGGGGACACAAAAGGCTGCTCGGAGATTGTCATTTCAGAGAGGGAAAACAGAGGCCACAGAAGGAAGTGATACCTGCTGAGCCCAGCTGAGCCCCGCTGGGCTGGGGCTGGGAAGGGAATAGGCCTGGGGGCTTGGCTCCCCGTTCTGGGCTCTTTTAACAAATCAGGCTGTCCTGCTGTCAGAAACACGTTCCCGTCAGGCCTAGGGGTGGGAGGACACCCGGGTGCCAGGCATGGGGGTACCCAGCAACCAAGGGCTCTGGGGCCTGCTCTCCATGCGGCTGTAGATAAAAAGGCTTATTTACAACAAGCCCGGGGCAATGAAGCCACCAAAATGCATGTTGCATGGGCTCCCTGTGGCTGGGAGCCCCCTCTGGAGTTTGGGGTCATCGACAGCAGACTTGGGGGCCACTGCTTGTGCTCATGCAAATTCAGGTAACACCCTCCCCGCCCAGTCCCCTGGCCTGGGTAATGTACCTCTTTGAGAAACCTCCCCACCCCGCCTGGCTATCAGGTCTGGGCAAGGTGTCCCTCCTCTGAACTCCCCCAGCCTGGAAGCTCCCTGAGCACGGTCTACCCAGTGCACAGGTGGGACTTGGTGAAGGTTTGCTGCGTCACAGGAGGAAGTGTTAATTCACCTAATCTGCGTCTAGCAAATGCTAGTGAGACTCTTCCTCCTGCCAAGGTCCAGCCCCCTTTCAGCCAGGCCTCGGACACAGATGTGAGGGCCCTGAGGGGTGCGCCTTCCACAACTGCAACTCGGTCCTCGGTGTCCACCCGTCCCTGCCGAGGCCCGTGTCCTGGCAGCTGACACCCCCAGGTGCCAAGGCATCTCCAGAGTCACCTCCTCCCTGACCTACGCGATTCTAGAAACAGCCTCTCAGCAACCCGGCTCTGAAAGGCTGTGTTGGGGCCGTTTACAAAGATCTCTTGGAAATCCCTAGGACTCGAGGCTATGAGAGTTAAAAAAAAAAAAAGAGTAGGGTTTATCACTAAATTTTCCTTTTAATGGTTTTGTAGTGACATGAGATACTTTTGTTTCCTGAGAGAAAAGGCATATTTCAGATGAATTATTGACCAAAAACAATTGGCCGTGAGCAAGAAATCCTCCACTTCGCTGGAGAGAAATGTGGACAGGCAGCTGGCCTGAGTGAGGACGCTATCACTTAACAGCCCCAGCTGAGGTCAGCGCCTGGGGGCCGTGGGGAGCACTTTGCTCTGTAGGCGGGGTTGCAGCTTCTGCTGCCTCCTTCTCTCTCCACCAAGGGGTTAGGCCGCCCTCCCCAGCCTCCTTCTAGGTGGGTTTTGGCAGCATTGGTCTCTATTGCTGCCTTCACCCGCAATGAACACGGTCCCCTCTTGTCATTAAATATCTGTCTGCTGCACCAGGGATGCTCTCTCTGGATTATGACCTCGAGGTCAAAGGGCTGGGTCCTGTTCCTCGGTGTCCCCAGGTCTTGATCCGCAGATGGATGCAGAGCCTGGTGCAGGGCAGCAAAGGGGCTGCGCAGCAGAGCGTCGGCTTACACCCCAACTGCCTGCTTCACGGGCTTTCTGCCCTGTGCCCCTGGGAGGCCGACCTTACTGACTGTGTGTCCTGATTCCCCTGCTTCTTGGGTTTGGCCAGGGGGAGGCGCCCACGGGAAACCTAAGCATGGAGAGCTGCTGGGAGCATTTCTTCCCCCTTCCTGCCTGTTTTGGGGCTGCTTCTCTGACAGTTCCAACCGCAGCTCCTGCTAGGCGGCCTTTCTCCTTAGTGCGAGTCTCTCACGAGGTTCCCACGGCACTAGTTTCCCGCTTGCCTGTCTTCCTAGAGGTGCTAACCGCCAACACTCTGCAAGTCCCTGAGTGCCTCACCTGCCCCACTTGCTCTCTGGGCCTACCCAAAGCGCTGGAATAATCCTCGCCACCCGCTAGAAGAAGCCCCGTCCATGCCCCAGAGGAGCACCACCCGCACCCCTGGAAAAAACCCCGCCCACACCCCAGAGGATCCCCGCCCACACCCCAGAGGAGCCCCGCTGATGCCTCTGGAAGAAGCCCCGCCCACGTCCTGGTGGAGCCCCGCTGATGCCCCTGGAAGAAGCCCCGCCCACGTCCTGGTGGAGCCCCGACGATGCCCCTGGAAGAAGCCCACTATCTGAAGTCTGGTCCACTGAGCCATCTGGCATGGGTTCTGTTTTTTCCAGGGTGCTAACAGACCCAGGAGCCAAGAGCTCAGAGAGAGTGGAAGCGGACAGACAGGAGGCCCCTCTATAGCTGCTCTGAGATGACGCCCCTCACACCCTTCCTGGGAGCCCCCCAGCCCAGCCGAGACAAAGCCCAGCAGGCTACCGCTGAGCAGCACTGCCCTAGTGAGCTATTAAAGTGAGTTTGTTCTCTCTCCCTCCTCCGGTAGAAGCAGGTAGCACATCTCTTCAGGGGAGGTTTGGGGCAGGGAGGGAGGCAGAAGTGGCTCAGGTGTCTTTTGTAAGAACACGAGTTTATATTAAACAGATTATTCATGTTGAGCCTCTCCCAGGGGAAGTGGGGCGTGTCTGCAAGGAGACTGGCAGCCATGGCCTGGTGGTGCACACTCTTCCCCCAAAAAGTAGCTACTGAAGCTAATCTTCAGTACTTCCTAGTGTCTGAGTCATCACTCAGCCTGGTGACAAAGGCCTCCCCAGTCAGGCTCACGGCTCCTCCAGCCTCATCTCCTGTGTCGCAGGGGCTTCCTGGTGTCCGGTTGCTCCCCTCATAGGTGCCTTGACCTCGAATGCCTCCTCTGCTCTGCTACTTAAAACCCTCCTCCCATTCCAGGAGGCCTTCAGCTCAGATGCTTTATGGTCCAGATCAGAATGCACCGTGACTCCTCTGGGCAGCCACAGTGGGCTACCAGCAAACCTCCCACAGCCTCATGGAGCAGCCTGTGGGCATAGCCTGGGTCTTACCTGTTTGCGTGCCCACCAAGCCTGGCACAAAGGAGGCGCCTACAAAACACGTGGGAATTGGATTAGCTACGTCCCCTGGGAGACTCCAACCATCTACCTTGGTTTTCTTTCTTTCTTTTTTTTTTGAGATGGAGTCTCCGTCTGTCGCCCAGTCTGGAGTGCAGTGGTGCGCTCTCAGCTCACTGCAACCTCTGCCTCCCGGGTTCAAGAGATTCTCCTGCCTCAGCCTCCCGAGTAGCTGGGATTATAGGCCTGTGCCACCATGACCTGCTAATTTTTGTATTTTTAGTAGAGATGGGGTTTCACCATGTTGGTCAGGCTGGTCTCAATCTCCTGACCTCAGGTGATCCACCCGACCCCGCCTCCGCCTCCCAAAATGCTGGGATTACAGGCGTGAGCCACCGCGCCTGGCCCCACCTTGGTTTTCAAGACTAGGCCCCTACCCAGAGTTACAGGGTCTTGGAGCATTGGGCCTTTCTGTCTGTATGTCCTTCTGGTCTCAAAGAAGCACAGACAGACCTCACCAAACCCCGAGTATCCCCTCTCCCGCATCCCTGAGGAAGGCCAGGCAGGAATACCGAGGTCTGTTCTTAGCCCAGCACTGGAGTCGAACTCGTCAATAGCCCTGAAACACAGTGTGTAGTCAGGGCTGGGCTTCGGAGTCTTTTTGTTCTGGGTTCAATTACAGACTCCATTGCTCACCAGTTGTGCCACCCCAGGCAGCTCTCTAACTCCTTAGAACCTCAACCTCCTCTGCAAAATGGAGCTGATTGGGAAAATGTAGGTGGAGATGAACTAAGAGAATGTTGGTGAGGAGAAGAACCCAGTGCCCGGCTGAGGTATTGCTGATTATAGCTATGCCTGTGTTATTTATCAGTGTTTTTGGAGACTGCCCCGCAGCATGTGCATTTTGGGCAGACGGGGCTCTGAGTTTGGGCCCTCGGCTGGGTGGCAGATCCCCAGGGCATGGCCTGTCCTGCGTGGAGCCGCCATGCCCGGTCTCTGCCGCCAGGTGTCCTCCCTCCTGTGCCCGGTTGCCAGGACGCTCCTGGTCTCTTGGCTTTCTGTGGCTCCCCATCCTGTGTGCCTGACTTGTTTTAAGGCTTTTACCTTGATATTTTACTTCCTGCTTTTGAATTATTTAAGTGAAATCACATAGAACAACGAACTTAAAGAGTAAACTTAAATATTTTAGATTTTAGGAATGTTCTTAATGTGGGCCCTCTAATTTTGGGAGTCAGGAAATGTTTAAAAAACTTCCTTTGAAATATTATATCGTTAACAACTCCTATGCCTCTTCGGGGTTTTGCAACATTTTTGTATTTTTCACGTTGCACTGGGCCTGACATACAATTGGTGCTAATCAATTGCTTGTGGAATCAAACTCTCTAAAGTGACAGAGACATTATTTCTGAGATCAACTTTAAAATATTTCAGCAATGAAAAAGATCAAAGGAAAAATAAAATAGATACAGCAAATTTATCAAAATCTCGATGAACTGTTGAATCGGGGTAAGGGTAGATGGAAGGTCACTGTATATCTTTCTGCTTCTTATATGCTTAACAACTTTTATAATTTAAAATAATGATACGCGATGTGTGTAGGAGCCCCAAGCCCAGCTGGGGTTCCCTTCAGCTTGGAGCTGGGTGCAGTGGGTGAGCACTCACCTTTTTATGGCTTTGTAGCAAATGATGACAAGCACAGTCAGAAACACCAGGGAGGCACAGCACACAGCAATGATGATCACCAGCCCTGACCACCAGCTTTCCTCAGTGGGGCAAGAGGTAGAGTTGGGAGCTGAAAAAGACAGGAGCAGCCTGAGTGTCACCTGGATGAGTTGGTCATGGCCAGTGACAGAGGTGGGACCATCATGGGTGACACCAACAGAGGCGTGGGGAGGTCACTGGTGGGACAATTATGGGTGACACCAACAGAGGCACGGGGAGGCCACTGGCATCCATCACCTGGATGAAGGCTCCCTGACCTTTCCTGCCATCCCTGCCCCCACCCTGCGGCAGGTGACATCATGGCTGGCCCCCAGCCAGGCTGGCCTCTGAGCGCCTCCATCCCTGCCCCGGCGTGCTCAGAGCAGGGGCTAAGCACCACGCCCCAGGCCATCCATCCTCCCTCGGCATGAGCTAACTGACAGCAGGGTCAGGCCTAATTTCCCATGAAAAATAACAGAGCGTCTCATTCTCTCAGCTGAGGCACTAAATCTGGTTCCTCTGCAGGCAGGGGTGGGGAGCGGGGCTCACAGGGGGTGCTGAGGGACGAAGGAAAGAAAGGGAGGACTGCCAATGTCCATTTCTTAAGCTAATTTCTTGCAAGATGCAGACGTTCTCCCTTCTTGGATTCAGCCCGTGGGGTGGGTATTTGCCGCTGTCTCAGTTTGCACGGAGGTGGTCAAAATTTGGAAAAGTGTCATCGACAAGGCACCAGACACTGGTGCTACAGGGCCCTCTCTTAGTTACTCAATCCATGGAGTCCTTGGGTGAACCTGTCCTCCCTCCCTTGGCACAGGCTGTCTTGGGGTGGACCTGAAGGACTTGTGTCAGTGAGGCCGGTTCACTTTCCTCTGAGAAAAGCAAAGACATCACACAGCCTCATCCCAGGGCTTCTGGGATGACTCAGACACAACTGAAAAGGAGTGCCCAGAATTGCAAAAGGAATGGGAGGGAGAAAGGAAGTGAGAGGGAAAAGAGAAAAAAAGAGGAAGGGGGATGATGAGGGAGGAAGGAAGGGATGGATGGATGGACGGACAGAGAGACAGTATTAACTTTGGACAGGTCTCCAAGACATGAATATATGCAAAAGAATCAGAAATACACCCCAGACTTGGTGTCCACTCTATAATAGATACTTTGAGGGGTGTGACAGTAAGTGGGGAACCAGGAGATGACTTCCTGAAGGGTAATATGGATGGCTTCATTCTTATGATTTTTATCAAAGTGTAATTTACATCTAGTGAAATGCACCCCCCATCTTAAAAGTACCATCCTGTGAGCTTTGACAAATGCATGCACCAGTGGAAGCCACTCCTCCAGCATGACATAAATATTTCCAACAGCCCAGAAAGTGTCCCTGTGCCTCTTTCTAATCAATCCCACCCTGGGGGCAACCGCTATTCTGATTTCTAAAATCACCGATTAGATTTGCTTGGTTTTGACATTCACATACATGGACTCATGCAGTGTGTATTTTTTTTGTTCCTTTATTTAGCACAGTGATTTTGAGATTCATCCATGTTACTGTGTATTTCAGCAGCTCCTTCCTTTATTGCTGAAGAGTATTTCTTTATATGAACATATCACAATTTGTTGTTTTTTTCTTTTCTTTTTTTTTTTTTTTTTGAGACTGAGTTTTGCTCTTATTGCCCAGGCTGGCTGGAGTGCAGTGGCACGATCTCAGCTCACCGCAACCTCTGCCTCCTGGGTTCAAGCGATTCTCTTTCCTCAGCCTCCCAAGTAGCTGGGATTACAGATGGGCACCACCATGCCCAGCTAATTTTGCATTTTTAGTAGAGATGGGGTTTCTCCATGTTGGTCAGGCTGGTCTCGAACTCCCGACCTCGGGTGATCTGCCCACCTTGGTCTCCCAAAGTGCTGGGATTACAGGCGTGAGCCACCGCGCCTGGCCACAATTTGTTCATCCATTCACCTGATGACCAACACCTAGGTTGTTTCCAGTTCTAACTATGTTGAATAGAACTGCTATAAGCATTTGTGTTCAAGTCTTTGTACAGACACATTTTCTTATTTCTCTTGGATAAATATGTAGGAGTGGAACTGCTGGGTTGTGTGGTGTGTGTATGATAAACTTTAGAAGGACATGCCAAGCTGTTTTTCCTGAATGCTTGTACCTTTGTACATTCTGTGCAGCATGAAGAAAGGTAGAAAGAAGATGGGAAGAAGGGAGTGGTTACTGATTTGTTGCAGCTGGATTAGGAGATCCGGGGAGCCACTATGTGCTTCCCAGTGAACCAGCGCCGAAACCCCACTAACAAATGCAAGGTACCCAGGAGTGAGCCTCAGGTGTCACAGAGACCAAGTCGAATCAGAAATGCTTCCTGATGGTGGTTCATGCCGGTAATCCCAGCACTTTGGGAGGCCGAGGAAGGTGGATCACCTGAGGTCAGGAGTTTGAGACCTGCCTGACCAACATAGTGAAACCCCGTCTCTACTAAAAATACAAAAATTATCTGGGCGTGGTGGCAGGCACCTGTAATCCCAGCTACTCGGGAGGCTAAGGCAGAAGAATCGCTTGAACCGGGAGGTGGAGGTTACAGTGAGCTAAGATTGTGCCACTGCACTCCAGCCTGGGTGACAAAGCGAGACTCCAGCTAAAAAAAGAAATCAATAAATAAGATAAAATAAAATAATAAAATAAAATAAAATAAAATAAAAAGAAAGAAATGCTTCTTGAGAGATGGCTGATAGGAGGATGCCACTGGGCCTCTCAGCTAGGGCAGGACCAGGCCTTTAGAAACCTCAACACTGAAAAGATACAGAATATAGCATTGAAATAGGAATGAACTCTAAAATAAGAAAAAGGAGACCCAGGGGGATTCTCATTTTCCCCATGATGAACTTGTTCAAGGCTTTCTTGGTGAAATATCAAACAAAAAATCCTTCCCTCCAATTCCTCACTTTGGGATATCCCTGACTTGGCTGTGTCTTCCTGGGGTGATGCCCCCACCTTCCCTACACTCTGGGAAGTCAGAAGTCACTGCTGGAGAGTCAGAAATATAGCCAGATCATCCAAGGCTGTTCTGTCTACACTGCACCCCTAAGCCTCAAAGGCCTACCTCCTCATTTTCACCACAAAGGGAAGCAATTTTGGTTTCCATGGCTCTACTTCAGGCTGTGACACCTCTGGGAGAGACCCCAGGGCCATGCCTGCCACCAACGGTCCAGGACCACAGTCGCACCGACACTCCTGTGGCTGGGGACAGATCTACCGGTGTCCGGTGTGTGGTCTCAGCCAGGGGCTGCTGCACCCCCTCCAGTAAGCACTGGGAAATATCGGAGTGGGTGCTGTCTTTGGTTGTCGCAATGTGTGATCCCAGCAGTATGGATGTTAGTAACAATGAACTGGATACTCTCACACAAGGCAGAATTGTCCCTTGAAAAATACCAACAGGGCCCCTGTTGAGAAATTTCATCAACTTGATTGATTATAAGCCTCATAGGGAATTTGGCACTAAATTTCACAGTGCCTCTCTTCTTTACATTCTCTGTTAGTTAGGTGGGAATTTTCTTTTGCTATTCCTTTTCAAACACAACTGATACTGAAAGCAGTGAGCCCATGGCTCAGTGGGCTGGAGCACAGGGTCCCCTCTAATATTCTGCAAGAACACTCATCACCGCACGTGTATGAGAAAACTACCCGAGGCAAAAACGCTAATGGCGATGAAATGAGGGAGGCATTTTGTGAAACCTAGTGAAGGCATACATCTTGGATTTTGCTCAGAAAACCAGCTGTTGTGTTCAAAGAATGCATCCTTATTTATCCTTGCTTGAGTCAATTGGAGAATGTTGGAGCTGGAGGAAGTCTAGGAGGTGTTATTTCAGAAAAAAGAATACAATATGGAGTCCCAGGATCAAGAAGCAACTTTCCCAAGGGCCAGGGTTGGGACCCTGATCTTTGGGCTACAGCTGGGTCTATCCCTGCCTGGACTTCCCTCCCATGGGGTGTGGCCAGCACCTCTTTCTGGAGGTACTAAGACAGCTTACATGTGCACAGATTGATGGTTCATATTCGAGAAGATAGCATCATGAAGGTGCTCCTTCAGTCATCTGTTTATCCAGCAAACTGAGCACCCTCGGTGCCTGACACTGTGCTGGGATCTGGGAGTACAAAGATAAATCAGACATAAACGGTGCCTTTACCAGGGCTGGCGCCAGCCGCCCCATGAATTATTAATTACAAAGCTAAGACCTGATCATCTTGCTCAGGAGTCTCTGGGGAAAGAGGCATGCATGAATTGCTAATACAGAAGGTGAAGGTTATTTCAGGGGTGCGGGTGATGCCTTGTGAGAGACAGGTGGTCAGACAGGGAGGCTGAGACAATCAGAGAGTGCCAAGTTCCAGGACTGAGACCACCTGGGCTCTCTGCCTCCTCTGTCACCCCCTCTACCTCCCAGCCAAGATTCTGCAAACACAACAGAAAGGCAGGAGCTGTCTTGACATCTCAGGGGTCGCAACACCTTGTCTTCCCCGGGGCTCAGTGAGGCTTCGTCCGCTGTCTTCATTTAACACTCCTGACGCCTGTAAAGATGATGAAGCTGGCAACCAGAGAGAGCAATTGCAAGCTGCCCAGGCTCAGTTTTGCTTCATCAGAGGAGCAGCTGTCTTCTCATTATGAGATGCATCGTTAAAAGCTTTGGACTTCTGTTTCCAGCCAAGATGGAGTAACAGGGGCCAGATCTGCCCTCCTGTCTGAAACATCCAAAAACCATACCAAAGATTTGAAACAGTGGTTTTTAAAAGAGGCAACCAAAGACACTGATTCCCAAGAGATGATGAAACAAATGCGGTGAGTCCTACCATAGGCCCAGCTCACTGCCTTGAGAGAGTTTCCAAAACAGTAGTGCAGGAAGGCAGAATCCGCAGGGCCTGGCCAGCTCCATAAGTTGGAGAGATTCAGCTGAGAGTCCAGAGAGTGAACAAGACAGATGAGGTCTCTCCCCAGGGGAACTTTGAGAACAGTAGAAGAAGCCAGTGGTAAGCAAATACACCAATAAATACATAATGGCACATCGTGGCAAGTGCTGTGAAATAAATAGAAAAGAGAGGTCCCATGGATGTTTGCAGAAGCAGCAGGTGGGGTGGGCAGCTTTGGATGTGCCCACCTGTACGGGGTCCAGGGAGGCCAAGGAGACCAAAAAATTCCCTTGTGCAGGGTGGGGGAGGTGGGCTTGTGGACCCACTCAAGGTCCAATGCATGAAAGAAGTGTGTGAGGTCAGACAAGCCCTCCAGGTACTCTTGGTGGCAAATGCCTCCCCTATCGTCCTCCTAGGGTTTTTGTGACTATCAAAGGAGATGATGGAGGCAGCATTTTGGTGGGTACCAGGAGTAGCAAAGACTTCAAGGCACTACTAGGCACAATAGCGCATAGCTCAGTTATATTCCCCTTTCAGAAGTGGAGAAACTGAGGCCACACAGCCAGGGGCCTTGAGACAGTACTCACAACTAACTCAATACATACTAATGTATGACCCGGGCAAACAGCTGTCCCCATCAGAGCCAGCTGTTGGAGAGAAGCTGCACACAGGAGGTGCTGGACTGACAGGAGGGAACAGAGCCAGGGATGAATGAATCAAACAGATAGCAAGTAGGTTGGAAATAATGTCAGTTTTGCAAGCTATCTTTAAATAGGAATGCCGTCTGAGTCTAGAAGAGGGGAGTGAGAGCCATGTTCTTGGTTTTAAAATTGCTTCTGCGTCGTGAGATGGAGGCTTTATCCACTGCTGGGCCTCTTGACCCTGTGAGTGGCAGCCCACTCGCCCCCACGGCTTCCTGGTTCTGGGGCGCAGCCTGAGTACCAGACACTGCTGGTGACACCATGGGCATGCTGGGGGCCTCTGGGCCTCAGAGGCATCGTTAGATGGCTCTCCTAACTTTCCAATCTTTGGGACTCAAGCCCTGGGCTGCCTGAGCGGCTTCCTGACTGTTCCCCAGGAGCTGAAAGGGCCTGGCACGTCACTGGCCTTGACTGTAGTCAGGTGGGAGCTGTCACTGCAGTTGCTCTCTCTGCTTCTGGCTTCCTGAGCAGCCCAGCTCCAGGCCCATCAGGTGGGTCACAACCGCTGACAATGCAGTCTAGTGCCACTTGTCTAGGGCCCCCCTGCGCCGTAGAGATCAACCTCCATCTCCCTCAAGGAGCCAATGTCAGTCAATGTGCTTCCCAAGCCTCTGAGGATAAGTTCAGCCTTTGCTGTGGGAAACCAAAGGCAGAAGCACCTGGGCTGGGAGTTGTTTCTCTGTCTTAAAACGAGTGTGGGCCTGGTGACTCGGCCATGGGGAGCAGAGGTGAAAGGAGTCACAGCCCTGCTCCAGGGTAAGTCTCACGGCACCGCTGGTCCTCAGCGTGTGCAGGGGTCCCCTTTGGCACCGCTCCCTCCCGCCCACCAAAGGATCTTGAGGAAACTGTCCAGAATGTCACGGAGAAGTGCAAATGCACGGGACTCGGCGCGCGCTGAAAGGGGGCGGGATGCTGAAAAGCACTTAGGAACGTGCGTCCTCTTCGGCCCTGGTCAGCCAGCTTGCTGAAGCCCCCGCAGGTTTTGTCTGTCTCACAAGGACAGTGTGGGGGTTGGAGCTTTGCTAAAGATTTGTGTGATGCAGAATCTGTTTTGTAGACCCTTTGGACAGAGGCAGAAACTGAGGCTCAGAAAGGGGAGGAGCCTGCCCGAGGCCACACAGGGACCAGACCCAGGTCCTCTGGTCTCTCAGCCTCATTTATGAACTGCCCCCAAAGCACCACAAAGGACGCGGTCTCTTCTGCGCTGACCACCCTTTCCCTGCCTCAGGGCCCCCAGCCCCAAGGCCGCTGAGGAAGGAGTGGCGTGGGGGCGGGGCCGGCCACTCTTCCGTGGTGCCTGCCCCCATACAGGGTCCCATTGTCTCAGGGACACAAGGGGCCGCCTCTCAGGCCACTGCTCTCCATTCCTGGGCACAGGGTGCCCTTGGGGAGGTCTGTGCCAGGGCGTCCACCTCCTGTGGTGGCTGGGGGAGGTCTGGAGAGCCGGCCTGGGTGCGGGGCTGCTCACTCACCCGAAGGCACCAGAGCACGTGGGCTGCACTTGAAAACCACAAATACAAAATCAGACCTCGGTGCCTTGGCCAACCTCTGCAACGAGCCCCTATTTCTACAGAGAAATGAGAAGTCTCCTTGGGGTGTGACTGGATGAACACAGTGCCCTGGTGCGCCTACAATTCAGGGGTCCCCCACCCCTTCTCTGTCAGTGGGAATTTGGCTAAGGCTTCTGGGTTTAGCATGGAGACCCCCTGTTTCATAAGTCTCCCCAATTCCTCCCTCCAATCACAGATTCCTACAGCAGGAAGCTCCTGGCTGCCCATAACCACAGGTGAGAGGCACCCGTGCCTGACCCATGCTTAACAGAAAGCCAGGGAGGTGCATCTAGCCTCCCTGGGGCACAGAACTCCTGGGGGTGCCTCAGTGGCCTGCCTTTTCCAAAACTAAGGGACACACCCTTCTCTACTGTGCAGGAGGGAAAGTTTGTGGGCACTGTAGCCTAAATGGGACTCTTGCCCTGCAACCTGTAGCCCGGGGCGGGGGTGGGAGGGGAGTGTCCCAGGGAAGTGATTTTGGCTTGGCCTGTTTTGGGGCAGTCTGTCTCTTGCCCACCTCCCTCATACTGCCTCCTGCATGCCAACCATGCCCCTTCCTGCCCCGGGAAGCTGGGCTTCAGTGGCTGGCAGCACTGAGCACGCCCCACCCTCACCCACCACTGACAGGAACAGTGGGCCTGTGGATATGCATAACGCCTTGGTCAGCCTGTGGTGGTGGTTTGGCAGGAAGTCAGACCTGAATGTGCCACCAGGACAGTCTCAGGGCTCCAGAGCAGCCCAAGCCACAAGGGTGGGCCAGGCTGGACTCTTTGCTGAGTTTCATGGGGAGAGTTGTCAGGGCCCCGGGTCCCACCCTCGCTGCTATACAAGTGGCCCTGAAAACATCCTCTCTGCCCTCAACCTCTTCTCTGCAACTGCTTTGTGTGTGCAGCGCCTTTCAGGTCCCCAGCCCCAGCCTGGTGGGCCCCCTGTGCTGGAGGCATCCAACAGGAAGTGGGGCCTCCTTGCCCCACGCTCCTCAATACCACTGGGGCAGTGCCTTCCTCCTGGCTCAGGCCCCCACCTGGGCATTCCCTCTGCCCTCTGAGTGGCCACATCCTGCGGCTGCTCCCTCCAACCCCCTCTCCACCTTCTCCCTGACTCCAGCCCTGTGCTGGGTCTTGCTGGGTTATCAAGGTTGTCCCATCCCCTCGCCAGCCCCTCTTTCCTGGGGTATCATGTCAGCTGCCCAGTTCAGCACAGTGGTTATCCACACTGGCTTTGAATCAGAAGTACCAGAAGTTAAAATCCAGATCCCGACTTTGGGCAAGTCATTGACTCTGTTAGATTTAATCTCAGTTTCTTCCACTACAAGTCGGGGGAAGGCAACAGAACCACCTCCTCAGGGCTGGTGCAAAGACGACATGAGAGACACGATCAGAGAACCAGCAGCAGACACCCCTCCGCCGCCGCCCACATCCTTCCCCTTCTCCCTGCAGAACTCTGATTCCCCTCCTATATCCTCCACCCTCCAGAGGGCCTAGGCTTTGGGAGAGGCGGGCTCAGCATAGGAGGTCGGTTTTCAGGGGTCGCAGCCAGGCCTGGTTGTTCCAGTACTTATGCCCCTAATTGGTTTAGGGGTCTTAGACCTCCAGCAAGGACAGGAGAGGAAAAGTCGGCTGGGGGCTCCTGGGAATGGTGTCCCGGCTCTTAAGAGAGATGCAGAGGAGGTGGCTTCTCCTCCTGCACACTGCTGTGTCCATTACTCCAAAGCTGAGCAGCTTATGGGGGCTGAGGGTGCTGGGTGCAGGGTTGGGGGGGGTGGTCTCAGTGTCAGGGTCAGTCTCCAGAGGAGACACTGGAGCAAAGACTGGAATTCAGCAGGGGGTTCATCATGCAGGTATCTGGGGGAAGGAATGGCTGGAGTGCAGGCCCTGAGGTGAGTGTGGGCCTGGCAGTTCTGGGGAGCAGGAAGGAGGCCAGTGTGGCTGAGAGGGAGTGGCGAGGGGAGACTAGAAGGAGATGGGACCACATAGGGCCATGGGGATGCCATAAGGAGGCCATGGGGAGGACTTAAGAGAGGGTGGTGAATTCTGACCTACAGGTCAGCACAGTCCCTCTGTGTTTAAACTGGGTGTGTGGCGTGGGGGAAGGGCGGGAGGCTGCGGGGATACTGCTGATAACCTAGCAGCAAGATGGCGGGGCTCAGACGCAGGGGTTCTCAGCAGAGGTGGTGAGGAAAGGTCAGAGTCTGGAAATGCTTTCAAGGTAGATTTCATGGAAATGTGGATGTGGGCAGCAGACACAGAGAGGAGCTAAGGATGACTCCGAGGGTTTGGGGCTGCGCTTGTGGGAGGAGGAAGCTGTCACCAACTGATGGGGAAGATTACTGAGTCCGTGCAGCTTTGGGACGGGTGTGGAGGTCAGGTGTGAAGTCGGAAATTGTCACACACCACGGGAGACGGTGAGAAAGCAGCTGGGGCTGGACTCTGCATTCAGAATTGAGGGCTGGAGGCAGGCATTTGGCAGTGGTCAGCACCCAGCCCTGAGACTGGAAGGGGTTGTCAAGTGGGAGAGGGTAGGCAGAGGGGAGAAGAGGGCCAAGGCCTGGCCCTGGGGCACCTCAACATGAGGAGGTGCAGAGGAGGGTGACAGGGGAGGCTAGTGAGGAAGGCGGCCCAGGCCATCCGGTCCTGCAGCCACGTCAGGAAGGGACGTCCAGGAGGAGGGGAGGTCAACTGTGTCTACCGCAGCTGATGGTCAAGTACAGCGAGGCTGGGAGCCAGCCATGGGATGGAGCCATGTGGCAGTTGCTGCTGGCCGCTGAAAAGTGGTTTGGCGGGAGTGGAGGGAGGAAGCCCGATTCGGGGAGTCAGAGAGAATGAGAGAGGGAAAGGAAATGGTGGGGATGCACAACTCGCGGTTGGAGTTTCGCTGCAAAAGGGAGCGGCGGCATGGAGCCGTATCTGGGAGGAGAAGTCATGGGAAGGATTTCAAGGCAGGAGGTGGAGTGTGTGAGTGTGTGAGTGTGGGAGAGTGAGTGTGTGTGAGTGTGGGAGAGTGAGTGTGTGAGAATGTGAGTGGGGGAGTGTGAGTGCATGGGAGTATGTGTGTATGAGTGTGTGAGAGTGAGTGTGACAGAGTACATGAGAGTGCATATGAGTGTGTGAGTGTATGAGTGTGTATATGAGTGTGTGAGTGGGGAGTGTGTGGAAGTGCGAGTGTGTGGGAGAGAGAGTGTGTGTGTATATGAGTGTGTGAGAGTGTACGGGGGACTATGTGGGAGTGTGATTGTGTGTGAGTGTACAAGTGTGTGTACGAGTGTGTGAGTGGGACTCAGTGGGAGAGAGTGTGTGAATGTAAGGGGGACTGAGTGTGTGGGAGTGTGATTGTGTGTGTGTGAGAGTGTATGAGTGTGTGTATGTGTGTGTGAGTGGGGACCGAGGACTGAGTGGGAAAGTGTGTATGAGTGTGAGAGTGGGGGGACTGAGTGTGTGGGAGTGTGACTGTGAGTGTGAGTGTGTGTGTACGTATGTGAGTGTGTGAATGTGTGTGTGAGTGCGTATGCGTGTGTGTGAATGTGTATGTGTGTGAGTGCGTATGAGTGTGTGTGAATGTTGTGTGAGTGCATATGAGTGTGTGTGAATGTGTATGTGTGTGAATGAGTGTGCATGAGTGTGAGCGACTGAGTGTGTGAGTGCTGATGGCTGTGGCCCAGGAGAGGGGGAAGAGCTGAGCCCAAGGGGGCCTGTGCCCGGTGTGTACGATAAAGTGAGAGCAGGGAGAGAGGGGTCAGGGGCCCACAGGGAGCAAGGACAATGCTTGGCCAGATGAGGAAACTGAGATTGATCCCAGACAGTCTGGCCCCAGGGCCAACCTGTGACGCATAGACACAAAGCAGGCAAGTCCCCGCATATGACAAATGGCCAGGAGAGACGCTTTGGGGGAGACCGGAAGACTGGAGGGAGCAACGCAGTGTGTGGAAAGGGGTGATGGGGCCACCCTGGGCATCAGGAAAGCCTCTCTGAGGAGGTGACGTTCAAGCTGAGCCCGACAGGGTGCAGGGGCAGCCCTATGAGAAGGTGCCAGCAAGGGAAGGAATGGGGGACACAGGCAGCGGCACCAGGAGCCTCTCTGCCCCCTGGCTGGTGACTGAGACCTTTCCTGAGCCCTGGGTGTGGGGCTCTGTGCCCTTCCATCTATGGCTCTTAATCTGTAGCCTGTGCTCTGCGGGCCACTTGCTCCCCGGGCTTATTTATTTCTGCCTGGTGCTCTGTGTGCAGAGCCCAGTGAGGTGGCAGATTGGCTGCTTATCATCAAGGGCACTGTTCTCAGGCTCGGCTCCTGAGGGGACATTAAAAAAAAAACCCAATACATTATTAATAATTGTCTCCATCATTCCTGTGCCTAATTAGGAAAGGAAAATTATGAATCCGGCTTATGTCTCTTGGTGTGGGCAGCCTCAGCTTTTCTTGGTGCAAGGGAGAGTCTGGGTGGAGGCTGGGGCAGGAGCCGAGAACAGCAGGTCACTGCCTGATAGAATTAATTACGCTTCTGGTAGCGACTGGAGAACACGTCCCCCTTGTTTTTGCCCAAATAGCCCTCTTTGTTAGACTCCTTAAGGCAAGGCCTTGTTACTCAACAGCATCTACTCTCTTTTAGTAGCTGCATTCCACCCTTTTTCTGTCCTGGCCCTTGGTCCCCTCCCCAGATCTGCCAGGCCTTCTGTTCCCACCAGGGCTGCAGACGCACGACTGCGCAGAAGGTCCACATACTTGCCAAGTTGAGAACAGCCCAGTGCCTTTGAGAAGCGACAAGAGGGGGCCACATTCAGAACTGTGCCCACCCACCCTCATTGCCTTGATGACTCCTCCTCATTCAGCTGCTAATCCACTCACTGATTCACTCAATACACATCTGTTAAGAGCCTGCTGTGTGCCACGCACCATGCTAGTACTGGGGACAGGACGGACCCTGTCCTCATGACGCTTATAATCTACTGGAAATTGGACATTCATTAAATCATCACCAAGTAAATGCAGACTGATTCCCAGCTCACCGAGACACTTAACTGCATGTGACTTTGGTAACAACAACAGGAAGCTGACAAACAAAAATGAGAATGACTTGACATGGAGAGCCAGTGTGAGTTGACTGAACGTAATGAGCTCATCTTTGCCTGTGAGAGCTCGTGACCTTGGGAAGGGAGAATGCTCCCAATGGTATATATTAAACACCCAGCAGAGCCCCAGCGCCTAGTTGATGCTCAATATGATTGCTTTCTCTCATGGGGGCACTTAATTAACAGGTGATGAGGCTGGGTGCAGTGGCTCACACCTGTAATCCCAGCACTTTGGGAGGCTAAGGCGGGAGGGTCGCTTGAGCCCAGGAGTCTGTGACCAGCCTGGGCAACATAGCAAGACAAAAAGTTAAAAAATTAGCTGGGATAAGTAAGCTGGGTGCAGTGGCTCATGCCTGTAATCCCAGCACTTTGGGAGGCCTAGGTGGGCAGATCATCCGAGGTCAGGAGTTCGAGACCAGCCTAGCTAATATGGTGAAACCCCATCTCTACTAAAAATACAAAAAAGTAGCCAAGTGTGGTGGCACACGCCTGTAGTCCCTGCTACTTGGGAGGCTGAGGCAGGAGAATCAGAATCACTTGAGCCCGGGAGGCAGAGGTTGCAGTGTGCCAAGATCGTGCCACTGCACTGTAGCCTGGGAGACACAGTGAGACTCCGTCTAAAAAAAAAAAAACAGCTGGGATAGTAAGACAAAAAATAGTGTGACAAAAAATTTTAAAATTATCTGGGCATGGTGCTGCACACCTGTAGTCCCAGCTACTTGGGACTTGCACTGGAAAGCTGAGGCAAGAGGATGGCTTGAGCCCAGGAGTTTGAGGCTGCAGTGAGCTATGATGATGCTACTGCATTCTAGCCTGGGTGACAGAGCAAGAACCTATCTCAAAACAAACATGATGGGGCCCTCATGAATGCTCCATCAGATAGAATGTGCTCTGTCTAATCAGTTGTAATCACTTTGCAGAGGGGTTCAGGGTCAGCTTAGACCAGTGGTTGACACTGATCTGAAGGCCAAATCTGGCCCACCACCTGTTTTATAAATAAAGTTTTATTGAAACACAGACACACCTATTTGTTTACACCTTGTCCATGGAAGTCTGTATGGCCTGCAGAGCCTAAGATACACTATTTCGCCTTTTACAGAAAGTTTTTTTACCCCTAATTTAGAGGAGTCTTAACCTGAGATTCTTAGACGAGCTTAGAAGAGTGGTCTGAAAGTGTCCTGAAATTATACCACAAATTTGTATTTTGCAAGTAAACAATCCACTCCTTCCATATTATTTTTAGAAAGGCCCTTTACCCCAAATGTCACACCAAGGCCTGGGTGGGAGTCTCTGGGCATGGGCCACAGGGCTCCATCTTGCCTGGGAGTTTTCATGATGACAGTGTGGTGAGAAAGCAAAGCACAGCAGAGAGACAAGCACAAATTTGGATCCTGACTTGGCCACACCATACCCACTAAGAAACCCGCAGACAAAGCACTTACATTTTACAAGCCTCAGTTTCCCATCGCCAAAGGGTGACAACATTCCGTGGAAGGCTGGGGGGAGCTGCTTCCCACCTGCTGGCTGGGACGCAGGGACTCTGCTCTGGAGGCAGAAAAGTGTCACCTGAAGCTACACGTCTGACTTTCCGGGCCCCTGCAGCCCGTCTTCAGGGTCTGCACTAGGGCTGCCAGGGTGGCTATGAACAAGGTGGGGAGCCCAGGAAGTGATGTCCCATGCTCTGCAGAGCATCCTCCACCAGTAACTGATGGGTGCTAAGTGTGACAGCCTGGCTGGGGACAACTATAGGCTGAAATTGCCTTTGCAGGACTTGGCCTGAGATGGTGCTTTCACTCTGCTTCCCCCCTGCCCCACCCTACCACCTCCGTTGCCTCCTCAGTCTCTCCTGGGGAGCACTTCATTTAAAAATTAGGGTCTGAGGACAGGTTCCACATCAGGAACCCCAGACATGAGGTTACCAAGATGCTGAAAGCTCCTGGCCTCCTTCTAAAGCATCAAACAAGAGATGAAATTATATCCCAATGAGATGCATGTGAACTTCCCACATTCTAGATGACTCCTTCCCAGGACTACCCTTTGCTAGTTCTCTGGACAGAGCCTAAGTCCTGTTTAAAAGGGTCCTGTAGGGTTAAGCTAAGAATGATTTGAGTCCAAGTTGGGACCAAAAAGGGATGATGACACGGCTGAGAAGAATCACTGCTGCTCAGTTGGTCTTTGTTAAAAAAGGAATAAACCTGAAATGTCTGTGGCTCCAGGACAAAACCATACGTAGTATGGAAGAAAACAATTTCCATATTGACAGTCCAGAGCTGTGTTGTCTAATACAGCAGCCACCAGCCACATGTGGCTACTTAAATTTAAATTCCTTAAAATTAGATGCATCAATAATTCAGTTCCTCTGTTGCACTGGCCATATTTTAAGTGCTCAATAGCTACACGTGGTTAATGGCTACTGTTTTGCACAGCACAGACCTAGATGATTTCCAGCATCTAAGAAAGTGTATTGGGCCGTCCAGAGTGTTGGGAGGTGGGATGTTCTGCTTCTCTTTCCAGAAAGGCAGCCAGGAGCCGTTTTCTTACCCTACGGAAAGCAAATGGAGACAGCCACCGGATCCTGCCAGTGCTATCTACTTTCAAAGCACATTTTTCTTAGATTCTTTTATTTTATTCTCAGATCCCTCCCCCTGAAACAGGCAAGGCAGGGATCATTAGAACTATTTATAGATAAGGAAACTGAGGGTTCCGAAGGTCAAAGAAGCAAAGTCACAGAGCTGCGAGTAAAGTGACAGTCAGGGCTTGGGAGACCACAGGAGGGAGACCCCCCGCCCCCCGGCAAGCCAACGCTCTGCTGAGCTGGAAACATGCCAGGGCATATTCTAACCCCACATGGGGCCCCTCACTCCCTCTCTCTTTCAGCAGCCATGTGGCTTGGTGAGTGGAACACCTGAATCTAAAAAGTATTAAGTACTCACTATGTCTTCCTGAAAATAACAAGCAGAGGGCTGCCCCGGCTCCAGCCTCCTCGATGGGCAGTTGGGCCACTGTGGTGAAGCAGGGCCAGGCCCCAGGCCCACGAAACTCCACCAGTGCAATATCCAAAGACAATTTCTGTGACACTGGCTTGTCCAAGGATAGGGCACACCGAGACTTGGGCAGGTTTGACAGCCAGCTCCTGCCTGGAAATTGAGTTCTCTGTCTGGACAAGCAGCCCAGTCTGAAGATCTGGAGCATGCAACCTGGGTTATGGCACTGTCATCGAAGCCCTTTGGACGTCTGCAGGTCACTTCACCTCTCTGGACATCAAATGCCCATCTGCCCAATGGGAGTGGTGACCTTGGGCAGGGGCAAGGGTCCTCAACATCGACATCGTGGACAATTTGGACTGGATAGTTCTTTATGGTCGGGGCTGTCCTGTGCACCGTAGAATGCCTCACAGCATCCCTGGCCTCTACCCACTACATGCCAGTAGCACCCCTCCCCCAGCTGTGATGACCAGATGTCCCCTGGGAAACTAAGAGAGCCACAGGGCTGGAAGATGGCCAGGGCTCTTTCCTGGCTTCTGCACTTGGTGGAGACTGATGCGTCTAACACAGGCACAGCCAACAGTGCCTGACTCGGCCTCCCAAGTGCACTGCACCAATCCCAGCCAATTGAAGGAGTTAAACTGGATGGCCGTCCAGCTGGGACATTCTGAGATTCCAAGCCAACTGCCTTCAGGATGACCCCTGGCTACTCAGAGGCTGTGCAGTGGAACTGTCTGTCACAGGGTCCAAGAAGAAGCCAAGGCATTATTTCCAAGGCATCCATAATTCTCTCTGCCAAGTCCAGAGACAATGGGCCTTTGCCACCCACGGTCCAGTTCATTCTAAATCTGAGAACAAGGAACCCATTCACTCTTGGGAGGGGCAGATGGTACAGGGATAGGGGGTAGGCCAACATCTCTTCCAGGAAACTGTGGCCTCTGGCCTTCTCTGATTGCTGGCAAGGATGACACAGAAACTTGGGAGCAGGGAACAGGCGCCGCTCCTATGACCTTATTTTTCTCTGGTGGAAGCAGGGGGCAAAAACCAATGGATGTTGCTCACTGACCCAGCTAGCAGAGCCCTGCCATCTTTCCCAGGCAGAAGGCCCGACAACAGAGCTTTCCCAAAGGCCACTGGAGACCCACCCTTGCCTAAGTGGAGAGATGATGCCGCCCCCTTTGTGGAGAGGACTCCTTTGATAATGGAAGGAAGGTGTAGGTGAGCAGGGCAACTTTGACCTATTCCAGGCAGAACAGCTCCCAGTTAAAGTGCACGCTGCCAAACCCCAGGAAACACGAAATCCCACAATGTGAACCAGGGACAGCCTTTCCCTTCATAACAGAGGCTATGATGGCGATTTACACAGAGTCACGGGCACCATTGCTTATGTTCATGCAAAAGGCCACCCCTCTGGGCTGGGCCTGCTGGGCTGTCTCTGAGCCTTCACTAGGGTTTGTTTGTTACTTGCCATCTGCTGGCAAATGAGCAAATGCTTAAGGTTTCAGAAAATTTTATGGAGGAAAATATTTATATTAAAGAATGTTCAATTGCTTAATAAAAACGTAACGATAAGAGTTGCTAAGCACTTGTCATGCACCTTGCCCAGGTGACATCTGATTTAAGTCTCCTGATCCATCAGGAGATGTGGGTGTCACTGTCCCCCTTGACTGAAGTGAGAACAAGCTCAATGAAGAGCTCGTGGAGCTCTTCACAATCCCAGTTGTGGAGTTGGGATTCTGGGACAATCTGACCCCAAAGTCCATCTTCTTTCTATCACGTCCCACTGCAAACCAGGCAGAGACCACTGCTACTAGATTTTTAGCAGCAGCGCCTTGGTCCAGCATGAGAACAGATTTTAACATTGCCTGGGGGGGCCACGGGGGCCTTGACCTCTGTCCTCTGGTCCCCGCCTTCTCCAGCCCTCTATCCACCCCTCCCAAGGGCAGACAGCAAGACTAAACTCAACCGAACAGACTGTGATAGGTGAGCAAGACCAGAGAGGGCAAAGCTGGCCACACCCACACCTTGGGTCATAGGAGGGAGGGAAAAGGGAACCAAACTTCTCGGCAAGGGAAAAATGTATATCATTTTCAGGACGAGTTCTTCCCCTTAAATTCCTTACAGTCATGAGCTCCCTGAGCACATCATTTCAAAATCCAGTGGACATCGAGTCCCTCAAGAACCCAGTCACTGCCACCCACTCTTTATTTTACATGACAGCCGGCCACACAGGTCACCATAATTGACTGTTCCATCGCCTTCCTTTGACAGGGACGTGAATGGGGTCTCAGAGGTGAGGGCTGCCTCATACAGACAGGGTGACGCTTCAGAAACCAGCCGCGTCCACCTGCTTTAGAAAACCAAAGTTACCAGAAGCAAGCGCCACAGCAGCTGAGGCCTTTGGGAAGGCACGGCTGGCTTGGCTCCTCACCAGGAAGTGAGGCGAGGTCTCGAAAGCTCTCTGGGAACTGACATTCCCAATTCTGGACTCTCCTGAACCATAAAATATAACCAATAACCTGGAAGGTTCTAGAAACATCCAGAAGCTAGTCAGTGGGAAAAAAAACCCTAGGCCTAAGGGTTAGCTCAGGCGCTCCCTCCCCAGAGGCAACCATTGGAAGAGGTAACCGATTCCCATGTATCTTTCAAGATGATGTGTGTGTGTGTATATATATATGCATCCCGAGTGCGAGCACCCTGCACACACCAGGATGCTATGACTATGAGACGCAGTGCACACTCCACTTGTTACACGTGGCAATGCTTTCACGTTGGTGTGATGGGGGCCACCTTTCTTTTTTTTAAGAGCTGAATGGATGTACCACAATGTATCTCACCAGTTCAGGAGAGGCTGTTTTTCAGATGCAGGACTCCAACCCTTTATTGGTAATTTCCTAACCCAAAAGGCAGTTTGATGCCAAAACTAACTCAGTAGGAAAACCAGAGCCGAGCAGGAATGGGGTTCTTTGTGGTCTTGGTTCATTCCACTTAGTGTGAATGGCCACATATTTCACTGGAGAAATATCGTTGGGCACTGGATTGCCTGGTGGTGTTACTTCATCTATGGTGTATACATGGCACTACTCTGCTAAAATTTGAAATATTCCGATTTCCAGAACACATCCAGACAAGGCGTGTACAGACCTTTTCCAGTACTTCTGGTAGCTGGAGATGTGGAAAACCAGACATGATGGGCTCCTGTGGCCTTGGACCTTGGCCCAAATCCACTGTGGAGACGATTCAGCATCCCTCCCACCCCCCAGAGCCAACCCACAAGGGTAATGAGAACCCAGCATTGTACCCACGAGTGCCTGGTGAGGTGAGGAAGGGCTCACCATGCACGTCAGAGAGCAGAGATTCCTCCCGTGCTTCTGTGACCCTGCTCTTCCTCACCCGAAGCTCTTGTCTGACACGCAGCCACCTCTTCTCTCCTTCTCTCCCTCCCTAGCCCCGTGCTGTCTGAAATCCAGCTTGAAAGCCCTGTGAGATGCCAATTTTTAAAAGAGAATAGAGAAATCTGGATTTTTTTTTTTAAGTCTGGGTCTTGCTATGTTGTCCAGGCTGGTCAACCCCTGGCCTCAAGCAACCCTCTAGCCTCGGCCACTCAAAGCATTGAGATTCCAAGTGTAAGCCACCTTGCCTGGCCTAAAATAAGAAATATCTTTGATGTTAAATACCGTTTCTTTTCTTTTTTTAAACACTGGGCGTGGCTCATTAGCGCAGCATCTAATGGCTGCCACTGCTGGACTTCTGAGGGGCAGTGACCCAGGCCATGGCCTCAGACATGGATTGGTTTTAATCTATCTCTCTGGGAATAAAGGAGGGAAATGAAGCTGTCATCCTAAAAAATGTAAAGTAAAAAATAAATGCAGCCTTCTTAGGTCCTGGGGCTGTCCTCTGCCTCTCCCTGGCTTGCCCGGGCGTCTTACCCGAGGGTGGGCAGGAGAAAAGGTCCTGCAGCTCCCAGCCCCGGACCCCGCCCCCACCCCGGCCCCATCTATGCCCTTCCCCACAAATCGATCAGTCCCATGCCTTCAAGTCCCCGCCAGATGCCAACTACTCTCATGTGTACAGCATCGGCCCCAGCACGTCCCCCAGCACGTCCCCCAGCCCCCTGACTTCCATATTCAGCTGCGACTCAGCGTCTCCAGTGGGGTGGTCCACAGGCCGGCTCTGGGTTCCCTGTCCAAAACCAAACTTCATCTTTCCCCTGCCCCTCTCCTCCCCCAATCCTCCATTCACCCAGCTGCTCAGTTCAGGAACCTGGGTCTTTCGGACAAGCCTTCCCTTAGCCCTCCCTCTGTTCAATCTGGCAGCAAGTCCCCTTCAAACGTGTCCTCCACAGCAGCCTCTGTGCCAGTCTCTCTGCCTGCCCCCCATGGTACCCAGGGGGTTCTTTGTAAAGTGAAGTGAGATCCTATTACATTCCCGCTCAGTGTCCTTCAAAGGCTTCTTACCAGAGGTAGAAGAAAACCCAACCTTTTTATCATGGCCTTTGCGAAATATTTCTCCCATTTGGGTCACTCAGGTCTAAACCCTTGTAGGGAAGAATCTAGAAAGTTTCCAAGCAGTGACAGAACTGTCAGAGCCAGCACACAGTGGGAACATTTCCAAGTGGGGATGGAGAAATTGTGAGACGTGGGTTTAAAAAAAAGGAAGGAAGGAAGGAAGGAAGGAAGGAAGGAAGGAAGGAAGGAAGGAAGGAAGGAAGGAAGTCCTCTTACTTAATGGCTGCCCCTCTGACACTGCCGCACTTGAGAACCGTCAGCCACCGCCACCAGCTCGAGCTCACACTCCCGCCAATCCGTTCCCTTCGGAGGGATGAGCGGCTCTATGGACACGTCAGAGCCGGCTAATCCCACAGGGTTTAAGTGGCCCACAGAAAGCATCTCAGATTAGTTGAATAAAAAGATAAACCTCTTTGCTGCTTATAAGGCCCAGAATGTTCTCAGAGATGAGAAGAAAATCTTTCGTGTATTTCTGACTGTGAAAGAGTCCAGGGTTCCGGCCTGGGGTGGGGGCTGGAGGGAGGGGCTTCTCCCAGCAACTGGTCTGTGGCTGAAGCCCACATGGTGACAGCTGTCCTCTTCCCTGCGTGGAGTCGCTCAAGCTCTCTGAGTCTGTGCAGTGGGCTGAGCGGTGGGCTTTGTCTTGGTGGGAACATAAGTTTAGTGGAAATGGGGAAAAAAAGGAATGAAGGGGGAGGAAACAGAGGGAAATATTTTAAAACCTCAAAAGCAGGAAGATAAACCTGGTAGCTCTTAATGCCATTCGATTCTGCTGTGTTTAGGCCAAGAACTTGAAGAGAACCTTGTGTGTGAAGCGGGGAGCCTCTCCTCACTAAGACGAGCACGTGACGGGCGCTGTTGGTGTCCACCCACAAGTTCCCTTTGCGGGGGGCCGATGATGCTTTGATGGGGGGCCTAGGAGGCTGCTCTTGGCCTCAAGGCAGAACTTCCTGTGTGAGGCTACTCACTCCAGAGCTCCCGTGGGCTCCCATGGAACATTCCAGCTGAAACCACACCCTGGCTCGCTCCTTCACTTTCCTGTCCTGCCTCCCTCGCTTCCTTACAGCTTCCTCCTGGGTACACCCCCGTCTCAGCTCAGCTTACTCGGCTCTGCCACTAGGGAACCAACCAAAGACAGGATGGCCAATGAAGTCTTGACAAACATCAAGTCTTTAAAGACATAGGCTAAATATGAGCAGCTGACCACATAAGATTACAAAAAAGTTCCAGTGAAATATTGACATTCGGCCGGGTGTGATGGCTCAGGCCTGTAATCCTAGCACTTTGGGAGGCCGAGGCAAGCAGATCACTCGAGGTCAGGAGTTCAAGACTAGCCTGGCCAACATGGGAAAACCCCATCTCTACTAAAAATACAAAAATTATTTTTAATTTTTGTATTTAAATGGTGGTGCGCACGTGTAATCTCAGCTACTTGGGAGGCTGAGGCAAGAAAATTGCTTGAACCTGGGAGGTGGAGGTTGTGGTGAGCCAAGATTGCGCCACTGCACTCCAGCTTGGGCAACAGAGTAAGACTCTCAAAAAAAAAAAAAAAAAAAGAAAGAAAGAAAGAACATTCAAAAGCAAAGAGTAGAACAAAAGCCCTGATGAAGCACACAGACACTCTTGTCTTCCAGCCACTCAGAATGTCAGTAGCCACCAATGTGGAGTCCCTGGATCAATTCAATGTGCCACCAATTTCCTAAGTGTACCATGAGCAAAGCATTGTGCAATGGACTCTGCGGGGTGGGTTCAGGGATAACAAGGTCCCACTGTCTACCCTCCAGGGGCCGGCACGTTGGTGGGGTCATCAAAGACCACCAAAGACAATTGGCAATGCTACCTGCCCGCTCTCTGTGGGCTTGGCCTGGGTTTCGAATATTTTGCATCTCTCTGTTGTTGGCAAGTAGTAGGTGTTTAGTAAATGGTTCACAGATGAATCGGGACTAGCCCAAAACTATCATACAGCAGTGAAACAGAACCATCAAAACAGACAGCTGTCGCTTTCCATGATAGCAACAGGGGTCACTGAATTTTCCAAAAATGGAAAGAATCAACTCTCCGCAGGGCACGAGGTTAGGACTTGAAGTCTGCCTGTTTGGAAAGGAGGCTTGAGGGCTAAGCAGTTTCTCAGTGGGCCTCTGTTGGCTTATGGGGAGGGACTGTTCTCTGTTGTGTGAAACTGTCCCTGCAGTTGCAGGACATTTCTCATCCCTGGCCCCTGCCCAGTAAATGCCGGTAGTGCTTACTCCCTAGTCACTGTGGCAACCAAAACCTGGACCCCCATTTCCAAATGCATCCTGGGGTGTGTTTCTACCCCTGACTGAAAACCACCAGTGGGATAAAATCAGCTCAAGGTGAGAAAGGGAAGGAGAGCGAAGGGCGGGGTGGGGGGCAGTCCATGCATATATGCGTGTGCGTGTGCATGTGTGTGTGTGCGCATGTGTGCATGTGCGTGTGCATGTGCATGTGTGTGTGCATGCATGTGGGAGGATTCACATCAACTTGCAAAAAAGGGAGCATGAGGGAGAGGGCTAGAGAGGGAGGGGAGGGAGAGGAGAAAGAACATCTGTGATGAGAAGCCTCCCTGAGTGTTCCAGGACGCTTTGCATTTCCAGCACAGACCGAGCTTCGAATCTCCTCAGCCCAGCCATTCTTCTGGTGGAGTGGGAAGGCAAGTTGCAGCTCTGCCCCCGGGAGCCCCACAGACCAGCGAGAGCAACAGTGGGGAGGGGGAGGCGTCCCTGGCAGAGGAGCTTCTAGGAAGGCCGTGGTGCTCACCACCGTGCCCCGCTTGGCAGAGGCCCCGGCCTGGACATCACAGTCTGGAAGCTTCCCAGACAGGCTGGCCCAAGACACTTGAACCTTTACTGGGCTCCTCCTCCAGGGGCCGAAGGGCAGCACGGATGCCACGGCCAGGTCACAGCCGGTGCTGACAAGCTGCAGGAAGGCCCTTGCCACAGGGCAACAGCCGCCGTCCCCGAGGGCTGCCTGACCATATTTAGACAGGAGCAGACGGAGAGGCAGCATAAATCAAGCCCCACAGCCTGGGCTGCCAGGGGGAACAAAACAAGGCAACGTCTTGGCACAATCTTTGAAATCAGTCGTTGCCACAGTGAGGAACCGAACACAGACACACACATGAGCGGGGAACT
Source organism: Hylobates moloch (assembly GCF_009828535.3). Taxonomy (NCBI): domain Eukaryota; kingdom Metazoa; phylum Chordata; class Mammalia; order Primates; family Hylobatidae; genus Hylobates; species Hylobates moloch. Next base: position 11,731,366 of record NW_026652291.1, on the reverse strand, counting down.
CGGCCTCCTTCCCATCTCTGTGAGATTCATCGTCCTACCTCAACGAACTCAGCTGCTCAAAAACCTTTAGATCTTCCAGAATCACAGCCAGACTCCTCTGCCCATCCACCCTGAGGCAGTTCCCACTCCTGTTACCTCCCCTAAGTGGGACTGTACTCAGGTTCCCCAAAACCTCCTATACCACCCGCCTTTGTGAATGCCATTTCTTCTACCTGGAGCATCTCCTCCACCCACCCTTCCACCCCTCCCTACTCTGCTCTTCAGAGTCCTAACATTCTCGGAGGCAGAGTTTAGTGCCACCTCTTCCAGGCAGCCATCCCTGATGGCTCACGACCCATCTATAGCACTTGGTGCCCATTGAATTCCCTGCTGGCTGACAGCTTCTTATCCCCTCTCCCCTGGCTGGTGAGCTCCACCAGAGCAGGGAGCAGCTCTCACTCATCCCTCGGCTGCCCCACCCAGCACCTGGTAAACAAGAGGTGCTCAGTACACACTAGCTGGGTCAATCAATAGCCTTGCTGGCAGATGGCCCCAGGGCCACCAAACTCTTAGCAAACACTTGTTGGCATCAATTTCTCATCTTCCTTCACACTACATCTGGCACCTATCACCTCTCTTCCCCTCCATTGCTGCCCCAGTCCAGGCCACCACCTCTATCACCTTGACAACATCTATAGCTTCTTGACTGGTCTGTTCCCAGCCCTCTTACTACCCCTACCCCAATCTATTCTCCACTCAGATGCCAATGATTGTCTTAAGAAGCAAATCTGTAAGTGTCATCCCTATGGTCAGAATCTCTTCAACAGTTTTCCACAGCACTTGAAAAAAAAAAAAAAAAAAACTCCACCTCTGGCTGGGTGCAGTGGCTCACGCCTATAATCCCAGAACTTTGGGAGGCCAAGGCGGGTGGATCACTTGAGGCTAGGAGTTCGACATCAATCTGGCCAACATGGCGAAACCCTGTCTCTACTAAAAATACAAAAAAAAAAAAAAAAATTAGCTGGGCACGGTGGCACGCACCTGTAATCTCAACTATTCTGGAGGCTGAGGCATGACAATCGATTGAACCCAGGAGGCAGAAGTTGTAGTGAGCCGAGATTGCGCCACTGCACTCCAGCTTGGGCAACAGAGCGAGACTCTGTCTCAAAAACAAAAACAAAAAACCCACCTCTGTCCTATGTAAGCTATGGTTTATAAAGCCCTGCATGATTTTGGGACTAACCTCCCCAGTCTCATTTATACCACTGTCCCTCGTGGTCACCGTGCCCAGCTGTGTGACCTTCTTTGGGTTTCTCAAACCCTGATGGTTGTGCCACAGGGCCTTCGTATGTGCTGTTCCCTCTCCCTGGAATGCTCTTCCTTGTCTTCATGGGGCTAATTCCTTCTCCTCCTTCCAATATCAGCCAGCTCAAAGAGAGACCTTCCTGGGCATGCCTTCTCTATGGAAGGTAGAGCCCTCTCTGTAGTCTCTATTCCTGCCCCAGAATCATCCCTATATCCCCAGCTCCCCACCCTCTCCCACAGTATCTGGCCCATAGCTGGCATTCAACAGATGTTCACTGAGTGAATGAATGATTGAACGGACCTCACGACCACCTGCAGTGACCTCCCGCTGGACATCCAGATTCCATTTCTTGGTTCTTAACTATGAAAATTAGAAGAGTTTTGGGCTGTGCACTTTTTTAGCAGAAACCAAGAGTGGCTCTTGCCTCCCAGCATATTTCGCCTCTTTCTGATTTTCTGTTTCATTTGTCAGCACTAATTTCCTTAGGAGAGCCCTCTCACGGTATTGCTTACAGACTCTGACTGTTGTTCTGTATCCACAGAAACGACCTCCCTCGACGGTCAGAGGGGCCTTGCCCTGGGCCAGGGCCTGGGGGGTAATGTGGAAGCCCAAGAGGCAGCTTGGGGACATGCCAGTCCTGGGACCCTGTGGGACGCAGGTGGGGCTGGCCCCACCTTCCCAGCCCAATACAGCACTTCCTGACAGTGACGAAGCACTCTCGACTTTGCACCAAGAAGCCCTGATGTGATAGTGCTCATCTCCCACCCAGCAGATGCATAAACCATTCCCCTCCCCTTTTAATTGCACCAGTAGCCAGTCATTTAGAGGCAGCCTCATCAAATCCCTGCTGGGATTGGAGCTGTTGCTCGGTGGGCTGGCTGGGAGATGAAATCAGATGGCCTTGTCCTGGCTCCAGCACAGCCCCCACCCCCCAATCCCAGGCCCATTCCAGGGAAAAGAGTCCAGCTATCTTCTCTGTGCCCTGTCCCGGTCCCCTGGGACACCACCCATCAGAACCAGGCTGACTCAGAAGTACAGTAGGCTCCCGTCTAGAACCCAACCATTCTCACGTCCCCCCTGGTGCCACCTGGTCCCGGTGGCTGTCACCTGTCCCCCAAGTCACTGTGGCAGGCTTGTAATTGGTCTCCCTGCTCCTGCCCTGACCCCCACAGTCTCATCTCAGCACAGCAGCCAGACTGTCCAATAGGGAGTGAGTCAGATCATTCCCATCCTCAGCCCTTCCTTACACGGGCTCCCAACTTCACACCAAGTCAAGAAACACCCTCCGTGGGCCTGCAGGCCCCACTCCATCTGCTTCTCCCATCCTTGTCTCCTGTCCCTGCGCCCGACTTCACTCCAGTCACATAGGCCTCTTGCTGCTCCTCCACTCCAGGCCTCAGCCCTGGCTGTCCTCTCTGCTGGGACAGTCTCCCCAGGTGCCAGCCTGCATTGGTCCTCACCTCCGCCAACCTCCACTCAAATGCCACCCTCTCTTCAGACTGCCACCTGGCCCGACCCCAGCTTGTTCTGCTGCATGCTTTCTTTTTCCCATAGCACTTGCTGCCTCCAGCACACTGGCTAGCTCGGGGGGCGAGCATATCCATGGCTTTCTGGTCCCTCTGCCCCCTGCCAGCATATAAACTCAGGATCTATTTTGTACCATAGTGTATTGCAGGCTCCTAGGATACAGAAATGCTCAAGAAATGTTTGATTGAATAAAAGTCTGCCCCTCCCAGCATCTCCCCTGCCTCCCGAGCCCCAGCTGCCAGCATACTGGGGACTCTGCCTCTAAACCCCCATCAGTGCACACACCTGTGACATCACTGGGGGTCCCTGGTCATCTCTGGCCACACCCATGCTGCTCCCTGACCTTTGCTCATGCCATTGCCCACCCTGGGAGGCCAGCTCACCCTTCTGAGGCTGAGCTCATCTCTCTCCACCTTCCAGGCCTGCAGTGAGCTCTGCCTCCTCCCTGAAGCCTCCCTGGACTATTGAGGCTCACACCACCGATTGTCTTCCATGGCCCCCAGCCGAAGCAGCCATTTGTTTCAGAGCTGGCTGCTCCCTCCTCCTTCCTTCCACTCCACTCTGCAGCTTGCAGGAGCCAGGCCTGGAGGAGGGTTGAGGGAGGAGCGGGTAAAGGGGCAGTGGGGGTGGGGGTGGGGTGGATGCGTGCCTGGTCTGCTAATCGGTGAGCACTTCCAGTCCTCAGCAACTTCCCTTGGCTCACAAGGTCCCAGCACAGTTTTTGGCTCTTCTCCTTCCCTCTGGTCCTCTGCTGGCTCAGTCCCCACCGTCTCTTCTCCCGCCCCACGCTCTCCCCAGTGATCTCTGATGGCTTTGGAGCCATAGCACTGGTGCCTCCACCTCACATCCTTGGGGCCAGCCCGGGCCTCTGCCCTCAACTCCAGAGGCACCAGCCAATGCCTTCTTTGCTGTCTCGTGGCACCTCCAACGCCTTGTGACAAAACCTGGGACTCGGGATCTCCGTGTGTCACACACTTCCTCTGAGCGAGGCATCCGATCAGACACTGGCACCCGGCGGTCCTCCTCCCTCATCCCATGTCTGGTCAGTCACTGAGTCCTGAAGGTTCTCAAACTCCCACCCTTCTAACCCCCAGCCACTGCCTGGCCCAAGCCGCCATTCCCTGCTTGGAGAATAAGTCCAGAATCTGTAGGCTGCCAGGCTCGGCCCATCCTCACCCCTCTGGCTCATCTCTCAGAGGACAGACCAAGCTCTCTGGCCTCCAACCTGCAGGTCCCGCTGTGGAAACACCGCCCTTCTTCCCCTCCCCCAACTCGCCTTCAGCTGAAGAATCGTCTCCCATCCCAGCCCAGCCAGCACCTCCTCCAGGACCCCTGCCCTGGTCGGGCACCTCTCCTCTCAGCCAACCCCTCCCTGGGGATTGTTTAGCCTGCAATTCCTGCATGTTCTGCCCCCTCCGCCCCCAAAGCTGTCCACAGGCATCTCAAACTCCACATGAGAAAAAACAGAACCCTGCTCTTCCCCCGTGAACTTTCCCTGTGGGTTCACCATGTCTTCTCCACTGCGTCATCCTCAGTCTGTGACCACAATGTAGTGCTTGGCACACTCAGTGCTCTATAAATATTTGTTGAATGAATAAATGTTTGTGAGTGATTTACTGCTCCTTAAATATATAATTTAGGTCTCCCCATGATAGGAGAACACTTGCTGAAACGCTGATGCACTTTTTTGAGTGGGAGAGAGAGGTGTGGACTCCTATGCTGCTGGTGCCTTCCAGCCACATATCTCTGCCCAGGAAAGTGACTCTCACGTTTCCTGGACCAGCTCTTAACTGTGCCTGGTGGGAGGCAGTGCATATATGCCCTGGCTCCTGCAAGCTGGGGTAACTCTCAGGCATGTATGCACCATTTCCCAGAGCCCCTGGGGGAATTGAGCTGGGGTTACTGGCTTGACATAGCACCCTTTACTGGCTACTGTCCCTTCCCCGTTGAGTCCTCCCCACACCCCTTTTGGTGTTTTCTGGGATCACCTCTCAATTAACCACTGGTACTTAAATCCTTGTCTCAGCATCTGTTTCTGGAGAAACCAAAACCGAGACATGGCCCCAAATGCTCCCAGGCAAATGGCAGGCTCTTACAAAATATAAGCCCCCTCCCTACTTCCTTTCTCTTCCAGAGTTGATCTTTCATCATTGTCATCCAGCCATGCATGCATTCATTTATGCAAACACTCAGCATGCACTTTCCATGTGTCCAGCCCTGTGCTGCCACTGAGGACGCAGAGGCATAAACAGTTCCTGTCCTCAGGGATCGGATCAGACACTTAATAGGTCAGACTGGTTGCTTTGTCCTGGACACAAGTGGGGCATCCTAGATGAATTTCATAATAAGATGAGCTAACTAACCTTGGCAGAGTGGCCACCCTGTACTGGACACCATTGTAAGCACTGAACATATTATTCCTTTTGACCTTCTCATCAGCCCGAGGAGGAAAAGGAGGTCTACACGAGGGCAAAGCTCCTTTCTGAGGCCACACAGCTACACCATGGCACCTGGGATCCAAATCACTTGAATTTGGGGAAAGAAAGTGCAGATGTTAGCTGCTGAATCAGGACTGTGGGAATAAGCTTGCAAGTGAAAGTATCCTTGCTTCAAATTATGTCCCTTAGACATTCTTCCTCTCCTTCTTAATGATCAGTCACGTTGGGGAAACCAAGTCAACACTGAAGACCTCCAATCCTAGCACCCTTAGTTCTCAGGACCCTCATGCTCCATCCCTACAGCCCCCTAAAGGCCAGCTGAAAGTTCTCTTCCCCAGAAATTGTGTGTTCTAAGTAATTTATTTTACTTGATGATTTTCTAATTTGCCTTAATTGATAATATATAAAATGAGGGTAGTGACCTAAAACTGAACCCAACATGAAGCTGCTAAGAAAAGAAGAAGCCAAAAGTCCTTTGCACTCAGGGCCACACATTTTTCTCCAGCTTTCCAGGTAGCATCCAAGAGGGAGCCAGGCCATTTACACATGGCACAGTGGCTGTAGATTTTTTAAAGACCAGTTTTTCAGAAGATGCTCATCTACTCTTGACACTAAGGTAGCAAACCAATGCCTCCTCATGGTTCAATGAAATGAACATGTCCTCAAAGCACCCTTGCCTGAGACATGGCTCAGGGCATCTATTGTGCTTGGGTAACAGTAGAGGCAAAGAAAACAAGACCCAGGCCAGGCGCGGTGGCTCACGCTTGTAATCCCAGCACTTTGGGAGGCCGAGGCGGGCGGATCAAGAGGTCAGGAGATCGAGACCACGGTGAAACCCCGTCTCTACTAAAATTACAAAAAAAATTAGCCGGGCGTGGTGGCGGGCGCCTGTAGTCCCAGCTACTCGGAGAGGCTGAGGCAGGAGAATGGCGTGAACCCGGGAGGCGGAGCTTGCAGTGAGCCGAGATCGCGCCACTGCACTCCAGCCTGGGTGACAGAGCGAGACTCCGTCTCAAAAAAAAAAAAAAAAAAAAAAGAAAACAAGACCCAGATTCCAAAGACCTGGGTCTGGGTCTCACAGCCTTCCCTTGGTGGTGGCCTTGAGAAAGTCATTTGGCCCTTCTGAGTGTGAGTCGCCTTAGGGTCAGGTGTGCTGGGAGAGATGGATGATTGGATGACAAGATGCCAGCCTCTAGCCTCCAGGAGCCAGCATCAGGTGATACCCAAGGAATTCCTGTTCCCCTCAAGGCCAGCATCTCTCCGACCCAAGTGAGTTTGCCACTGCCCACTGCAGACACACCGGTGATTTCAACCACGGGACAGAGCTGGATGCAGCAATGGCAGGAGCCTCACTGTAGTCATCACTGCATCCTGGGGCCTCACATGCAGCATGACACAGAGAATTCAACAAATCTTTGATAAACAAATTGCAGACGCTCCTCAGCCCTGAAGGTGAATGGGTCCACTTGTATCCCCACACTCAGCAAAGACCCCTTGCAGACATCCACTCTAATATTTTCCCATGAACAGCAAAACCAAAACAATCAAAACCAGTGACTGGGTTTCATGCCCTCAGTGTGCATGGCCAAGTCAAGTTCTGCAACTCAAGAATAAGAAATGAAGAAGGAAAATAAGATACAAACTGATTAACTGATAAGGACCATATCTTCTTTATTTTCATCTCTACCCAGTGCCTGGGACACAGCGGAGAGACTGAATGAAGGAATGAACAAATGAACAAATGACAGGGCATCAAGTCCTGGAGCCCACTGATGGGCAGAGTGGCCTACAAGACTTGAACCAACCTCATGTTGCCATAACCAACGTCTGCAATAATTGACAAGATCCTCTGGGCAGAGAAAGTTGTGCCAAAGAGAGAGGAAGGCCTTGAAGGGGGTGGGCAGACCAAGAAGGTGATACTGATCAGAAATAGCAAACGTCACAACAGCGACATTTATTAAGAACGATGTATGCCAAGCCCTGGGCTAACTAATACATTTATCTCAGTGAATATTCAAAACAACCCTACTGAGTACGTGGTGGGCTGGCTCCTATTTTACAGATCAGGAAGTTGAGGTTAGTCAAGTTAAGAGGCTTTCCCAAGGTCACAAGGTTCTAACTGGGTGAGTCTCACTGTGGGCCCTGCTGCTGGAGAGAGGAGGAGCAGGGAAAGGGATGGGAAGTTAGAGAACGCCCTGCACTATCAGGTCCCAGAGCCCAGAACCAGGGGGTGGGGCCTGGGTCAGGAGCAAAGGGTTGGCTGACCCTTCAGCAAACGCATGCCAAGGTGAATGTCAGCTCACTGGTTCTGCATCACAGCCGACGCTGGGAATCGCAGAACAATGCCATCCTGAGGCCAGAGTTCCAGGGGTGCCGGAGCTAGCCCTTGAGCCCAAAGGTGGGGACTTTTAGCCAGGATTACACTCCCCATCCTGCAGAATCTCCTGCCATTATGGGGCCACACCCTCCGAGCACTGCCTCATGCTAGGCGCAGGCTGACCCTACACACCCCCACCTCCATTCTGCCTGGAGACAGCGAGGAACGAGCCATCATTCCCACTAGCAGATCAGAAAACTGAGGCTTGGACTGCCGTGCTCACCTGCCTCTGAACACTCAGGTTCATATGAAATGTCCAGAACAGGCAAATCCATGGAGGCAGGCGGAAGATCAGTGGTTGCAGGGGGTAGTAGGTATGAGTTTCTTTTAGGGGTGAGGAATATGATCCGGAATGAGACGGTGGTGATGGTTGCAAACATTGTGAATATACTAAAGACCTTTTACATTGTATGTTTTTAAATGGTCAAAATGGTGAATTCTGCATTATACAAATTTTACCTCAACAAAAAAAAATCTTTTTTTAAAAAAAGGCACCCAGAAAGCATATGCCGGGCCCGGATGCAGCCTCTTGAAGAGACACGTGTCCCTTTTTCCACCTCAATGTTCAGTCCAGACTTCACATAAGACACAGAATTCCTGGAGGGCAGGATTGAGTTTGGCCTAAACCCTGCAAACATATTAGTGGCTGTGTTGGCAGGAGTGGGCCATGGAGAAGGTGCACTGTCCTCCCCACCTCTTTGCCTGCAACTCCCCCAGTCTTTTGGGTCTAAGTTCCATCACACCTCACCTGTTCTTATTTTAATACAGGTCGCTTTGTGCCACTGGTTTTAGCCAAAGGTCTCAACCTTGATTCATGCGAGCATCACCTGGGGCAGCTTTAAACTCCCATCTAGGGTAAGCCTGGGTATCAGGTATTTTTAAAGCCCCCAGGTGTTGTCAACATGCAACCAGGGCTCAAGTGTCCAACTAGAGGCAGGGGTCCGAGGGCAGGGCTGTGTTGAATTCACCTTTGTAGTCCCAGAACCTGCCATGGCACAACCTTGGTAAATGTTCAGTAAATCACTAAGTAAAGATTTGTTGAATAAATTAAAATATGTATAAACTTGCAAGCTTTGATTATTTGCTGGACACAAATAAATAAACAGAAGACTAAAACAATTCCTTTTACTGCATTGGGAGAGGAAAATTCAGTACTTAAAAAAAATATGATCACTTTTTTTTTGTTTGTTTGTTTGAGACGGAGTCTCACTCTGTCACCCAGGCTGGAGTGCAGTGGTGCGATCTTGGCTCACTGCGACCTCCACCTTCGGGGTTCAAGCAATTCTCCTGCCTCAGACTCCCGAGTAGCTGAGATTACATGTGTGCACCACCACAACCGGCTAAAGATCACTTTTTTAAAAGGCCAGCGATTCTAGAGGCTCTTACAGATCTCAAACTCATCTGGAGATAGGAGTCATGTTCATACCTGCATTGTGCTTTGTACAGAGGGGAATGCAAGGCAGAGTCAGCCCATTTTATGGATGAGGGAGCTGAGGCCAGTTTGGATAAGAATTTTGCTCAAGCAAAGGTTATATAGTGATGAGAGATCTCATTTACTGTGAGTGGACAATGTTCCAGGGCTGGGCCAGGACCTCACATGTGTGATTTGCACAACCCCCTTTGGCGGACGGGAAAACTGAAGCTCATAGAAGCTGAGTGACCAGCACACATCTGGAAAGAGCAAGAGCCTGGCCTGGCCTCCAGGCCCTCCTGCTTGCAGACCAGGCAAGCAGATCACGGGGCAGCAAAAGACGAGCATTCAACACCCCGAGGCCGGAATCAATGGCAACAGTGAGCTGGGCATGAACACAGCCCTTGAAGCAGGAGACATTCAAAGTGACATGGCCCGTGTTTGATGCCCACAGTCCCTCGTCACAGGCTCACACTGCATCCAGCCAAGGGCTAGGGCAGCGGCATTCATGAGGTTTCATAAGGAGCCTGTCGCCTGCAGGGAAGGCGGGTCACGGGGACTGGCTTCACCTGCTGTGCCTGTCGCTCAGCTTTGCGACCCACAAGGCCTGGACCTCCTCTTTTGTTAGTCGGAAACTCATCACAACTTGGAGGAAACTCTGATTTGCACCAGCAGCAGGGACTTCATTTTATGATGCTGAAGCCTAGTTAAACCTGGGATTCATGCGAATGTCCCAGAGCCTGGGTCCTTCTGATGGCAGCAGCTAAAACACTCTGATGGTGGGGGTGGGGAAATTGAGCCACTGCCTTCCTGGCACCACCTGAGTCTGCTTCATCATCCCATTCATGAGATCACAGATGTCAGGAGGAGGACCAAGGAGAGGGAGTGCCGGGTGACATCTGGTGGCTTCTTCCACGCAGTCATTCCTCAAAACCTAGCAGCATTCTTGCTTCTGCTCTTCCCCTACAACCACAGCCATCACTGAGTGAGTCCCTGCTGCAGAATGATCTTAACGCAGACAGGGCATGCCACCGCCTCCTGCTTCCATCCTGGGTCCAGCCTACCACCACCATCTCTCCCTGCACCGTCACTCGCCTGGCCCATGGCAACAGCCTCCTCACTGGGCTCCCAGCCTCCACTCTTCCCCTTCCTTCCACTCTCCAGTCAGTCTTTGTAAAGTGCACATGAGGGCACGCCACACCCCCTACTCAAAACCCGCTGGCTTCTGGCTGCACTTCAGATAAAATCCAAACTCCTTCTCTAGCCTCCATGGCCCTGTGCGGTCTGGGCACTGCCTCCCTGTGGGCTCACCTCCTGCAGTCTTCCCTCGTAGCAGGCAGCAGCCACGCTGGCCCTTCACACACCCCAAGTGCTTCTCCACACAAGGACCTTGCACATGCTGTTCCCTCTGATGAGAAAGCTCTTCCCCCAGATCTTCCTCCACCAGCTACTTCCTTTTGATCAGCTCTCAGCTTAAATGCCATGTCAGGTCCACATAACCTAGGCAGCCACCCAGTTACCCCTACCAAATCGCGTGATTTTCTCTATCTTTGTAGCACTTTATCTTCCATTTTTCCTGCGATGGTTTTGGTTTGCTTATTTCCTATACCACCATCCCATGCCCCCTCCCATGCACACACACAGCAATCAATCTACAAGCTCTGTGACTGCAGGGCCCTTCTGTTCTGTCCACCACTAGATTCCTAGTACCTAGTACCTAGTGCCTGGCATATAGTAGATATTCAAAAATATCTGTGGGATAAGTGAATTAGTAGCTACTAATTAGTAGCTATCACTGAGGACCCAGCAGACACTGGACAATTGTGTACGACTAACAAAGGATCAAGCATTGGTCAAGTCATTAATTACATATTTAAAAGGTGGAATAACTGCTACAAAGGAAAATGAAAAATTCAAAGTGAGTGCATGTATGCGTGTGTGTGTGCATGTATGTGTGTGCATGTGCGTGTGTGTGCATGTACGTGTGTGTGCATGTGTGCATGTATGTGTGTGTGCATGCATGTGTGTGTGCATGTGGATGCAGGGCGGTATGGTTTCCAAATGTAAGCAACTCCTCTGACACTGCTCCATCAGGGGTGGTGTCTAATTCCCCACTATTTGAATATGAGCCAGCCCTGGTCGCTTGATTCTAAAAAACAGAATGCAGTGGCAGTGATGCTGGGTGACTTCCTCAACTGCATCATCAAAAGGGATACAGCTCCCATCAGCCTCTCAACCTTCAAATTCAGCCACCATGTTGTAAGGAAGCCCAGTTCACAAGGCGGCATCACATGGAGTGTTAGAGTGAACGGCTCCATCTGAGGACCCAACCGACAGCCAACATTGACCACCAGACACGGGAGAGGAAGCCTTCATGGTGGCCCCAGCCCTGGCTGACAGACTACCGGTGCATGAAAGACCCCCAGCAGGGACCTCCAGGTGGAGCCAGTCAACTCCTGCAGCAGCAAGAGAAAGAAAATAGGTTGGTGTTGTAGCTTTCGGAGTAGTTCGTTCTGCAGCCATAAATGACCAGAACAGGCACTGGTGTGACATTTGTGGAAGTCAGGGAAGGTCTTCCTGAAGAAAGAAAGGGAATCTGAGCTGAGATCAGCATGAGTTAGGTTCTACTTCGAAGGGGAGGCTGGTGGACAGAAGGACTAGATATGCAAAGGCTCCAAGACAGGAAGGAGTGAGGCCCAGGGAAGGAAAGGAAAGGGGGAGTCCCTGAAGCTGCCTCTCAGAAGTGGAGGGAAGAGTTAGGCAGGGGCCACAGCAGGAAGTAATCAGATAGCCTTGAATAACCTCCCTTCCTCTCCAGCTGGGCAGCCTAGAATAAGTAACTCACCCTCTCTGAACCTCTAAGCTCCTCATAAAAATTGGCAATAATACCACCTATTACAAAGAAGGGTTTGAAGATTAAATGAGATGAGGAGAGCAGAGCTTCTCTCCAACAGTACCGGGAACTAAGTATTGGTTTCTTTCTAGTGTTCTGGGTGAGTAAAGAGGAAGCATCTTAGAACTTCCACAGTCCCATTTGTCTCTTTCTCTGTTGAAACTTGGCCTTTGGCACATAGGAGAAGAACCAGGTGACCCTATTCCTAGCTCCACCACTGTTGTGTGACCTTTGAGGAGTCACTTAACCTCCTTCCGATTTTTCCAAGAACAAAATAAATGCCCCAATAAAATCTCTATCAGTGCTTTGAACTCCTTCAAGACAGGCACTATGGAAATGCAGGCTCACGCCTCTGTTCTGCCACAGCTATTTTTGGCCCCATCAGCCTTGGAAGCAGGTCTCACAGAGGGCGTGTATGTGCTTTGCTTGGGGGCTGGTACACATCTCCTTCCATGGCATCTCCACCATCTGAGTCACAGGGGGGACGGGCGGGCCACGGCTGACATTTACAAAGCAAGCCCAGGTTCTGGGCTCTGGCGGCTGCTGAAGGCTTTTTGTTCAGGCCACAAGCAGGCCTCTGGCTCTGCCAGGGTTCATGCCCGCCCATGCCTTCCAGAAATACCTTCACCAGGGGCACTCTGTTGACACTGAGAATCACATGCCTGGCAAGGGCTGCCCCGGAGGAGACACAGGTGGGACTCTCTGAAAACCTTTTCTTTCCTGTTGAAGATCCAGGGGAGTCTACACCTCCTTCGAGAACCCATCTCACCCTTAGAGTGTCTAATCTGATGCTCCTATCTCAGCAGAGAGATGCTGGAACCCTGCAGAAGCAACTCCCAATCTGAAGGTTAGTGACCTATTCTCATTCCTACTGCTTGCATTAGAATTATTTATGAGCTGCCATTTATTGCGTATTAACTGGGTTCCAGGCTCTGTGCTGTGTTAGTTTTAGGGCATCGAATCCTTCCAACCACCCATGTTCAGCAGGTGGGGTTGTTAACTCCATTCCACACATTTGGAAATTGGGGCTCCAAGCAGTTAAGGATTCCTTGCCCAAATCACTTAGCTAATGAACAAGGTCTAGAGGGCAGGAAGCCAGGCTCTGAGCCACCACGCTATATAACTCCACCTTTTGAGCACAAAGTTTCTGCCCAGGACGGCCTGGATAATTTCTAATCTTCATGACAATTCCTCTGCAGGTAGGAATCCTATGAGAAAACTGAGGCTCTGAGAGGATGTGACATGGCCAGAGTCTCACCTAGCAGTGAAAGGGCTGGGGCTGGCCCCAGAGCCCCTTGCTGAGATTGTCATTCTGTAGGGCACAGGTTCTCAAAGTGTGCTCCTACGACCGACAGCATCAGCATCACCTGAGAATGGAACTGAAATGGAGGTCCTCGGGCCCCACCCCAGACCTACCGAGTCAGGGATTCTGGGGATAAGCTTCAGTGATCTGTGACTAAACAAGCTCTGCAGGTGCTTCTGATACAAGCTCAAGTTGGAGAACCCCTGGTTGAGTGCCCAGACTCAAAGTGAGGGTTGTGGGCGGAGCCTGAAAAATCTAAGGGCAGAAGGTGGAGATGCTGCTCGAGAACCTTCTGCTTCACTAGATCCCTTTCCATGCTGTTTCTCCATGACAGGCAGGGCGCAGGTAGGGCTGCTGGGAGCAGGGCACAGAGCTGGGCCCGCCACAGAGGAATAGGAGGCCATGCTGCCCCCTCCAGCAATGAAGTGGGGGAGGCAAGTCAGGACTCTCAAAAGATTCATGGTGGCTGGGCATGGTGGCTCACGCCCGTAATCCCAGCACTTTGGGAGGCTGAGGAGGGCAGATCACCTGAGGTCAGGAGTTTGAGACCAGCCTGACCAACATGGTGAAATCCTGTTTCTAATAAAAATACAAAACTTAGCCAGGTGTGGCGGCTCATGCCTGTAATCCCAGCTACTCCGGAGGCTGAGGCAGGAGAATCACTTGAACCCAGGAGGCAGAGATTGCAGTGAGCTGAAATCATGCCACCGCACTTCAGCCTGGGCAACAGAGAGAGACTCCGTCTCAAAAAAAAAAAAAAAAAGAAAAAAAAATCAGAGCAAATTAGAACAAAACAAACACCCCCAAAATAAACATAACAAAAAACAACTTGAAAAACCACTCTTGCCTTTGCCAGAAGAAGGGTGGCCCAGCAGTAGGGTGACCCGCTGTTCCAGTTTGTCCAGGACTGACGGGTTTCCTGGGGCACAGGACCTTTGGGGCTAAAACCTAGAGAGGCCTGGGCCAGCCAGGACAAGCGGGTCACCCCGAGGGGCAGGGCAGCAGCAGGTGCTGTCTGGATGAAGAGCAAGGCCTGCCTGGCCATGTGAGGGATGCCCTGCAAACATTCCTGGTCATTACTTCTAGGGGGCACTTCACAGGCCTGTGCGAATAGGTGTTTCTCTCTCCCCTCTTTCTCCCTTTATCCCAGACACACACACCAAAGCTCAACACACCTGTTTGTTAAATGTCACTTCAGCAGGGAGCCTCCTGCCTGATCCTTGGGCTGCTGATTCTGGGCGTCTGCTTTGGCCACTCCCTCTCCTTCGTGGCCTGTCCAGCCTCCCTCTGCTCCCACCTGTCCCATTCTACCTGGGAATTCTCTCATGTCTTTCCAAATCTGTCCTCCCTGCCCCTTTTGGAATTATGTATCCCCTTCCCAATAGCACCTCTTTATCCCCCAAGTCTGGCTTGCACTTACAGGCTGCTCTTCATCAGAACGCTTTCCACAGGATGATTACAGCAATGGATACCTGTCTAGTTTTCAAAAGTACTTCTCACTTTCAGGAACCCTCAAGTCAACCCCATGGGGTGGGTGTAGCCCATGACCTATTCTATAGAGGAAGAAACTGAGGCTTAGGTTGACTGGCTCTCTTAAAATCATGAAGAGGAAAGAGCAGGGCTAGCACGCCAACATAGGCTAAAGAAAGGCTCATGGAATCGGTCTCTTATGCCAAGTCCTTGTTCTTTCATGACCTGGGCCCTGCTGATGTGGAGAAGTCCCTGTGTGACTCTGTATCCGTCAGCGTGCCCAGCGCAGGGTTGGACCTAGAACAGGTGCCTGGCAAATGCTCCCCAGGTGAATGAGAGGCCCTTGTGAGTGGCAAGAATGCAAAGGACATCAGATGAGCAAATGGGACAAGGACTGGCACATGCCTTGAGCCAGTGAATCCAGAGAGATGGCAGGAAGGGACACTCCTGTGAACACCTTCTGCAAATGACAGTCCACTGGACCATGAACTCCATGAGGGCAGGAGCTGTCTGCTGCTCACTGCTGGCTCCTGGGCCCTGGCACCATGTCCCAGATTTGGAGCTCAGTGCACACCTGTTGAGTGACAGCTGAGGCTCCACAGCATTGAAGCCCTGTGCCCTCTGGGAGACACGAATTCCTTCAGGGTTATAGAGCAGGCACTTGTTTTGTTTTGTTTTGTTTTGTTTTGTTTTGTTTTGTTTTGCTGTTGTTGTTGTTTTTGAGGCAGAGTTACGCTCTTATTGCCCAGGCTGGAGTGCAATGGCGCAACCTTGGCTCACTGCAACCTCCGCCTCCATATTTTATGATTGGCAGAAGTTGTGGATGTGGCCGTAGCTCTGACATTTATTGGGCACTACTTGTGTGCAGGGTTCTGGGCTGAGCTCAAGGAGGACCAAGAGAATGAACAAATCACATTCTCCACCACTGGTCTAATCCACCTTACATGCCTGAGGCCCTCCAGGGCTATGGTAGACATTCCCTGCCCTCCCGGCCTGGTAGCCATTGTTCTTATTTTTGGGTTATAGCCCTTCTATTCGGATTTTCCTTTGGGAAACCACCTCTCCCTGAGCCTCTATCCACACATCCCAACTCCAGGGGTGGTCACATGGCCCGGGCCTGATCAACTAGCATATTCTATCCCATAAGCCACCATGATTGGTCCACAGGTGGGCACATGACCCAAGCTAGTCCAGCGAAAGTCAGCCTCAGGACTTCCCTCGGACTATTGGGAAACAGAAGGTCTCTTCCTAGGGAGACTACTGACTGTAAGGATGATGGAATGCTGGAGCCTAGAGCTACAGGAACTGAGCCAGCCTGAGAGAAAAGGCAACCCAGGAGAAATCAGGAGAGAGCGACAGAGACAGAGACAGAAATCCAATACCGTCATCATTTGAGACCATGGATTCAGCAGATCTGCTGCCTGGATATCCTGATACATAAGCCCACAAGCTAACATCTTTCTCCCTAGTTTTTGTATTGCTTAAACCGCTTCAAGATGTGTTTTTGCTACTTGAAGCTGAAAAAGTCCTGCCATACAGAGCTCTCCTCTCTTACTCTCCTCTCCCAAGAAGCACCTTCAGTCCCAAAACTCAACATGAGTTCTCTCCTCTGTACCCAACCAAGCACTCTCCTCTAGCCTCCTCCCATCTCCGTAGCCCCCAGCCTGGTTTCAGGCCCTCTTGGATGGTCTGGGGTCTGAATGATCTCAAGAGACTCCCCACCTGACTCCAGTCTGCCAGCTCAACCCCAATCCACTCCAGTCCAACCCACATTGTCAAAACAGTTGATCTTTCTGAAACAGAAAATACAGGTTCATGTGACTTCCCCACTTAACACCTTTGTAGGCTCATCATTGCCCAGAGCAGCTTCCTAAAGCACTGGGTCCATGTCCCTGCAGTTATGAGAGCCGATTTTAGGTAGTACATGGACCCAGCACTCAAACACATTGAAACCTGTAATAAGAAACTTAAGCTCCTTTTGATTCACTTACAAACTTTCCAATTACTTTACAGAGAAGGTCTCAGCACTGTGCCGCCATGGCTTTGACATCTCTCTACCACTTACTTCTCTCCCTTTTTAACAAATAGAGAGAAAGTCTCAAGCTCAGAATCTTCCAGAGAAAGCTGGAATTTTAAAAGCTTGGTTTGCTTCCACTGCATTTATTATTATGGTCACCTTCCATTTATGCGAGTGGTACTAGTTTCTCATTTAGAGTAGTTTTGTAAAGGTAAGGAAATTAATTTGTATACACACAAAAGTGAGTTTATTTAAAGAAAAAAATTAGGCAAATAAGAGGTGGTACTTGGATATGCGTGAATGTAGATCATTGTTCGGCAAACAATGACCCATAGGATTAAATGCGATCTGCTCAGCCAGGCACATGAGGCCCTTCTAGGTCCTCCTCCTTGGCCACCCTTTCAAGCTGCTGAAGGGCTTGTGACTCTCAAGAGGAGTCTCACAGAGCCATACCTCCAAGCCTTTGTCCATGCTCTTCCTTCTGCCTGGATGCCCTTTTCCCCCAAACTGCTTAGCAACCTGGAACAATCCCATTCATTCTTTTTTTTTTTTTTTGAGATGGAGTCTCACTCTGTGGCCCAGGCTGGAGTGCAGTGGCGCGATCTTGGCTCACTGCAACCTCCGCCTCCCAGGTTCAAGCAATTCTCCTGCCTCAGCCTCCGGAGTAGCTGGGATTACAGGCGTGTGCCACCACGCCCGGCTAATTTTTGTATTTTTAGTAGAGACGGGGTTTCACCATGTTGGCCAGGCTGGTCTCGAACTCCTGATCTCATGATCCACCCGCCTCAGCCTCCCAAAGTGCTGGGATTACAGGCATGAGCCACTGTGCCCGGCCAATTCCATTTATTCTTAAAGACCCCTGTTACTATTTACTGGGGCTACTGTTTTGCTTAACTATTCAGGTATTTCCAGTGCACCTAGCGAACCATTTCTGTGTTCTCTCAGGCCACTCTTTGTGGGGTGCTGACAGGATGGCCCTCCCTGGGAGGGCTGAGATTCCAGAAGGCCAGGACGGTCCTTCTCCTCTGTCTGACACGGATGCTCAATTATCACAAGATGACCTGAAGGGACCCTAGCTGGGGGATGTGGATGATCAAATACAAACCACTGGGAGACTACGTGCCATGGGGCCCAAAATGTGGGAGAGTGAGGAATTCTAAAGGAAGGGAAAGGAGTGATCTCTCCAAGGGTAGGTGCAGGCCCGGGGATTCTTTCAGGAGAGAGGAGGCCAGTGAGCATCCCGGGATAGAAGGATCCAGCAGAGGCCTGGAGCAGAGGGCCTGGCAGGCCTAGGTTCTCAACTGTAACTTGCATTTGAATCACAAGTCCCACCCCAAAAACTCTGGCTCAGTGGGTTTGAAGTGGGCCCATGAAGATGCATTTTAAAACAAATGCTTTGGGTTATGCTGAAGCAGGTCATCTGAGGGCCAGGCTTTGAGAAGCAATGGGCCACAGAGTGTCAGGGAAGGATGGAGATATATAGAGGCCTCACAGTCAAAACGCAGAAATTCACACAAATTGCAAAGATCCTCCAGAACATTGCATCACTGACTGGGGACCAAGAGGCTGGAAACACAGCCTACCAGAGAACAAGCTTTGTGCCAAGGTTATTGAAAATACATCCCAAATAATTCCAAGGAGATGTGTTGAATGAGGTACATACGGACAGGATCACGGGCATCCTATAGGCGGGAACTTGAATGAACCATGTGAAATACAGAACCTCCTTTGGAGAGACCTTATCAAGTAGCAATTGTAAACAGGGAACTTTACCATGTAGAGGTCAGGGCTGAGGCCATTTCTGGCTAAAGAAACGCTCCTTTGTTTGAACGACGGCGCAATCAAATTGTTCAGAGATGAAATCGTCCAAGGCAAACAAGTCACAGAGAGGTTTTAGCAGAATTTGGTACACATAGCTGAATGGCATCTTGTAACTTTGCTCCCGGAGCACTGACTTTCTACCCTAACTGCCTCCTTAAATGTAAATTAGAGAAATAGAACTGTGTGTTGGGGGAGGGGGCTATTTAAGACCAGTCCCCAGCAGCAGCCCCCTTTAAAGATCTGGCCTTCGGAACAATCCAGGCCAAGTCACTCATCAAATGGAGATTGACTTTTATCTGATTAACTGGTGGAGAAACATCCTTCTCCATCTTGCAGGAGCACGCTGTGGGAAAGGCGTTTTGCAGACTGCAGGGGAAAGTTGGGCCTTGGCTTCCCTCCTGCTTGGCCAGTGGAAAATTACCAAGGAGGCAGGGCTGCCCTCGGCCACGCTCAGTGGATCTTCGTGGGCCCAGGAAAACACAAAGAGAAACCCGAAAATGGAGTGAGCCATTACTTACCTGGGGCGGAGAGGAGTCGGGGAGGCGGCGGGGGTGGGGGCGGCGGGGGCAGCGGGGGAGGGGGCCGGCACTGGCAGACGTGTCGGCAGCTGTCAGTCACTTTGGAGCAGGACTTCTGGGGCTCACCATGCGTCACCTGTACACATGGGCACACGTAACCAAGAGAGGGAGAAGACCATAAGGCAACTAGAAGCTGAAACGAGCCCAGGCCACCCCGTCCCCTGCCAGGCTGGGACTGGGGATTCCTCTCCAAGACCAAGGCGGGAAGAATCAACAGAAGTCGGATTGGTTCAAAGGGGACAATGTTGTTGGCGGCTGGCCTGGGTGGTTGGAGACCAGGGTTTTCTTCCTAGCTTTGCCAGGGACCCTGGGCAAGTGACCTGGATATGAATGAGAAGTAGACAGGAAGTTGAAGGTTAACTGGTAGAATTTCCCCATTGTACAAATGAGCAAACTGAGGCCCAGGCAGAAGTAGCTGCCCAAGGGTCTCACACTTGGAGAGTGAGACCCTTTGCTTCCTTTATAATTTAAGCCCAACCGCTTCTCCTTCTTCCTTGCTACAGCCCAAGGCCAAGCCCTGGCCTTCTCTCCAGCCCTCACTCCTGATGGCCTTTTCATGTCTACTCTGGGGCAAGGCTCCCCTCTCTTGGGGAGAAACCTCACCCAGAGAGGCCTCTGCTCCTGTGTCCCACGTGACCAAAGGGAGCAGAGCAAACCGCTTGATGCTCTCCACTCGGCATCCAGGTGGTCTTGTGGGAAGGGCACCCCTCCAAACCACCTCCATCCCCCCAGCAAGACCCAGATGCCACCCCACCCCTCGTGGGATCATGTGGCCTACAAGGTCTGCAAGGGGCGATCCCTGACAACCTCTCCGGCCCCACCTCGTCCCACGCTCTCTCCCCATGCTCTCTCCCCGTCTCTCTGCCCTCATTCTCTCCTTTCAGTTCCAGGCCCCTGGCCTCTGCTATTGCTGCTCCAGTGGTGGTAATGTTCTCCCATCCCTACCCTGCTGCGCCCCTGACTCAGCTTGGCGATGACCTCACAGATGTGTCTCTGTCCTCTTTATCCAGCCAGATCCTTTTGTATGGGCTCTCCTGGCACCAGGTTCCCCTCTAGGGGCAGAAAGCTACATTTGGATGTTACCTGGTTCATACCTATCTTCACCATGGCACTGTGAGCTCGCTGAGGGCAGAGCAGGCCTTGTTCCTTCTCTCTATCATAAATCACCGCTTAAGGGAATGCCCACCATTTGATAAATCTCTGGTGAGTGAATGAATGAATATGAAAACCTGGGCCACAATCCACGCCTCTTGAACCTTGGCCTGGTGTTTTTCCAGCACCAATCTCAGCTTCCTCATCTGTCAACGAGAACGGTAGCCGGAGTGAGCTGGGCTCCACCAGCAGTTCCCAGCCCTGGCTGTACATTGGAATCTCCGTGGTGGTTTTAAAAAATACCCATGCCTGAGCCACACCGATTAAATCAGAATTTTGCAGGTGGAGCTGGGCCTGGGGATTTTGCTTAAGCTTCCCAGGTTAAACTTCTTATGCAGAGCCAGCATGGGAACTGGGTGGATGGATTAGACTGACTGCCAGTGTCCCTCACTATACAGAGTGCCATAAATCCAGGAGTCTGGTGTTTCATGCCTGTCCCAGGGAACAAGCTGGTTTAAAAGCACAAAGGGTTGCCAGTCACCCTCCACCTCCTCGACAGCCACGGTTGATTTCTCTGTTATCTCTGAGCCACTGGAAACCAGAACTCCACTTTCCCTACAACTAGCCATGTGTGGCCTGCCTTTGAATGCTGATCCAGCCCCTCTGTCATGTGGCAAGGAGAGCCCCCGGGGCTGGGAGGCTCCCATCGGACCTGGAAGATGTGAAGAAGTAATGTGGGTAATGTCCGCTGGGGTGGCAGCAGGAAGTGAGCTGATTTACAGCCCCGGCTTAATATCTACCAGGCTAAGAGGCTCCTGCTCATCACCTTTTAATGTTTTTAAAGGGCCATTGACTGCGTTTCAAACCCTGGAAGGCAATCTTCTCTCCCACTGGGAAGAGCATACCATCTGATGGTGGCCTCTGCTCAATTATTTTACAGAAATGATTAACTCCTTACATGTCAGTGGGAAATCCACCAGCTTCTAGACCGGTGCCATTGTTAGACGTCCCATCATTAAGCCTGTGCCCCTCTAGATTCTGACCTTCTGAGACCCTGGGGTTTGCTAGAAAGCTTCATTCTCCTAATAGCTGGCCTCTGAGACCACTTCTCCAATGCACTCTACCAAGTGTGTGAACTTCAAGCAATACCATTGCCAGTGTAATTATTTTCTCAATCTCCAAGGTGCAATTTATGAGAGAGAGTTCAAGAAGAGCACGTTTGTTTAACCTGGCCCGACACAATGACCTATTTTTGTGAGAGGATATGAAGGCACAGATGTATAAGGGTGTTTAATGTGATGAAGTTCTAGGCAGAAAAATCAGGGCCAAATTTCAAGGCTGCAGGAGGAAGAAGTGAAGGAGCATACTGCATTTAAAAAATTGATAGTTCTCGCCTGTAATCCCAGCACTTTGGGAGGCCAAGGCGGGCAGATCACCTGAGGTCAGGAGTTCGAGACCAGCCTGGCCAACATGGTGAAACCCTGTCTCCACAAAAAAAATACAAAAATTAGCCAGGGTGGTGCACGCCTGTAGTCCCATCTACTCAGGATGCTGAGGCAGAGAATGACTTGAACCTGGAGGTCAAGGCTGCAGAGAGCCAAGATCGTGCCACTGCACTCCAGCCTAGGCGACAGAGCGAAACTCCAGTCTCAAAAAATAATAAGGCTGGGCGCGGTGGCTCACGCCTGTAATCCCAGCACTTTGGGAGGCCGAGGCGGGCTGATCACGAGGTCAGGAGATCGAGACCATCCTGGCTAACACGGTGAAACCCCATCTCTACTAAAAATACAAAAAAAAATTAGCCGGGCGTGGTGGTGGGCGCCTGTAGTCCCAGCTACTGGGGAGGCTGAGGCAGGAGAATGGCGTGAACATGGGAGGCGGAGCTTGCAGTGAGCTGAGATCATGCCACTGCACTCCAGCCTGGGAGACAGAGCAAGACTCCATCTCAAAAATACATACATACATACATACATACATACATACATACATACATACATAAAATTGATAGCTCTGGCCAGGTGCAGAGGCTGACACTGGTAATCCCAACACTTTGGGAGACTGAGGCGGGCGGATTTGAGCCCAGGGGTTCAACATCAGCCTGGGCAATAGAGTGAGACCTCATCTCTACAAATTTTTTTTTTTTAAATTAGCTGGGCATGGTGGCACACGCCTATAGACCCAGCTTCTCCAGAGGCTGAGGTGGGAGGATTGCTTGAGCCCAGGAGGTTGAGGCTGCAGTGAGCTATTACAGTGCACCACACTTCAGCCTGGGCAACAGAGCGAGACCCTGTTTCAAAGCAAAACAAAACAAAACAAAATCAATGGTTCTCAGTCTCTTATATAAGGGCCTCTCTGAAATGTGAGCAGGCACAATTGCTTAGCCAACTGTTCTCACAAAAGGATCACGTCTGGTCCGTCCTTATGCCTGACGGCTGAGCCCACACTGCAGTGTCCTGATAGTTTGGTCCAGTCCAAGCCTGTGGCGTCTGAGCCTGCCTCGACTCTGGGTTACTCAGACCCCATATCCACCTGCTAGCCTCTCTCCATCCTTCAAACCCATCTCTTGAACAGCCTTCTTGCGTGTTCATGCAAGAACAGGACTGAGATTTCTCTCTCTCTTTTTGTTGAGACAGGGTTTCGCTATGTTGACCAGACTGGTCTCAAATTTCTGGGGTCAAGCAATCCTCCTTCTTGGGCAAAGCCATCCTAAACCCTCCTCCACCCCAAATTAGCCCTACCTGCTCAGTGCTGCTGCTTTATTCTGCAAACACTTCTGTCTGGGGTATTTCCATGCTATTTTGTAATGTGTGTCTCTCTACACTAAGTTGTGAGTGTCTTAGGGCGGGCAGGTAGATGAGTACTTTATTAATCCTGAACAATCATGATTTTCTGAGCCCTACTATGTGTCTGTCATAAGTTCATGCTCCCATTTCTCCCTAGGCATAACCGAGAGAGATAGGTGAGATTATCCACTCTTAACAGGTGGCCTGCAGGCTCAGCGAAGGTAAGCGATGTACCAAAGTTGCCCACGGCCCAGCATTCAGTTGGCGCTCAGTGAAAAGATGCAATGCCCACCAGTGGAGAAACACAGGATCTGTCCCATTCCCCAGTGCTGGTTCCACTTGGGGGTTCTGTTGATCGGCAGTGTTGTGTTTAGACCAATAGAGAGGAAGCCTCGGGTGTCTGGAGCTTGTCTCAACACCTGGCTTTTGGTTTCTATCTTGGGGAATTTCAAAAGGAGAAGGAACTTTCCCCTGAAGTAACATGCTCTTAGCTGGACTTCGTTAAGAAAGAGCAGAGGCCCAGAAAGGTCAGTGACTTGCCTAAAGCCCACAGAACGCAGGCTGGTATCAGTACTTCCTGGGACCACTTCTTATTCCAGCTTCACTATCATCTGCCTTCCAGGCCCTGTTCTGCAGTGTTCTCCTGCAGCCAGAATCCTGTAAATGCTGTAGTCTTGAGAGTGGGCTGAGGCACAGGTGTGTCCTGGAGTCTCCTGGATTTGGTACCTGTAGCAGAGGTCTGAGGGACACAGTGTTCCCAGCATCAGTTCCCTCTTCTCCAACCACCATCCTACCCCTGGCCAATCAGTGCAGTTTTGGGTCCAGCAGACGTTGCCTCCTAAATCATTCTTGAATCCATCTACTCCTCTGTTTCCTTTGCTGCCACCTGAACCAGGCCACCATCAGGTCTCCAGTGAGCAGTACCTGCCTCTCATCTAAGGTTGCCAGATAAAATATAAGACACCCTATTACATTTGAATTTCAGATAAACAACAAATAATTTTAAAGTATATCCCCAATATTACATGGGAGAGATGCCAGAAAAACAATTCGTAGTTCATCTGAAATTAAAAGTTAACTGGATGTCCTGTATTTTATTTGCTAAATCTGGCCCACCATCCTCTTACCTACCTCTTTGCCCCTGCCTTGCCTCCTCCCCGCATCCATCCTTCATGCAGCAACCGGACTGAGATTTCTCTCTTTTTTTTTGAGACGTGGTTTCGCTATGTTGTCCAGGCTGGTGTCGAATTCCTAGGCTCAAGCAATCCTCCTGCCTCGGCCTCCCGAAGTGTTGGGATTACAGGTGTAAGCCACTGCAACCAGCCTGGACTGAGATTTCTAAAATACCAACCTGAGATTGCGTCATCTGTTACTTAAAATCCTTTACTTAAAATGACATCCATAGCCCTCAGGATCGAGTCCAAACTGCAGGACACTATGTTGGTGGCTTACAACAGTGGCCTTACCTGGTGCCTCTTTCCCCTGGGTCTTCCAAAGTCCCTCTCTCCTCTGGCCTTGGGCTGTTCCCTCTGCCTGGACACCTCACCCTCATTTGCATCCTAACTTCTCATCCTTCATGTCTCAGCTGAAGCACCACACCCTTGAGGCTTCTATGACTCTTGCCCCGGGTCCAAGCTGTTTGCTCTTGCTGAGGTCTCTTGATGATAATTACTTGTTTAATTAGCTCTACATTGCCAAACTATCAGTGCCACGAGGGAAGAGGCCACTAAGCCCCTTGCACTTAACAAAGGGCTTGGCATACAGTAGGCGCCCAATAAATGCTGCCGAATGAATCATCAAAGCTGCAGAGACTGACCGTAGAAGGGGTTCAACATCACTTGGGTCTGGGGTGGCTCCTCATCAGCACACAGAGACCCATAAGGCCAGATAAGAGGCTGTCTCTCTAACTATTGCTTTAGGAGGGCAGCCACAAAGATGATGGCTTCTGGCATCTTTCATGGAGACAGGCCAGCACCACGGTAACTTGATGAGACACACTCCTGTCACACCTAATAAATTTGCCAGCCTGTCATCCTCTTCCCTTGCAAAAAAAAAAAAAAAAAAAAAAGAATCATCTGGAAGTGAACTTAGAAGAACCCTAAATCACAGAAGCTCAAAATCTCAATTCCAGACACATTAAAGAACAGGGGGAAAGGCTAAGGAATGCTCCCACCAACCTTTCTGGCAATTTAAATGTCGTCTGACTTTAATGATTAAGTTTCTTATCAACTAGCAGCAGCCAGAGGCTTAAGGCTGATCGCAAGGTAAAAACCTGGTGCTTCGGGGGACCCCAGGTCTCTTGCCTCATCGATGATCCCATTAATCACAGGACTTTGTTATGTTGGCCTTGTCCTTCCAAATATTCTTCTGGCACAATGCTCATGGAAGGGCAGATAGCTCTGAGTTTGTTCTCCAGATTAGAGAAACTCCTATGACATGACAGATTTTATTTTCCCCACTTAAAGAGAAACACATGGCTTCGTGCATTTCCATTTTTCCTCTTCTCTCCTACGTTCCCTTGGATTTAGCTCTTTTGCTTAAAGCCAGATCCATTCATTCCAAAATCCCTTTCCCTTGATTTCTCTGTCCCTATCATTTGTAAATTAATTTTTCCAGAGCCTCAAGCCAAGATTTTACCCATTCTACTTGTCTGGAGGATTCCTTTTTAAATTGATTTTTATGAAAATTGATTCGTATTGAGTAAGAGCATCTGAAATACACCCCCCCCACACACACTCCTGCACACACACACACACACACCTGCTTGTGTAAGTACTGCCTGGCTGAAGGACACTTAAAAAACTGAACTGCTTTCACAAAATTATTTCTTCTGGGAGGAGTGCAGGGTGCTTGTGGGTCTTCTGTTTAGATCCTACTAGCTCACACAGTAGAATTCTAGTCTTGGAGACCGACAACCTCACTATGTTGCTTCCCACCCCAGCTGAAGGTGTCTTATGGAAGAGAGAAAACTGTAAAGAAATGAATCTAAAAACTAAGTGAACTCAATATCTGAGGTTCAGCTAAAAGTTGAACAAGGGAAGCTGGTCCCAAGCCACTGAAGTGTTTAGAAGTGACAAAATCATGTTTCCTCAGGAGGCACAGCTGAGTTTAATAACTGCTGTTTCACACATTAGACAAAGCTGTCAATTCCAAAAGGAAAACAATTGTGAGTGAGACAGAGGCAAGCCAGAGAAGAGAGCAGAAGATGGGGCCTGGGAGTGGGGGGTGCTGAGCAGCGTCTGACCCTGGCTCTCGATGGGCAGTCACCCAGGCCATCATCCAGGCAGGACTGACTGAGTGAGCTTTCGGCAGGGCCCCATCATTTGGGGCAGCTCATGGACCTCGGTAGACTGGCAAGTGGTCTTGCCCCCATCCCTTTTTTTCTTGGTCTGTCACCCCTACTAGTACAGAGCAACCATGTGAATGGTCCCCAAACCCCAAAATGCCATCAGGAAAACATGAGGCTACAAATACCCCAGAGTGGATCCTCAATGCCCAAAACAATGAAAATGTCCTCCAGAGCCTGCAGAAAAACTGTCAAACAGACCACGCAGTGATCAACAGAGTACCTAGTCAGCCAGGCAGAAGAACGGCATTACTATTACTCCTATCAACAACGGCAGCAACCACTACCGGTTAGTTTCATCATGGACCTGGCACTACACTAAGTAATCCTTACATGCATTTATCTCATCAAGTACTTATAATAATACAGTCAGGAAGAAGAAACTAACTCTCAGAGAGGGTAAGTGGGTTGCCTAAAGCCTCCCAGCTGGTGAGGGACAGAGCTGAAGCTCAAATTCCAGAGCTGACATCGAAGTCCACCTTGTCACCTCTCCACTGTACCAGTGACCATGCACATTCTGGGGGGGACTAGGGACCATCCCATTGAACCCCCTCTCTGACCCTAAGAGGTAACTCCAGTTAGTGGCTGCCTGGCCTCTGCCCTGGGATTTAAGGGACCCAGGGTGAGAGATTCAACCCTGGGCAGTCCTGAGGGATGGGCCACCACGCATTATCTGTCTGCATCCTCAACTCTGATACCTACAAGAAACATGGCTGCCTTCCGTGTTGAAAACCAGTTTAAGAAAGCTAATTTGAAGTTCATCAGTGGTTCTGGTGGGAAAGAAATAATATATATCCTTGGGATCATTTTTCTTTGCAAGTTTGTTTCTTTGCTGAATTTCTACCTTAGAATGTTATCATCGGAAGGTATTCTCTGAGCCCCTTTCCATTCCAAGGCCGGCCCGGTCCTGCAGGCTTTAGGCCACAGTCGAAGCCTCTTTTTGGAGTTTCTTATCTTTTCAGGGGTAGGGTATAGGGGACCGTAGCAGTTTTCTTTTCCCAAGCTCTTCCGAGAACCAATCAGTGGGGTGGCTGCAAGAAGCCAGGGTCTCAGGAGGGAAGGGACAGCTCGCCCCTCACCCAGGAGGCCCCCCCAGCCGATGCGCAGCCAGCGCGTCTCACCTGCACGAAGCCCCAGAGCGGGTGGAGCGCGCAGTGCAGCAGCAGCGAGGACCAGCAGCAGCCACGGCGCAGCACCAAGTCCCGGAGGAGCATCTCGGCCAGCGGCGCCCGCTCCTGGGGCGAACTGTCAGGAGAGCAAGGCTCGGGTCAGGCGGACACCGCGCAGGCACTTTCGCTGCCGCGCACCAACATACCTCCCAGCCCGGGTCGGACGGGCACGCCCCGCACCCAGGGGCACCCTAGTAAACCAAGCCTGCACTTACACTCCAGCTTACACCTTCACTGACTCTTCGTGAATCCCAGAATTCACACTCTTTTCTTATGCACATCCCCAGAACCACGCGTGTACACTTTAGCTCCGCGCACAGCTCCAGAATACTGCGTGCATACCTTGGCCCCATGCACACCTCCAGAAACAGCCAAGCACACTTACTGCGCCCCATTAACCTCCATACAACTCACTGTCACTGTGAGCACACTTCAAACCCGGCGGGCACTACTCACCTGCGCGCACACGCACAGAAACAGCCGTGCACACCCACTGATCCCGGTGCACACCCACCGACTCCTGCCTGCACCCTCGCTGACCCTGCATGCACGGCCCCAAGAAATCTCACGCTGCGTGCACCCTCACTGCCCTGCCGGCCTCATTGCGCACACTGCAACATAGGCACCTCCGTGCGCTGCCCCTTTGCATGCCTCCGCCCAGCCCCGATCTCCCGCTCCCGGGCGTGGGTTCCCCCACGCCTCCATCTCCGGCCGCACCCTTCCAACGCCTCACGCTACCTTGCCTGGCGGCGGCCCCAGCCGATCCTCGGCTCGGGGAAAAGAGGTCCGCGTTTCCCCCGCGGCAGCTCTGTTTCCCAGCCGCCGGACAGCCCCCATTTAAAGCCAGCCGCCTCCCCAGTCCCCCGCCTTCTAGGCGGGGCCTCGGTCCTCACCTTGGCGGCTGCGCGGGCTCCAGGGGGCTTCACATGCCGGGGAGGAGCGCCCGGCGCTGGAGCAAAAGTTTGCGCGCCGGTTGGGCCTCCCGGGCCGCTAAGCAGAGGACCAGGAGCGGCGTCGTCGCACGGGGCGCAGGGCGCGGTGGCTCTGGACTGCGCCTAGCCGCGCGCGGGGCGGGAGGGGCGGCACCCCGCTCCCAGGGCCGGGGCTGGCAGCCGAGGCGGAGGCAGAGGGCGGGGAAAGTCTCCTCCAAGCCGCCGGGAGCCGGCCGCGCGAGCCCTCCCCGGGCCCGCGTTGGCTCCCCGCCTTTCCTGGTGGCGCCGCGCGGCTGCCCGGGGTACTGGGGTGCCCGAGCTCTCTGCTACGCTCACGCCGGCCCGCGAGAGGCAGCGGCGGGAGGCGCCGGCCGGGAGCTCCCGGTGGGGCAGCAAAGCCGTGGGTGGAGGCGAAATAAATAATGCACGAAAAAGGAAAACAGACGTGAGCCGAGCCAGAGCCTCTCCCACCTCCCGCCCGGGGCTGCGCTCCCGCCCGCGCTCCCCCCGCCGCCGCCGCCGCCGCCAGCGCCGCTGCAGTGATTCCTCGTCTCCATCTAGCGAGGCTATTGTGTATTGGGCGCTTAATTATTTATTCACCCTGGAGGCCGAGGATTCCCACTTCCATGGGGTTTTGCCCCTTGCCTGCGCTTCCCCCAAGCCTCTCCCGAGGCTGCGGAAAGGTGGCGAGGACTGACTTGAGACCCTTTTTTGCGCTCCATCCTTGAGGACTCTCCCCGCCGCACTCCCCGCAGGCT
The DNA here is from genome assembly GCF_009828535.3 of Hylobates moloch. NCBI lineage: Eukaryota > Metazoa > Chordata > Mammalia > Primates > Hylobatidae > Hylobates > Hylobates moloch. Next base: position 11,702,166 of record NW_026652291.1, on the reverse strand, counting down.
CTCCCGGGCGCCGGGGCTGAAAGGTGCAGGCCGCCGCTCTCCCGGCCATGGGCCTTGTCGTCTCCTTTGTAGTCCCAGCAGCGGAAACTCTCTTGCAACACTAGGCTGCGGCTGGGAAGGAGTTGTGACGGCCCTGGGGAGAACATTTCTACCGCTGCTTTTCCTCAACCATCTGCAAACTCCTGTTTGAGGCAAGATTATCAACAAGTCGGTTCTTCGGGAAGTAGCCTGGTTACATCTCTTTCAGACAAGCTGTGCAAGGAGTGACGTCCCTCAGCAAACCTTTTGGTGGCAGGGCCGTGTAAGTTTGCCCTCATCCTGCATTCATGATAAACAGTTTGCTGTTTGATCACATCGCCTCCAGCAGAATGATGAGTTGGTTACGTCCCATGGGCCTTCAGCTCCCTGCAACCTGGCCCCACATCCTGCTGACCCTCCTGTCACCTCCCTTAGGGTGAAGCCCAGGCTCTGTCACAGGCCTCTCATGCCATGAGCGGCCTAGGGAGGACGTGGCTCTTCTCACCCTTTTCAATCAGTTGGTAACCCACACCATGGCCACATGAGGTCTGCCTACAGGGGCCAGATACCTCTACTCAGAAATACAGGGGAGTTAAAGCTTGGGACACATTTTGACCAATGAAGGACAAGAGATGGAAGGGACCCAGCATATGGAGTGCAGTGGTTCCATTTGGCCTGTCGGGAGATGTCCAGCAGGTGCAATTAAGCAACTGGCTGTGTTTACTTCTGAGGATGTGACCAGCTCAATAATGTACAACCTGGTGGCACACATCTATAGTCCTAGCTACTTGGGAGACTGAGGCGGGAGGACCCCTTGAGCCCAGGAGTTCAAGAACAGCCTGGGCAACATCACAAGACCCTATCTCACAAAAATGCACAACTTTCTATTAGCTTCCCTCCTCCCCTGCTTCAGTTTTTCCCTTCTGTCTGTTGCCCTAGGATTTTATCCCTCGATAAAATATTAGCAAGCAGCATTATTGCTTGATACTCTGTCTCCTAAGGAACAGGGACAATTGCTACCACAAATGGTTCTAAAAAATAGACCTTTAGGATGGGATGTTGGATTTGTCTTCTATCTACAATAGGGTCTCCACTGCTGGGCTGTAGCTGGCATACAGTGATATTACAATTTCTAAAACTTCACTTGTGGCTAATTGGAATGAGATGCAGGTAGAAAATAAGGCTTTATGCAATCAAATGGCCATTGCATTTGGGGTTAAGTGGCTTTTTCTGATGGTATCAGAGGTATTTCAAGGAGAAAATGATAGACTCAGGGAAGTTATCTACCAGCGTAAGACATGCTTTGAAATGAAAACTTTAAGGACGCTCCTGACATCTGCAAGACAGATTGCATTGAAAATTAAGCTTGGAGGCTCATTATAAGGGTGGCAGAGCTGAAAAGGAGACTAAATGTGCAGCCACGTAGATGTCTTATGTCCAAGTCAGAGCTCTAATAAAGAAAGGATTGGAGCTGGTGACCTGGAATGGAAACTTTTGGGTAAACAAACCTGAAAATCTGGACGCTGATCTCCTTGAATCCTCTGTCAGGTAGAAGCAACTCTCTTCCACTTGTTAGAACAGAACAGCTCTTCTTGGCCTGGGGATGACAATGACCTCATTGAAGCAGGAAACTTGCAAGATAGTACTTGCTTTAATGACAACAGCCTACAGTGAATACGCGAGATGCCAGAACATTTTTTCGGCACAATAAGAAGAAAAGGACCAGAAGGCTCAGAGGTGTGAATATTAGAATCATAAGACCTGAGAATCCACCACTGGCCTATGTTCCCTGGGATAGCCCAGAGAATCTTCCCTTCATTGAAACAGAAAAAAGAAGTCCTAATGAGCCCATCAGCACCTTTGAGAAATTCAGTGGTGGCTCTCTTCTGTCTTCTGATGCCTGGGTTTGATGATGGGAGATGGTGGGGAAATGGACTCTCTTGGATCAATGGCAATCAGTGTAATGGCAAAGGCCAGGTGGCATAATGTCATGCCATTCAAAGTGGGCATAATTACCATAATGGGCAGCAAGGCCAGAGTGGCAACCAGGGTGCCTGGAGCCATACGAATCTATGTTTTTTGTTGTTGTTGTTGTTGTTGTTTTTTTAGAGATGGAGTCTCGCTCTTTCGCCCAGGCCGGACTGCAGTGGTGCTATCTCGGCTCACTGCAAGCTCCGCCTCCCAGGTTCATGCCATTCTCCTGCCTCAGCCTCCCGAGTAGCTGAGATTACAGGCACCCGCCACCACACCCGCTAATTTTTTGTATTTTTAGTACACACGGGGTTTCACCGTGTTAGCCAAGATGGTCTCGATCTCCTGACCTTGTGATCCACCCACCTCGGCCTCCCAAAGTGCTGGGATTACAGGCGTGAGCCACTGTGCCCAGCCAGGAATCTATGTTAATGGCTGACAGAACATGATGTAATTAGGGGGGCGGGGAGACAAATGGGGAGCTAACAGGGGTGTTGCTTGACTTGTATAAATATATATACTTTTAAAATCAAGAGTATAAGAGCAGAAAGATGACATCTACTGCAATGGAAATTATCTAAGGTTGTTCATAGTCCAGAGCCTATGATTAAAGGGGAGGCTGGATTTCTGAGGCATTAGGTCGGCCATGAATAGTGGCAACCCAGCATGTGACAGAAGTGGTATGTATAGGACCAGGCTCAAGCAGGTCTAGAAGGAACAGGAAAATTGCCTAAACAGCTGGTCCAGATTTTCATGTCACCCACCTCTGTTGAAGTTCTTCCTCAACATATATGTTTAGCCTCAAATGGGAGTTCCATGTGATAGTCTGATGGAGGAGGAAAGCACCAGAGCCTCTTTTACACCCAGGTCAACGTGGTGTATTGGTGCTAGTTGGGAATAGATGACTGCTGTGTTACCTCCCATTCAAGGGTAGGAGAGGTGGCCCAAAGTGCAGACATACACTCTCCTGTGCAGGGTAAATGGCTGGGCTAATCATTTAGGGACATGGAAAGAACAAAAATGAAAAGCCAGGGGCATGGAGGTCAAGTAAACAGTAAATGATGAATTCATGGGAGTGAGCACAAAGAGTATGGGGCTTTCTGCCTCGTGTTTGTCTCTCCAGAGAGCATCTGTTGCCAAGGAGGCTCCTAGAGTCAGCCGGACAGGATGACCCAGCCCCTCTTTGGCCATCCTAGGGCTTCCCTGAGTGATGAGATGGTCTACTGAAGGCTCAGCTGTGACATCAGCTTAGAGACAACAGCTGGTGGGGTTGGGGCACTGCTCTCCGGGATATAGTGTGAGTCAATAGATGTGTCTCTGATAGTTGGAATATACAAGTCTAGGAACCAAAGAGTGGAAGTAAGATTAGCTCATCTGTCCGACTGCCAGCAAGAAACCTGCAGAATCCGTGCTGCTTTTTCCTGCAAACTTAGAAGAGTCAGAGGCCCTGGCTTTTACAGAGTAAAACTTCCACTAATGAACACAGTAAGGGTTCCACTAAACTGGAAGCTGTGACTGTGACCCGGGCGCCTTGGGCTCCTCTTGCCAGTGGGGCAGCAGAGAAAGGAGGGTTTGCTACACTGATGCACAATAGTACTTCATTACCATGAGGAGCAAGGGCTGGTGTTACATAGTGGGTGCAGGGAAGAGTATGTCTTGTGCTCTGGATTGAAGTGTTTCCCCCAAAATGCATCATTGAAGTCCTACCCCCAACATTAGGGGTTATTTAGAGATATTAGGTATGTTTAGAGAGGGAGTCTTTAGGGGATATTAAGGTTAAATGAGGTCATAAGCATAGTGCCCTATCCACTAGGATTGTTTTCCCTCTAAGAAGATGAAGAGAGACCAGAGCTGTCTCCCTCTCTCTGGGTACCCAGAGGAAAAGCCATGTGAGGACAAAGCGGCTGTCCACAAGCCAGCAGGAGAATCCTTACCAGAAACTGGCCCTGCTGAACCTTGATCTAGAACGCCCAGCCTCCAGAACTGTGAGAAAAATAATTTCTGTTGGTTAAGCCACCCAGCTAGGGGTGTTTCGTTACAGCAGCCTGAGCTGACAAATACATCTGGTCGTCTGGGATTTGTGGGGGATTCTCTGCTCAGAGATAGCCATGAACAGGCAATTACAATATCCGAAGACCCTCCAGGTGAGAACCCCAGACCCACTGAAGAGCTGGCCCTAGAAATCTAGAATGGGGCTGGGCATGGTGGCTCACACCTGTAATCCCAGCACTTTGGGAGGCCAAGGTGGGCGGATCACCTGAGGTCGGGAGTTCGAGACCAGCCTGACCAACATGGAGAAACACTGTCTTTACTAAAAATACAAAATTAGCCGGGCGTGGTGGCACGTGCCTGTAATCCCAGCTACTTGGGAGGATGAGACAGTAGAATTGCTTGAACCCAGGAGGTGGAGGTTGCAGTGAGCCAAGATCGTGCCATTGCACTCCACCCTGGGCAACAAGAGCAAAACTCCGTCTCAAAAAAAAAAAAGAAAGAAAGAAATCTAGAATGGAAGGTCAGAGTGGATGGAAGATGATGAATGTCAATTATGGCCCTAGGACCAGCCACAGCAGTGGGACTCTAGCTTCCTTTGCTAATCTTTTTATGCCTTTTTAGGAAGTTGCAATTGATCACTTCAAAAATTGGACTTACACCTTCACTCTCAAACTGATGGCATTTTGTTCTCAAGTTACATCCAAGTATCACAGGAGGATGGGGTGGGGGACTCTGAAAAGCACAAGGAGTGGACTGTACTGGGCCCCTTCTATACGTTTCCTGGGTTTACTTGGCCTTACCTGCCTCCCCTTCTGCTCAATGGAGAGGGCAGCCAGTGCCACCACTGTCCCATCTCCTAACGCCACTGTCTTTTGCAGCCTCCCCCAGGTAAGAGCTGAGCTTCAGCCTGGCCTCCATCATGTACACCATGACAGGGACCACGGCAGCAGCGGGGGACAGGCCCAGATGACTGGAGTCATGGAGAACCTGAAGAATCTGTGCTTATCCCTGCAACCTTAGATTTAGAACAGTCAGAGGTCCTGGCTTGTAGAGAGTACAGCTCCCACCAGTGAACACAGTAAGGATTCCACTCTACTGGAAGCTATGACTCTGACCCGAGCATCACAGGATCCTGACCTAGGACCTGCCGCCAATCCTATACTCAGAGGATTGAGTATACTCCCCACACCATGGGGAGGGGGTCTGGCCTGCCCAATAGTTGTCAGTGGGGACCAAGGACCATGACCTGAAAGTGGAGGAGGGTTAACTTCCTTTCAGATCCAATGACAGGATCTGAAAAGATCTGGTGGATTATTTAGCTCCCTTTCTCCATCCGTATGGCTTACAGACGTATGTCTTGTGTGACCGAACAACTGGCTGTGCTCCCTGGCAAAACTGTGGCCTCTTCGGCACCACACGTGATGTACTTTCCTTCCTTCCCTGCCTCCTTTCCTAATTTCCCCTGCTCTTTCTAACCTGGGATTGCACCCCTAAAATGTGCTGCTACATGAGCTTTGCTTCAGGCCCCCTTTTCTAGGGAACCCAGGCTTAGACAGGTTCTTAGAGGTTTCCTGGGCTCCGGAGGCTATGGCCACATGCATAAAATGAAGTGGAACACCATGGCAACCAGGATATTTTATGCCCGAAACATCTGTATAACTGTGGATAATTGAAAGGGGAGGATCCTTAAGAATCCAGATGGTTTTCCTTGGCCTCCACTTTTCCGTGAATACAGGTGGGTTCTAGGTGGGGAGAGTGTCATGCTGGCCGGGAGCATGGACTCTTGAGTCAGACTGCTCGGTTCTCGCTAACTATACAATCTTTGGGGAATTTCCTAAACTTTGAGGCCTGACTCTTATCCCCTATCAGGGATTAGAAAAATATTTATTAGATATAATTAGATCACAGAGTTCCTGAAAGGATTAGCTGAGATATTTCAATAAACACTTAGCCTGGCACAATATAACTGCTCACAGAAAAAAAAAAAAAAGTCTATCTCTAAATATTTTGAAGGATAGAGGGGCAAAGATGCCTCTGTTTTACAAGAGTACGAATTGGCATCAAGAATCTTGATGAGCAAAACACAAAAAAAGTGAGTAGTAAAGGAACACTTATTATTAAACCTTAAAATTATGAAGGCTGATATTTTTAAATGCTGCAAATAAACATAGAGTTATTTTAAAAGATATTGGTATCATCCAATTTGTTCATTACCTGAACTTGAATGAAAGTTACTTGTGAGTTCCACATTTTGTAGGTCAGCTGTGAATCTGTCCAGAGAGGATATTTTCCTTATTGACCAGGTGTGGGGGAGGGGGAACCCCAAGTCTCTTCTGGGATTCATCCAAGACGTCACTTGTCCTTCTGAGGTTTGTCCTTCACCTCCATCAGCATTCTAAGAGCTGAGCAGCATTCATTACCTGGGGTTGTGTGGACAGATCTGCCTTGCCCCAAACTATGAGTTAGTTCTTTCCCCAAGAATACTTTGGTCCAAATCTCTGAAGCTAGATATTTGGACAGGGAGGTGGGGGGCAGGGGAAGTCAGAAAGAAGCCCAGATTTTTAACTTCCCTTTAAAACCATCCGTGTCTCCTCTGTCTTGTCATCCTTCCTGAAACCCTAAAAAAAGGACCAACATTTTGAAAAAACTTATCAAGTCTGGGCTTGCTTCATGGCCACAGCCTGGCTCGATGCCATTTTCCTACGTCAAAAGAGAATCCAGACAGACCCGATCCAAGAGAGCATTTGGTGGAACTGCTTGGCTAGCCTCTCCTTTGGCCAGAACAGTCAAGTCCAAATGCCAGCCCAGCCGGGAGAGCCAGCTCCGTCTCCTCGACTCCGCTGAGCACCAACACACGCTGGGTCACGCAGAAGCTGTGGGAGGAAGGAGATGGGTCCAGCTCCCCAAGACCTCACCTTCTAATGGAGGAAGGAGAAACAGACCTAACCCAGAAAATGCAAATAGGGCCATTTCTCTTTCTTGCTGAAAACTCCCCGGAAGTCCCAGCCTGGGCAACATGGCGAGACCTCGTCTCTACAAAAAATAAAAATAAAAACGTTAGCCAGGTGCAGTGATGTGTGCTTGGGAGGCAGAGGCAGGAGGATAGCTGGAGCCTGGGAGTTCAAGGCTGCAGTGAGCTACAGTCATGCCTGTACTCCAGCCTGGGTGACAGAATGAGACCCTGTCGCAAAAAAATTAAATTTAATTTAAAAAAAAATCTTCCTGGAAGACTCCCTAACACAGCACAGGAACACCCAACCCTGGCACTCCGCCCATTGCCCCATCTACCTTGACCTGCAGTTCCCTGCTGGCACCTTACCGTTTCCCACCTTCCTGCCCTTGCTCCCCTCCCTAGATCCCCTTCCCCTCTTGTCATCTTGGTTAATTGCCACATAGCCATCCCAGACTCCTTCTCTGGATCCTCCCCACCCCTCCATCATGGCACCTTATCACACTGGACTCTGTTATGACAGCATAACATATTGTTGGCAGGGAGGTGACAGGCTGTGGTGTTAGTAGAAAGAACTCCGATTCAGATGTCGCTTGAATCTGGGTCCAATCTGGGATGTTCCCTTAACCTCTCTGAGACTCAGTGTCCCTGACTGTAAAATGAAGATGCTGATATGCGCCTTGCTGGGCTGTAGTGGGGAATATTAGAAGTGATGCATGTCAAGCTTTGAGCTCAGCAGGTTGGGGAGAAATCACGTCCACTTTATCTAATTGCACTTCTGTCTCCTAACTGTGAGAGCCTTGGGGTAGGGGCTTTTTAGATTTCTCTGAGTTCAGATATCTAGCAGCACCCAACGTGTAATAGGAGCTCCGTAAAGAATTGTGAGCGACTGCTAAAGCGTTATTAAATGAATAAGCCCAGTGCTACCGGACCTCTAGGGAAGGGTCCCCCTCACCTCTTGAACCCCGCCTGCTCCATATCTGCTATTGCTCCTCCTCTAGACTTCTTGCTATTTCTGAAACCCTCAAGCCTGAGTCTGCCTTGGGGCCTCACCCTGGGTGTTCCCTCCTCCTCGAATGCTTTTCCCCACAGATCAGCAGGGACCCCTCCCTCCCTCTTTCAAGCCTTGGCTCACATGCCACTTTTTCCACAGAATCCACCCTGACCATTCTGTTTAAAATCTCAGCTCCCACCACTGGCCCCATTCTCCTTACTTTATTTTATTTTTCTCTCTAGTACTTATTGCTTCCCAATTACACACTTAATTTTACTCTTTTCCTTTGGTTATTATGTGTCCGCCCTCACTATAATGTAAGCTCCATGAGGGCAGGGGCTTCAGGCCCCTTTTTTCATTGCCCGGAGAGGATGCTTTGCATTCCACGGCACATGCCCTCCGCCCACCTTGGTTTTGGTGGCAGCCATGACGGGCAGTTCCTCTGGAGTCCCCCACCCTAACCTCCTGCCATGGCTTCTCTCTACTCTTCTACCTGAGAGCTGAGGAAACCCGCTTAGCAGGCGAAAGCAGAAATGTAGGAGGTGACACCTCCAGAGTGGTCTGAACAATAGGGCGGGATTGAGGGGCAGTTCTGTGCCTCACTCTACACAGTTATTTGGGGGTCCCCCAAAGGGGACTGAGGTCCCATCACCCACAGCAGTAACTGGGTCCTTAAGACAAACTGACCTGGCCTCCCCTGCCCTGGCTTCTTCTCCCTTCTTCCTGCTTCTGGGCTTACCTCCCAAACAAATCACCTACACCAGAGACCTTGTCTCATGCTCTGCTGTTGGGAGAACCCAAACAAAAAGGCCAACCACCATACTCCAGGAGCCTAGGGCAGCGCCTGACCTACGGTGACCGCCTGGTACATGTTTGTTGAAGGAATGAATGGAAATAGGTAATTTACAAAGTTCTACATTTTGTGTCTTGCCTTATGATTGCATGTTTGAGTGGCTTTTTCATCATAGGGAGGCCTCGCTGAACTCTGTCTTTTTGTTTACAGTAGGATTTTCACGGAATGGCCTCTGCCTGGAAACCTGTCTGGCTCTGAGCTTTGTAGATATTTCAGGGAATGAGGGTTTTGCCATTTACTTTAGTCAGAAATGTCAGAAGCTTCCAGGAGCTTGAAGATCTGCTGCTCACACCAGCACTGAGCAGCCCAGCACACAGCTGTTCTTTGTAACTTTTCCAGGAGCACGCCTTTCTCAGCGCCTGATGTAGAAGGATTCACTTAGCCGGACAGTCCCCGCTTTATGGTTGTGATAACTTTGCTTATTTAGGCACTCAACAAACATGGAGAGAATGCAGATTCTGTCCCAGGCTGTGGGTACTGGGGATCAGAATTGCCTGAAACAGGGGCCCTGCCCTTTCTTCACTAGCTCCAGTCCAGTGGGGAAGACAGAGAAGGAAAGAGCTGCTTATAATATGTATGGTGTGGGACAGAAGTGAGCACAGGCAGCAAGCACACCGGAAGAGCCTGATGCTTTCAGTGTCCTGGCGCGATTGTACTTCCTGCTTGAAGTTGACCAAACTTCAAGCAGGAGTAGGGAGGCTGATGTTGACCAAAGTTCAACAGGAGTAGGGAGGCTGATGATTTAACACGTTTTGCAGTTGTCACCTCCTGCCTTTGCACGTGCAGTTTCCTCTGTCTGGAAGGCTTTGCCATCTGCCTTCTTGGCAAAGTCCTTGTCATCCTTCAAATCCAGCTCACATCACTCTGCCCAGGAAGCACCTCCTCCCCTAGCCCCATCTCCTCTGCTCTGTGAGCAACCAAGCCAACCCCATCTCCTCTACTCTGTGAGCAGTCTGTGTCTAGGCACCTGTACAGCTGCCTTTTTCAGCCTCCTGTGTGATTATGAAATCAATGAGGAATTGGGAGGCTGATGATTTAAGAGAAAAATTTGTTGACTCTGGCATCAAACAGAGCTGGGTCTGAGTTCCTCCTAGTACTGTTATTTCCTGGCTGTGTTCTTGGACACACCTGGAGGACAGAGCAGGAACATACAAGAGATGAGGCTCCAGGAGGGAAAGACTCCATCGTAGTGGGCCTTGTGAGCCATCCTCAGAAGACATTTGGAATGATTCTGGGGGCAGTGGAGAGGCACCGAGCAGGTTTAAGCAAGAGAGTGGCATTGAGTATTTGTGTAAAGACCATGCTGGCAGTGTTGGGGAGGAGGGGCAGGGCGAAGCGCGTGTGATAGATAGAAGGCAGGTGCGCTGAGTGCTGGCTGAGAGACTGGACTTGGAGTCACATGGTCTAGGTTTGAATGACAGCTTCTGTCTAGGCATATGATCTTGGGCAATCCACTTAAATCCCCTGGACCTCAGTTTTTTCATTTGTAAGATGGGAATAATAGTGTTACTTGCTTTGCCTGGGAAGATCACAAGAGAACATAAATAGGAATGGGTTTTATAAACTTTAAAATACCATGTAAATACCAGACATGATCCATAATGCCTAGAGGCTTAGACATGGTAGAAGTTTATTTCTCTCTCTGGTAAAAGGAAGTCTGGGGCTGGTGGGGTGCTCCATAGAAGAGGGGTCAGGCTCTTTCTAGCTTGTCGATCTGCCATCCTCACCACATAGGGGTCTTTACACCTCATGGTCCAACATAGCTGCTCAAACTCCAGCCATCATATCCACATTCCAGCTGGCAGAAAAAAGGAACAGAGAAAGGAAGGTCGATTCCTTCCTTTAAGAGCACTTTCTGCAAGTCTGAAATGACACTTTTGCTCACATTCTATTGGCCTGGGCATAATCACAAAAGGACACCAAGCTACAAGGGAGGCTGCGAAACACATTTCTTATTCAGGGCAACCATGTGTCCAGCTTAAAATCAGAGGTCCCATTCCTAATGAATTACAGAGATGGATGCTGGGGACAACCAGATACCTAGCAATTTCTGGTGCATCTCTTAATGATTTGCACTGTGGAGCTTCAGTCATACTCCAAACAGAGACACTTGTCTCCTTAGGGGGAGTTTAAAAAGGCCCCTCCTGTTGACAAATCATGATGAGCAAAGACAGAGAGCAGCCCAGTGGAGCTTAGGTCAGACAGGCAGGGGGCTGAGGGCCCCACAGCAGCAGCTGGCCAGGGTGGACCACTGGGAGAGAAGCAAAGGCTTTATACCAGCCTTCTGATGAGGACACTGAGCTCTGAGAGACGGGGGAAGAAACCTCTAATCAAGAAGCAGCCATCCCATGCAGACGGTGTGGGACCAGATGATTCACGACACACAAGGATGTCTCCCTGGAAGACCAGAGCCTTTCTCTCAGCCTCTCTGCAGATCCTTTGTGGATGGAACAGAAGGCTGGGACCAGACACCCCTAGACCTCCCCTGCACCCATGGTCCATACCTGAGCATAGAGAATGTCTTTAAAGAGCCCCAGAGTAAATAACTCCATCTATGTATGTTTATTTCCAGGTTCTTAGAATGCATAGGTCCTACCAGGAGATAGAATTAAGATGCTGATACCTACAGTAAGTAAATCAGCTGATAATAATGACTAATATTTATTGGGTGTTTACTAAACACCAGGTTCTGTTCTAAAGATATAACAGTATTAACTCCTTAAATCTTCATGGCAACCTTAGAAGGAAACTATGATGATTGCCACCATTTTTATAGATAAGGAAACAGGCCAAGGGAGGCGAGATGGCGTGGCAGGCCCAGTGTTTGCCCCCTTGCTGCATCCACCCCTTTGCCATGTGACTTGGTGCTGCCCCTTCCTGTGCCTCGATTCTGGGCCCCTGGGCCCTGTGTTGGACCAATGGCATGTTGGTGGGTGTGATGCACACAGAGCTGGGGAGTGCTTGGGAGCTGGGTTTGCTTGCTTTTGCTTCTCTGTTCATGGCCATGTGAAGAATGTGCCCCAGCCAGCCTGCCAGAGGTGAAAGACACATAGAACGGGGTCAAGTTGCTCAGGTCATCCCAGCTGAGGCCACCCCAGCTCGGCCAAGCACCAGCAGAACCTCAGACCTGTGGGCGAGCCCAGCCAAGATCAGCAAAGCTGCTGAACCAACCTGCAACCCCTGCAGGTGCATGAGCAAGCCCACCTGGACCAACAGAGCCTGCTTAGACCAAGGGGACCCCACCGACTTGTGAGCTAAGGAAATACGTCTCTTCATACACCACTGCAGTTTTGCAGCATGGTTGAAGCAGTAGATCACAGATGCAAGAGATGACATAACCTTCCAGCTAATCGTTGGTGCTCCATGATCTCAACCCAGGCAGTCTGACTGCAGAACTCACACCGTTAGACACTCTCCTATGTTAGGAGTTGGCGACCTATGACCTGCAGGCCAAATCTAGCTTACCACCAGTTTTTATATAGCCCATAGCTAAGAAGGGTTATGACAGATGAATATTCTTTAGTTTGATGATGGAGAACATTATCTTTAAACGACAATTAGGCAAAATGCTATCCCATAAAAAAGAATTCCATTCTTCTCATCAGTAGACCTACATAATAAAATATTGTACTTAGTTATTATGTTTTAAATTTCATCAATAATAATTTATGGAAATTTGTTCTGTCTTGTTATGTAAGTATCTCCATAATATCCTTGATTCTGCCTCTTGGCCTGCACAGCCTGAAATACTTACTATCTGGTCCTCTGCAGAACAAGTATGCTGACTCTTGCTCTTTTTGATGGAGATATTTCTTCTTTGAATTTTGTCCTCAAGCCAAGAAATGGAAGGAATCCGACTGTTAAGAGCTGGAAAGGCCCTCGGAGCTTTCTAAACCAAACTCAGAAGCAGAATTTGACAATTCGACCCCAGGCCATTGGTCCATTGGCCTCCAGCTCTTCTGTTGCTCTCTGGAGAGTCTGATAACAGCTGGATCTGTCTAAAGGCCTCCAAATCTCCAACTGGAGGATTCTTGGATCCAAAGGCTTCCTCCTCTTGTCTCCCTTCCAAGAGCTCTCACGCATGTGAACGTGGATGATTCACCATGTCTTTCTCCAGCTCTGCCCCAAGCCATCTCATATGAATCTGTGCCGTGTGCCTCTGTGATAATTAAAACATCTGAGCGTTTCAGACGATTTGTATTGGAGACAATGGAGAAATTCTCTCCTGAAGAGTTTCACAATCTGGCCTCATTAGAAAGGAGAAATGGAATGGGAGAATTAAAGAGAAAACTCATCTCTTCCCTGAGTGTGTTAATGAGCTGAGCCGCAGGAGGCCATGTGTAACTCGGGCTGCAGGTAGCTGTAAATTAAATTTATTACACGCCAAGGGATTCTAATAAACATTACTTAAAAATAGCAATAGACAGTCATTTGTATTATGTCATGTGACCTGGTTATGGCGACACTTTTGTGCCTCTGCTATTAATCAGAGTTAGTTTGAGAGGCAGTTGGTAAATTCTTCTAGAGCTACTGGCACCTTCCACTTAATTAAGATTGCGCTGGAAAAAGCAGGGTGAGTCAAAAATAGTCATAGTGTATATCATTGCACCCTAGAGCCCCTCCTTGCTCATTAAGCCATGTTTATTAGACTTTCCAAGGGGGAAAAACCTAAAAGAAAAGTGTCACTTTGTTTAATAAAATCTCAGACCCTGGAAGGTGAGCATTGGAGGGCAATTTCTTAATGGGGAAGTTTTCTCTGAGCGCCTTCTGGGAGAAAGTGGCGTTAATCACTGCTGGCCCCACTCCAGCCTCACAGGGGCGCTGCTTGCTCCATACTCCTGTGGCCCCAGGATGGACCAAGGTGCTTTCTCTTAGACCCTGTTAACATAGAATGGAATCTCGTTCACAGTGCTCAGAATTAGCTTTGCAATTACCAAATTTGAGCGTGTCGTTCCCTCATTTAAACTCTCCTGGTTTGTTGCAGTCTGTGATCTAACCCCTGCCTGCTCTTACAGCTGTGTTCCCACTCCGCAACTGTCCACATGCACCCGTGACCCACCATAGGAGGAGATGCGTTCTTCTTGGTGAGACATTGGGATTTGGAATCAGACCTAAGTTTGAATCATGGTCCTGTCATTTGTTAGCTGGGCAACCACAGGCAAATAATTGAACTCCTCGCCTCCATTTTCTTATCTGCAGAATGGGGTTAGTTATCTCTACCCCAACAGGTTGCTATGAGGATTATATGAAATGATCCATGTGAGGTCTGGGCACTTGGAAAAATTCTTCAGGAATGTTATTTATTTTTATTTTTTGGAGACAGGGTCTCACTATGTTGCCTAGGCTGCTCTGGAACTCTTGGGCCCAAGGGATCCTCCTGTCTTGGTCTCCCAAAGTACTGGGATTACAGGCATGAACCATTGCACCTGGCCTAGAAATGTTAAAAAAGCAAAAAAGCACAAACAAACAAACAAACACCAAATCCAGAAAGTTAGCTGGGCATGGTGGTGTGCACTTGTAATCTCAACTACTCGGGAGGCCGAGGTGGAAGATTATGGCTGCGGTGAGCCTGGATCGTGCCACTGCACTCCAGCCTGGGAAACAGAGAGACCCTGTCTCAAAAAAAAAAAAAAAGAGGAAAAAGAAAACAACAAAAAGCTGTAGCAATAGTGCCTTAGCAACATTGTTTCATTTTATTTCTTTCAAGCACTTCCCTTGGCCAAACCAACCTTACCCCTTGTTTCCTCTCATTAATGAGTTTTCCTCCTTTGCATCTCTCAGCCCAAGCATTAATTATTTGAGAAGACTTCCTGGACCCCTGTCTCATTTAGAGTCCCCTCTTCTGGGCTCCCGTCCTGTTCTGTCCTGGGACACCGTGCTCTTGCCCTCATCAATGCTCCCTAATTGCTGATGCTTTTGTCTGGGACCGCCAGGCGGGAGGCTCAAGGTTTTGGAAGGCTGAGATCATGTCTGGTTTACCTTTGCTTCCCAGTGTCTGCTGCATATGAAGCGCTCAAAAGTGTCTGTTGAATAAAAGAAACAGCAGAGCATGGCATGAATCTAGAAAATGAGGCCCAAGAGCAAGGTGGCTGAAGCTCACTGTCTTAGTTTGGGTCCCCCTGAAAGTAGAGCCTGAGGCAAGACATTGGGTGAAGGGAGTTTATTCTGAAGGTGAGAGAACAGGGAGAGAGACAGGCAAGGAGAAAAAAAGCAAGAACGAGTGCCTTCTTGAGCTGGTTATTGCTGTGGGCAGCTGGGCTTCAGTTACTCTGGGTGCCCCCAAGGAACTCTGGGAGGGGAGCCTAAGGCATGGATTCACTGACTGCCATGCCATTGCTAGGGGTTGTTGACCCCTCTCCACTCTGGGTTGCCCTACATGTGGGCCAAGCCTGCAGCAGGCAGGGAAGCCAAGATGTGGCTGGTCCTGGAGGTGGGACTCTGCCTGCAGCCTTGGGAGCTGTCTGCTGCAGCTGCAGCTGACCTCAGAGGTGGCTGAGGGGATGTCAGGCAGGCCCTAAAAGCGCCAATGACATTTACTCATTTCCAGTTTGGGTTCCACTCCAGGTGACTTTTGTGTCAACCTCAGTCTTGCTTCATGTGGTAGGCACTTTTCTGGGGTCCCCCCAGTTTAGGAGAGTATGGCTGGACATCTGGATGCCTCTAAATCTGGAACTTAGAGACAGATGTGGCCTCTTCTCTTTGGCCACCAATTCCACTTCCACCTTGGGAATGTTGCCTATGGGAACCAGCCTCCAAGACGGCCCCAGTGATTTTTGCCTCCTGGTATTCATTTACTTGTGTAGTCTCCTCCTACACTGAGTGAGGGTTTGCCTGTGTCGCCAGCAGAATATGGTGGAAGTAACACTGTTTGACTTCTAAGGCTAAGTCATAGGACGTATTGCATCTTGGCCTCTTGGAGATCTTACTCTGGGGGAAGCCAGCTGCCGTGCCATGATAGCACACAGGCAGCTCCATGGGGAAGTCCCTGTGGAGGAAACCCAAGGCCCCCTGGGCCAACAGCCAATGCTGGCTTTCCCGCCATGTGAGTGGCCTGCCTTAGATGACAGCCCCAGTAGATGTCTGCCTGCACCTTCATGAGAGACTCCAAGCAAGAACTGCTCCACTGAGCCTGTCCCTGATTCCTGACCCACAGAATCCATGAGCATAACAAATAGCTGTTTCATGCTACTATATTTTGATTTGCAGCCATAGTAACTAGAACACCCTATGCTTCTTGGAAGACCTCAGCTTCTCTCTAAAGGAATATGGCTTTTCTTATGTGGCTTTAACAAGTAACCATGATTCAACATGGACCTTCCCAACTGCAGCAAGAGACATACCCGTGATGTTTCCATGTGATCCCACCTTTTATAAAGGCTCAGAGGACATTGTGAAGAGGTGAACTGGGGAAGCAGCTCAAGATGCTGGCAGTCACCAAGCCCATTAAAGTAAATAATTGATCAGTTATTGGGTGGAGTTCATCACTACGAGTGGTCACATAGAGAATTCATGTCCTAACCTATGCAGGCTTGCCATTGTCCCTGTAATATGTGAGAGGAAATGATCCAAAGATGTTAATTTGCCTAAGGTCACACAAGTAAAGGGCAGAGAAGCTGGGATTTAAACCTCTGTGTGCTCCATAGTTAAGTAAAAAAGAGTCAAAAAGAGCAGACTCAATGACCCACATGTTGGAGTGTTGAAGTAGGCAGACAAGAACATAAAGAAGCTATTACATATATTTTCAAGGACTTAAAGGAAAAGATGGTCATATGGAGTAAACAGATGAGGAATCTCAGCAGAGAAATGGAAACAAAAAATCACGTTGTGATGGATGATAGATATATTTTGGTTTTCATCCATGATTCCTGGCTCTAAGCTCTCGTAAGCCTTGTTATTTCCTAAATGACTACAGCAGTAAAAATATTTTTTGTTAAGATATTTGGTCTTTGTCCTTGGTCCCTGAAGTACCTCCTGAATGATAAAGGTGAAAGATGATCTTTTGTTATTTTCTATTTTTTTTCAAAAACATCTGTGCTTATGTTAATGACATGATTTTTGGAAAACCCCTAGAAACCACAAGATAGGGGAACTGGTTGCAAGAGAAATGGCCATGTGCCCAGAGAGGTGTAATTTTTAGTTCCATCCCCCAACCTCTGGGGAGGGGAGAGGGGGCTGAAAATTAAGTTGATCACCAGTGGTCAATTATTCAATCAGTCATGCCTATGTAATGAAGTCTCCATAAAATCCAAAAGGACAGGGATCGGAGAGGTTGTGAATAGCCAAATGCATAGGAGCTTACACATTCATGTGCCAGGAGGGTGGTGCACCCCAACTCCATGATGACAGAAGCTTCTGCACTCAGGATCCATCCAGACCTCACCCTGTGTATTTTCTCTTCTTGCTGTTTATTTGTATATTTAAAAATATCCTTTGTAAATAAGGTGGTAAACATAAGTATATATTTCCCTGAGTTCTGTGAACTGTAGCAAATTAATTTAACCCAAAGAAGGGGTTATGAGAATCCAGATTTATATCTGGTCAGTCAGAAGCACTGGCAAAAACAACCTGGGGCTTGTGATTGTCATTGGAAGTGTGAAGGGGTGGAGCCGTCTTGGGGACTTGAGCACTCAGCCTATGGGATCTGATGCTATCTCCAGGTAGATAGTGCTGGAATTAAACTAGAAAACACCAGGCTGGTGTTTCCTGCAGAATTCATTGCTTATTTGGTAGGTGGGGAAACATCCTCCAACATTTTGTCGCAGAAGTATTCTGTGTTGTGTGAGAGCAGAGGAAAAACAGTTTGTGTGTTTTTTACTTTCTCGTATGAATATTTTAGAACTGAAATACAAGAAATGAAATACATTCACTGGATGGGCTTAAGATCAGTTTGGAGGAGTCAATGAACTTGCAAACAGATCTTCAGAAATTACCCTATGCGAAGAAGGGAGAAAATAATTTTAAAAAGAGCGATATCTCAGTGACCTCTGATCCAGTATCAAGGAGTATAATATACCTGTTGTCTTAGTTCATTTTTGCTACTATTACAGAATACATAGACTGGGTAGTTTATCATTTATTTCTCATGGTTCTGGAGTCTGGGAAGTATAAGAATGAGGGTCTGGGATCTGGTGAGGGGCTTTTTGCTGTGCTATTCCATGGCAGAAGGTGGAAGGGTAAGACAGTGTAACTGCCCAATGGGTTCATCTTGCCTGCTGCCCAGATAGAGCTGATTTAGCAAGACAGAAGAATTGCAATAGTGGAAGACTTTAATTCACTTAGAGCTGGCTAAATGGGAGACTGGGGTTTTATTATTACTCAAATTAGCCTTTCTGAAAATTTGGAGGCTAGGGTTTTTCAAAAGTAGTTTGGTGGGCAAGGGGCTAGGGAATGGGTGCTGCTGATTGATTGAAAATGCAATCATAGGGGTGTGAAAAACGGTCCTCATGAGCTGAGTCCACTTCCAGGTGGGGGCCATAGGACCAGTTGAGTCAAGAATCGTGGGTCCAGGTGGGGCCATCTAGTTGTCAGAAATGCAAAAGCCTGACATCTAAAAAGGCCAATCTTAGGTTCTACAACTGTGATGTTATTTACAGGAGTAATTGGGGAAGTTGCAAATCTTGTGACCTCCAGAATAGTGTCTGGATTATTATTACACATAACTACGAATTCAGGCCCCTCTCATCCTCCTAACCTGGTGGTCTTTCATCAGTTTCCCAAAGGCAGTTTAATTTTTAGGAAACGGCTGTTATTAAAATGATTAAACTATTCTAAAACTATTAAAACTATAAAATAAATTTCTCCTAAAGTTACCTTGACTCACACCCAGGACCTAAGGGCACTTCGGAGGCTAAAAGTAAGCCATTAGGTCAGATCTCTTTTGTTGTCATAATTTTCTCATTGTTATAATTTTTGCAAAGACAGCTTCAAGAGTGTGTACACATGTGAGAGAGCAAGGGAGAAAGAAAGAGCAAGAGGAATGCTTTCATAAAACAAATCTATTCTCAGAATAATGAACCCACTCCCTTAATAATGACATTAATTTATTCATGAGGGAAGAGCTTCTTAAACGTCTTACCTCTCAATACAATTGTGTTGGGGATTAAGTTTCCAACACATGAACTTTGGGGGATGTATTCAAACCATAACAGCTACACGTAGAGTCTCAGAAAGGAAGGAAAAAGAAAATAGGACAGAAATACATTTGAAGAAATAATGGTTTAAAATTTCCCAAATTTGATGAAAAACATTTGTCAATGGATCCAACAAGCTCAGCAAACCATAGAAAACTGTACCTAAAAACATTGTAGTCAAACTAATGAGAAGCATGAAGAATGAGATATACAGTAGTACAAAATTAATTCTAAGTGGACTGTAATGAGTTAAGGGTGTATATTAGAATCCCTAGAATAACCAATAAAAATAATGAAAGAAGTATAGCTTGAAAATGCAATAGAGGAAATTAAATAGAATACTAAAAAGCCAATTAATGTAAAGGAAAGCAGGACAAGAGAAATAGAAAAACCAACAAACGAAAATCTGAGACAAATAGAAAAAAAAAAGCAAGACTGTAGGCTGAAACCCAATCATAACAATAATTATACTAAATGTAAATGGATTAAACACATCAATTAAAAAGCGGAGATTGTCAGACTGGATAAAACAGCAAGAGCCAACTATATCCTGTCTATAAAAGGTGCCATTTAACTATAAAGATACCTACTCATTTACTTTTAACTAAGATATAAAGTATGCAAATACTAAACAAAGGAAAGCTGAAATGTGATGGTATTAACATTGAACAAAATAGACTTCAGAACAAAACCTATCAGGGCAAAAGAGGGACATTTCAAATGATAAAGAGAAAGTCATAAGAGTAATAAATGTGTTGGCATACAATAACAGATTTCAAAGTGCATGAAGCAAAAATAGACAGAACTAAAAGAGAAGCAGACACATTCACAATCAGAGTTGGAGATTTTAATGCTTGTTTCTTAGTAACTGATATTACAAAAAGACTTTGATCTGTGGCACTGGGGAACTTGGGGAGTGCCCAGATGCTGCCTCTTGGAATGAATATGAAATGAATAACTATTATCATGACCCGTGTTTGTGGCAAACACTGTGCCAAATTTTCCCATCGGTAAGCATTCTTACCATGATCCTGTGTTATTTCATTTGGTCTTGCCTCATAGTTAATAGTGTCCCTATTCCACTTGAGGAAACCGAGCCTAAGAGAAACAAGGCAATTTACCCTGTTGCACAGCCAGGGGTGGGGGTGATAGAGACTAGACAGGAACCAAAATCTTTGTTTTGTGTTCTTTCCACCTCCCCTGATGCCCTGGGGCATATAGCTTTCACTTCTTTTCAAAGCTCTTACAATAGCCTCTGGTGGTCATAGGGCAGGAATTTATTAATAAGATTTTTAGGCAGAAGCCCAGAAACATTAAGAAACTAATAACCAAAGTGGTCAGACTAGAAACCCTGCTGATGCCCTGGTTCATCTTCCTTTTCGAAGGAACTTCTTTTTGTCTTTCTCTTTTTTATTCCTCAATGACTCGGCCCACAAACCATTATGCCAGGCACTAAGAAGCCCAGCTTGGGGTCCTCCTGGTGGAAGAGATGTTCTTGTTCATTCCCTGCCATCTCCCTGTCCTGCTCCTTGCTGCTCCCCGGTGCACATATATTCTTAATTTCAATTTTCTCTGTTCAAAATCTGGGCATTTTTATTAAGCAGGATCTATATACAAAACAAAGAAAGAACTACTGCTCCCATCACCAGAGACCAAAGAAATTAAAACAAAGTGCAGAATATAAAGTCCCAAGAGAAATTCCTTTTCAGCCCACACTTAGCCAGACGCTATACCTCCACTCAAATTCTCATACACATGTGCAACACACACATGTCTTGCACAAAATGCTCAACATATGCTCATAGACACAATCTCTTGCATGCTTGTTACACACAGGCCTCCACATTTGGCAAACACCCAGGGGCGTACCTGCGCGCGCGCGCACACACACACACACACACACACACACACACACACACACACACACACGTTCATACCCTCGAATGAGAAATATAGCCAGGATTTCTTCCAACTTCAGAAAGACTGTGGGCTCGCTTGACTTCTACTCAACGAATTTTTGATGATGCCTTCACCAGCAGGAAAATAATTGAATTATTTATCAAATTATTCAATAATTAATAAAAGTCATCACGAAAGGCTGGGCTGAGATATAGCTCTGCATAATTCCTCATTGCCACCCACATAGCATATGTGTGTGTGTACATATGTAAGAAATAGAGGGGCAGAGGTGACAGCTTAAACGAAGCCTCCTATTTAAATTAGCTTTAAAATACGTCTCTCCTGGCCCTGACTCAGTTTCTTGGCTTTTCGTTTCTTCACGCTATTGCCACTGTCAGGAAATCAGAGAGCCACAAAATTCCTCTCTGCAAGCTCGTTCCCCGCTTTGTTCCTGATGAGCTTCGTGCCCATGATAGCATTGAGATTTATCCCGGAGACTCTTTAAATGTGCACCAAAGAAAAATCTATAATAAGAGAAAAGACAGTTAGCTAATACACTATAAAAAAGGTTCACTCCAATGAGTCAAAGAAATGGAAAAGTTGTAAGCACAACAAGGAGATACTACCCTTTGCTTTAAAATTAGGATGGATGTTTAAAAAATACTAACATGGCAGCATTCTGGTGATGGTGCTTCCAGAAAAAAACCCTCTCTCGTGGGTAGCTGGGGTGACATAGGTTGGAATTACTGTTTTTGGGACAAGGTTTGACAATACACTTTCAATATTTGTCACTAGTCTTTCAAATGTTCATATCTCTGAATCTACACCTGCTTCCAGGACTCAATTCTGAAAAAATAGCAAATATTTTTACTCAATATAAAGCTCAATATAAAAAGGCTTGACGTGCAAAGATGTTCAGCCTTGTTTACAGGAGGGACAGCTTGACTACACTGAGGCCTGGGATCCACAGCCTGACACATGGGTATCTCTGCTGCTCTCAAACCCTCCCACACTTCACTTTGTTCTCTGTGTTGACAATTTCACCCTTCTCCTTCTGTCTCTGAATTTCCACGTGTTTTCCCTGCTTCCCTCTCTCTGCTGGTAACTCTGCCAGAGTCATATACCGAGTGGATGGAAATTCCTTCGTTATCTCGGCCTCAAAGCAACCAGCCAACCCACTCTGTGCCTAAACTCTTTGCCTTCCCTCCTATTACAGCAAGGAAAGGGTCCCTGTTGTGTACTGGGTGCCCGTCCCTTGTCTCAGCTATCAAGGACTTCGCAATTATCTCCACTCTCCTAACTCTTTGCTCCCTCCCTTTCTCCTGGATCATTCCCAGGAGGACACAGAAATGTTCTAGCGTCTCCAAACTTTAAAACGTCCTCTCCTGACCTCTTATCCTCCTCTAGGGAGCACTCAATTTCTTTGCTGCTCTTCAGTGCCAAAAATTCTGAACGTTCAACTGAGCTTTCTTTAAGTCTAGATTCACTGTCTTTGGTGTTTTAATTCAGTACCTCCTCCCACCACCACCAACTCATTCCAACCAAGCATTGCACCCAGCATTTTGCTGAGCTGCAGGTGACCACAGCTGGTTGTTTCCTCCTTGAAGTACCTTCTTCTCTTGGCCCTTCCTACTCTTCTGGCCTCCTCTCCCAGTCTCCTGATGCTGCTTTTCCTCTGCACAGCCTCTGCATGGCATCTCAGTCACAGGATTCTCCTTGATCTGCATGCCTGGGCCCTACCTCATCTAACTCCTTCCCTCCTGAGGTGACCCCCACCCAGGCTCACGACCTTAGGCACCATCCCTATGCCAGTGACACCCAGATGGACATCTCCTCTCAACCCTAGCTCCAGGCTTGGTTATTCCCCCAACTGCCTGGTGTTTCTAGAATGGATGTTGAGTGTCTCAAAGTTCCCATGGCAGAAGGAGCCGTTTTGATTACCATCCTCTCCCTGGATCTAATTGTGTCTGTGATAACGGCACCATCCACCCGGTTGCTTACGTAAAGCACTAGAAATTACTCTAGATTCCTCTTGCCCTTTTCCCTATTCCCTTATCCTCTGTCTCCCCCAACAGGAGAAGCCACAGCCGTCTCCTCCAGCATGCAGTGTGTGCCTGGAGTGGCTGCTGTCCCCTCTCCGCCAGCATCACTCTGGTCCTCATCCTTCGCCTGGACCACAGCCACAACCTCCTGCCTGGACCTCCTGCCCTCTACAGTCGAATCCTCCTTATATGGTAGCCAGTGTGATCTTTAAACAGTGGAAGTCAAATCCAGTAACTTTCTCCAATACCTCCCCGGCACTTGGACCAGTATCCAGACCCCTTGACCAGCACAGGAAGCTCCTATGATGCCCCCCGCCTGCCCCTGCAAACTCAGCACACAGACTCTCTCGCTGTTACGGGAACCTGCCAAGTGGGTCCCCACTTCAGGACCTTGGCACTGGCCTTTCCCTTGCTCTGGAATGGTCAGACGGCTGCCTCCTTCTGCTCATCACCTCCCAGTTTAACTTTTCCCTCCCCAAGAGGCCTTTCCTGATCTGACCACCCCACTCGAAGTAAACATCAAGTCATTGTTGATCACTTCACTCTATTTTTGTTACTTTTTAAAACTTTACAGTACTGAATTTCAGATATATTCCTCTCTAATATTTTTATTTTCTTTTAGAGACAGGGTCTCACTCTGTCTCCCAGGATACAGTGCAGTGGTGCAGTTATGGCGACCGTAGCCTCTACCTCCCAGGCTTAGGTGATCCTCCCATCTCAGTCTCCTGAGTAGTTAGAACTAGGGGCACACACCACCACATGTTTTTTGTACAGATGCGGTTTTGCCCTGGTATTGAACTCCTGGGCTCAAGTCAGCTTCCTGTCTCGGCCTCCCAAAGTGCTGGGATTACAGGCATGAGCCACTGCGCTGGGCCTGATATTTTTCTCATTTTTCTCTCTTTCTCTCAATCTCTCCATCATCCACCTACCATTTTATTTTTGAACATAGACTTTAGAGAGCTTTGTCTGCTTTGTTTGCTGCTGTATACAGAACAATGCTGGCCTGTTCTTTTACGAGTGTCATTTAGTTCCTCTTTTGAAATTATTATTCTACATTATTTTACATTTATAACGATATATTTACGTATTTTACATATAATGTTTCTATATTATTAACAGCTTAAAAGGCAATTAAAAGTCAACACTGGAGAAAATTTCTCTGAGCATACATTTTCTTTCCAGGATAATATCTGACACAAAAGTAGACCAAATGAAATTCAGAGCAACGTCAAACCATGGCCAAGAGCATAAGCCCTGTGGTTACAATCAAGTCCCTCTTCTGCCCTTGCTAGCTGTGTGACCTTGGATAAGTTACTTAGCTTCTCTGGGCCTCAGTCTCTTCATCTGTGACTTAAACCAAACAATAGCCCTTGCTTTATAATTTTTTTTTTGAGACGGAGTCTGGCTCTGTTGCCCAGGCTGGAGTGCAGTGGCGCGATCTCGGCTTACTGCAAGCTCTGCCTCCCGAGTTCAGGCCATTTTCCTGCCTCAGCCTCCCGAGTAGCTGGGACTACAGGCGCCTGCAACCATGCCCGGCTAATTTTTTTGTATTTTCAGTAGAGATGGGGTTTCACCATGTTAGCCAGGATGGTCTCGATCTCCTGACCTCGTGATCTGCCCACCTCAGCCTCCCAAAGTGCTGGGATTACAGGCGTGAGCCACGGTGCCTGGCCTAGCCCTTGCTTTAAAGGATTGTTCTAATGATTGAAAGACATAATTCAGAACCCCCTTAGCACAGTACCCATCACATAATAGGGCTCCATAAATGTTAGCTTTCTCTCTTAATGGTGAATTGAGGTAACTTTTCGAGGCATCCGGGTAGTGAGTTGCTTTAACCAGAACAGTTTTTCAGAAACTAAATCCATAAGTTAGCTTATGTTATAGAAAATACAACAGCTGCACGTTATAGAAAATAGCTCAAAGAGACTCAGATGAATTGGACATTGATTCACGTCTTCATTCATTCCACAAATCTCTGTCAGGTGCTCAAGTCATGCCAGGCCCTTGGTATGACTAAGGGGAGCACAGATCCAGTGCTGTGCTCAGGGAACTTGCAGCCTGGCCTTAGAAGGACAGAGACTCCCGGCTCAAGCCTCTGCCCTCCTGGAGCTCCGTCAGCCCTCCCAGCCCCTGCACATTGGCTCAGGCTGTGCTTGCTACATTGAAAGCCCCCTGCCCATCTCATGAGAGAAATCCTGTCCCCAAAGCTCAGCTGCTAGAGCTCTTCCCTGGTCCCCATCTCCTTGCCCCACCTCCCTGCTCCACCTCCTGCAGGTGGAACTGCTGTTTCCTGGGAGCGCTCATTGCGCTGCATCTGCTTCTCTGTCATGGCTGCACACACACTGTATTGGAGCTATTTATGTACGTATCTGAGCTCCCCAGATACTTCTTGAGGCTGGGAATCCGCCTCATTCACTTCTATAGCCTCAACACTGCAGCACCACAGCTGGTGAAAACTTTGCACATAGTAGGTGCTCAACAAATATTAGAATTACCTGTGGGGAGCAGAGAGGACACAGATCTGCCCAGGGGCAGGGGAACATCACCCCATCGAACAGAGGTGAAGAGATGGTGTCTTTGATCACCTGATGAGCTATGCCTGTTCTGCCCATAATTCCAACTGTTATAGAGCATCATTTGTATACCAGCCCCTGTGCTAGGCACTTTATATACATCATTTTGTTTTATCCTCCCAACATCTGGCAAGTATTCTTTTTTTCATTGTATGGTGAGGAAACTGATATGGTTTTGTTGTGTCTCCACCCAAATCTCAACTTGGATTTAGCTCCCATAATCCCCACAGGTCATGGGAGGGACTCAGTGGGAGGTAATTGAATTATGGGGGAGGGTCTTTCCCATGCTATTCTCATGATAGTGAATAAGTCTCATGAGATTTGATGGTTTGTTAAAGGGGAGTTCCCCTACACAAGTTCTCTTGCCTGCCGCCATGTAAGATGTGACTTTGCTCCTCATTTGCCTTTTGCCATGATTGTGAGGCCTCCCCTGCCATATGGAACTGTGAGTCAATTAAACCTCTTTCCTTTATAAATTACCCAGTCTTGGGTATGTCTTTATTAGCAGCATGAGAACAGTCTAATACAGAAACTATGGCTCTGACAGGTAGAATGACTTGTCCCAAGTCACCAGTGA
Source organism: Hylobates moloch (assembly GCF_009828535.3). NCBI lineage: Eukaryota > Metazoa > Chordata > Mammalia > Primates > Hylobatidae > Hylobates > Hylobates moloch. Next base: position 11,676,167 of record NW_026652291.1, on the reverse strand, counting down.
GTAAGAACCAGGACCTGAAATCAACTGTCTTACTCCATCACGTCAGGCACTGTGTGTGCAAATGAGTTTTTGTTTTTAATGAGGTGCAATTCACACAACATAACATTAACCATTTTAAAGTAACGATTTGGTGATATTTAGTATATTTACAATGTGTGTAACCACCACCTCTATCTAGTTCCAAAATATTTTCATTACTCCGGAATAAAACCTTGTACGCATTCTCTCCTAGCCCCAGCTGTTAGTAACCCAAATTGGTTTCTACCTCTATGAATTTACCTACTCTGGACATTTCATATAAATGGAATCATACAATAATGACCTTTATGTGTGGACTCCTTCAGTTCACTTTCTAGTTTCATACACATTGTAGCATGTATGAGGTCTCATGTCTCTCAGCCTCCACCCTGTCACTTATAAAATGGGGATGAGAAGGACTCCTCCTTGTGTTGGTCGTAAGGAGTGAGTGAGAAGATGAAAAACCCCTAGTGCAGAGTTTGGCACATAATAGGTGCTCAAGAAATAGTGACTATTGTTCACATTGATTCTAATTTATTTCCCACATAACAATCCCTTAAAGTATTTACAGTTCTCCAGTGCCCCCTAAATCTACTCCCCAGGTTAAGTACCCCCCCTCAGCATGCTTGGTTTCTGGAGCTTCCATTTTCCTGTTTTTCTCCTCTGGAAAGACTCATTTTGTTCATGTCATTCACTCATTCATTTATTCATCCCACAAACATATGTGAATACCTGACATGCGCTAGTGCCACCAAGAAGAAAATGACACCGAGCCAGGCGCTGTGGAGCGTGCCCATAATCCCAGCTACTCTGGAGGCTGAGCGGGGTGGGGAATCACTTGAGCCCAAGAGTTTGAGGCCAGCCTGGGCAATACAGCAAGACCTCATCCTCTGCATCCCCCAAAAAGAAGAAAATGACACAGACCCTGCTCACTGTCTAGAAAGGAAAATTGACATCAAAAATTGAAAGACAATATCTAAAGTGTATAACAACAGAGTGCAGAAGCATAGTCTAGAAGCAGGATGATGGATCTAGAGAAACATGGCCAGGTCCTTGATTGCAAGGTGTCTATAAGGAAGTAATCTGGTCTGTAATGTTCCCCACGGTGACCACAGAGCAGGGGCTCAAAATGCGGCATGAACGTCTAATGGAGCACTAACCAGGCAACAATAAAGAAAAGATCTAGGCTGGGCATGGTGGCTCACGCCTATAATCCCAGCACTTTGGGAGGCTGAGGCGGATGGATCATGAGGTCAGGAGATCGAGACCATCCTGGCTAACACGGTGAAACCCCGTCTCTACTAAAAATACAAAAAAATTAGCCGGATGTGGTGGTGGGCGCCTGTAGTCCCAGCTACTCGGGAGGCTGAGGCAGGAGAATGGCATGAACCCGGGAGGCGGAGCTTGCAGTGAGCCAAGATCACACCACCGCACTCCAGCCTGGGTGACAGAGCAAGACTCTCTCTCAAAATAAAAAGAAAAGAAAATATCTAGAGAACTTAAAGAAAGAGGTGTTAATTTCAGAGATGTCTACAGCCCTGAAATGGATCTGGTTCTGTGTGTAACCTGCGGCTACACACAGAATCCATCAATTTGTTCTGCTGCTTTCCAGTGTGAACCCAGGAGATCAGAGCTGCAAGACTCCTCAGCCATATCAGCCCCAGCTTGCTTATTCTATAGCTGAGGAGACAGAGGCCAAGTTGGGGCCAGGCACTGAAGCTCACTTAAGTCAGCTGAAGTAAGAAGGCGCCAGTCACTCTGAGGACACAATGCTGTCTCACGGCACCAGGACAGCTTGACAGCGTGATGGATGGACAGGAGATCGAAGAGGGCAGTCAGGGCAACCACGCTTGACTGGGGAAGAGGTGGGGACTCTACACTCTTCAGAAGTGTGGAGAAGAAAATGACACAAAACCAGGTGCCCTAGCGCATGCCTGTAATCCCAGGTACTCAGGAGGCTGAGGCAGGCAGACCACTTGAGCCCAGGAGTTTGAGACAGGGAACTGAAGTCCTTTCTCTGCACCTCCCTTGCAGACCAGCTTCTTAGGCTCCATATACATGGCAGGAAGCTGGCAGCCACAGCACCATGCTCACATTTCTCGGGGCTAGCCACCAACGAGAGGCAAAATAACTCCTTTTCGGTATCAACTACAAATTCCTAAGGAAGAAGTTGATTGGCTCAGCTTCATTCAAGTGCCCCCCCCAGGCCCAGTCAAACATGGCCAGAGGCAATAAGTTACTTGGAATGAAAATATAACTTTAACAGACACATTCAACATCAAGCTCTTATTATGTGCTAGGCATAGGCATTTTGTCAATTGCATCCTCCCAAGAAGCCTGTGAAACAGGTAAGATTCTCCTTCCCATTTTACAGATGAGGAAACTGAGGCTTGGGCAGGTTAAGTTACTAATCCAGAGATGTAAAGCTAGAATTTGAGGCTGAGCAGCCCGACTTCAGAGCTCACACTCTTAGCTGTCAGTGTGGACTGCCTCCATGGCTGCAGTCCATTGCAACCACACAGAAGGGAGCAAGGAGGAAGTTTCCAGAAAAAAAGGGGGCCAGGAAGACAGGTGCATCAGTCAAGGTTCTCTAGAGGGACAGAACTAATAGAACAGATATATATATATGAGTTTATTAAGCATTAACTCACATTATCGCAAGGTCCCACAATAGGCCATCTGCAAGCTGAGGAGAAAGGACAGCCAGTCTGAGTCCCAAAACTGAAGGACTTGGAATCTGATGTTCGAGGGCAGGAAGCATCCAGCACGGGAGAAAGACGTAGCCTGGGAGGCTAGGCCAGTCTAGTCTTTTCACGTTTTTCTGCCTGCTTTATATTCTGGCCACGCTGGCAGCTAATTAGATGGTGCCTACCCAGATTGAGGGTGGATCTGCCTTTCCCAGCCCACTGACTCAAATGTTAATCTCCTTTGGCAACACCCTCACAGACACACCCAGGATCAATTACTTTATTTTAATTTACACTCATATGGCACTTGAAGTGGCCATACGCTGGTCTAACAACCCAAAAGATAAGTGCTATTACCATCCTGTTTTATAGATGAGGAAACTGAGGCATGGAGATGTTAGGGCACTCAATGCAGCCGGGGCAGAGCTGGAATCAGATTCCAGGTCTCTTAAACTGAGCACTGGAATCCCTTTCCCTGCCATCAGGTTGTCTGTTAGTAGTGTGTGTGTGTACGTGTGCACATGTGTATCATATGTGTGCATATGTGTAGGCATCTCAGTCACAACTATAGTGCTCAGCCCCACGTGAGGTTTCTTGGCAATTCCCTGCACACTCGCCTGAGCCTACCCCTCTTACTCCTTCTGAGTTTGCTTTACTTTGTCATTAGCATGGCCTTGTGCTTTGAAAGCAAATTTCATTACAAAAATGACAGCTGGCAGCCCTCGCCAACTCCTTTTTGCTTTGAAATGGATGATCCAGGGCTGTGACTAAGAAGGACACTGTTAGCTTTGGTGTATGCACGTGAACAAGGCAGGCCCTGGCTCGGAGGGCATCCACACACCCATCCCCAGCTTGGGTGCTGAAACGCCAAGCTAGGGCTCAGTTCTAAGTCTTGACATTGCTCCTAACTTCTGGGCCAACACTGAGTTGTGTTCACTCTGGATTTAAACTGGAATATGCCATTTTGGATTTTATTATATCCTGATTCTGAGTCACAGCCCCAAAAGGCCTGGTTAGGGGGTTGATTAGTCAGGAACTGTGATTTGCTTTCCTGCTGACAGTTGCAAACTTTATCACTTTGGTCAAGTCAGCTCACCTTCCTGAACCTCTGTTTGCTGATCTGGGAAAAGGGAAGAAGAATAATAACTCCTTCTGGGGATCCTCAAAGGGCTCAAAGGAGAAAAGGCTGTGAAGGTGTGTGCTGCTGCAAAGAATAGCTGGCTATTAACATTACTGCCACCTCAGTCAAGTTTTCCAGGGGGACAGGGGGGTCAGCAGCAGGGATGGTCCATGTGGCAGGCAGGTCAGGGTTGAGCCTGTACCAATGCCTCCCACAGGGAAGATTTGTCATGCCATCATCTGAGCCCTGTAGTCCCTGCGTGCAGCTTTGGGAGTGAGGGACACTGCCTTCATTGTCAGTGCAGTAATCAATAACAACAGAAAGGTACCTGGTGGTCCCACAGCCCCACCCAGCAGTGGGTTTATTCCCCATCAGTGCCCCCCTGAATTTCTCCCCTTGGCCTGTCAGTGGGCTTCCTTGGCCACAGTCTTTTGCTGGTCATTTAACAAAGATGGATTTCAGGGCCATGAAATATTGATTAAGTCACCTCTAAATTACTCTACTGTCTTCTACAAAAAATTGGTGATGGTTTTTTTGGGCAGGCTCCTGCAAAGAGAGAGCTTTCCACTTCAGAGAATGGGCTTCATTCCCCTTTTCAACTCAGGGGTCAGCCTCTCGTGTTGCTCAATAAATGTTGGATGCGTGATGGATGGCTGATGAAAGATGATGGATTGGAAGGATGGATGGATAGGTGGATGGAGGGATGGATGGATGGAAAGAGGGAGGTGGGGAGTGAGGGAGGAAAGGAGTAACAAAAGGAAGGAGAGAAAGATGATGGATGGATAGATGGAGGAAGGGAGGGATGAAAGGATGGATAGATGGAGATTCAATTCATGGAAGAGTACAGGTTCTGTTTTTCTTTGTCCTGGTCTTCAGGAAGAAACATCACTTTTTTAAGTGTGCAGACGTTAACTTAACAAATGTTTGTTGAGAAACTGCTATATGCAGGGTAAATGGGAGCATAGCAATAAATGAGACACCATTCCTGCCTTCAAGGAGCTTACTACAATCTTGGGGAAAAGAGGTTCAAAGAGACAGACAATTACAGTACAGTCTACCAAATTTAATTACAGAGGAGGTCATATGATACGTGGTACCAGGATTGCTTGTTGGAGACACCGATCCAGCTGGAGGGGCATCAGAGAAGGCTTCCTGGAAGAAGGGGAATCTATTGAAACTCATGCAGGAGTTTACAGATTGAAGCTTCACAAATTGTCTTGACTCAGCGCTTAACATCTATATCCATTCTTGATTATATATTTTTAAATCATGTTCTTGCTCTTTATTGTTTGTTTCTCTGTGTTTTATGAAGATGTTGATTCCCTTGGGATTTCTGTAGAGAATAAACTTGACCATTTTCTTTAACTACAATATTCCCCACCCCCCTGCATGCTGGCCTGAGAGTTGAGAAATCTGTTTTAAGTTCCACCTCTGCCATTGACCTGCTGTGTGGCCTTGGGCAAGGGGCAAAAATGACTCAGTGAGCCCTAAAGTCATTTCCACTTGCAGTCAAGCCTTACAGTATGAAGCTGGTTAGTAAATGCAAGATCTGCCCCAGGGTTGCCAGTCGGTCTCACTCTGACTGGCAAGACAGCCTTTCTCCAAGTCACAATGGGCCTTTCTAATCCCATAATCAACACAATGCTTTATATGGCCTCAGGCTTGTGGCTCTACAGGGATGAACCATGCCAGAGTGACAGGGACCCTTTCTTCCAACTGCCTTCAGGCAGCATTGAGATGTAAAAATCCTGTAGTATAGAGTAGGGAAAAGTCCATATGCACAGGTTCTACTGCTAATTTTGCGTTGACCCTGCAGAAACTCCTACACATTCCTTACACATGGCCCAGACATCACCTCCACTGGGAAGCCTTCCAGGATCACCTGGAAGCCTAGTGGATCACCTAGCCACCCCCAGCATCACTCCCTTCTCTGCTTCCACCCATTGCAGGCTGACCTCCAGCCTGGCACTGTCACCCTCATCCACTCTCAGCCCCATGGGTGCCAGGGCTGTTTCTTCTTCAACTCTATGTGCCCAGAGTCTGGCATGAGCACCAGGATCTAACAGGGGCTTAGTAAAGTGGTGGAATTGTTGAAAGAACAAATGACCAAATGACCAAATGAATTAAATGATGACTCCTTTGCCCTCTAACTGGAAATCTATGCCGGACGCCCCTCTCTGAGCCTCACTTTCTTTGTGTGTATAGGATTTGACTGGATGGTCCAAGATCTTCTTTAGTTTTAATGTTCTGTAGTTTTGGCCAGGCATGATGGCTCACACCTATAATCCCAGCACTTAGAGGCTAAGGCGGACGGATCACCTGAGGTCAGGAGTTCGAGACCATCCTGGCCAACATGGTGAAACCCCATCTTTAATAAAAATACAAAAATTAGCCAGGCATGGTGTCGCATGCCTGTAATCCCGGCTAATTGGGAGGCTGAGGCAGGAGAATCACTTGAACCTGGGAGGCAGAGGTTGCAGTGAGCCGAGATTGTGCCACTGCACTCCAGCCTGGGTGACAGAGTGACACTCCATCTAAATAAAAAAAAAAAAAATCTATAGTTTGATTTAAATTTGTCAGCCTGGGATACCCCTAACCCCTGGCTATGCCCATCACCCCTCCTGTCACCCCCTCCATCCCCTCGCACAGACACCAGCTGCCCAGTATTTGGTGTCCTTGGCCTCTTGGGTTTAGTGAGGTAATTGTCACCGTGACTGTATTCTTTATTTCCCAGATGTCAGTGTGTATCTGTGTGTGTGTGAAGGGTGGGCAGGTTTCTGGGGAAGCCATTGGCACTTCCTGGGGAGGGACTTCCTTTTCCTTGTGTCTTCTTTGGCTCTGTGCCCTGCTCCAGGTGGCCCTCACACCCTAGGCCTTGGGTTGGGCTCTGGAACGAGTGAAGACTTATAGGGGTTGGGAAGAGGAGTAGTCCCAAATGGCTCCAAGAAAACCAGGAGAGGCTTCCTGGAGGAGGCAGCATTTGAGATTGGTCTTGAGGGAGGGAGGGAGTCCTGGAATGCATGGGTGGGGAGCATGCAGGTACTTCTTTAGGTACTGGGGAGCCACAGCAGACTTTTTGAACTGAGAAATGACTTGACCACAGCTGCAGTTTGGAAAGACCCATGTGGCATCAAGGCGAGGGTGGGCAGGAGCCAACCTGGAGGAGGAGGAAACAGCAGCTGGGGAGCTGTTGCAGGGGGTTTAAGTGAAAAGCCGCAAGTGATAAGTTTGATTTTTTTTCTCATTTTTTTTTTTTTTAAGCAAATCTTGCCTGGCTCCCACAGGACCCGTTGGCTTAATAACTCCCGAGTTGAGGTTTGACAGGTGGATGCTAGGCTCGTACCCCTTCCTTGTTCTGCCAAGACCCAGCCTATTTCAGCAGAAAGGCAGTCAGTGCCAGGAGCTCTGGGGATATTGGACACCCGCCAAGGCCAGGGACTGCCGGGCTGCAGCGTGTGCCTTGTGGATCTGGATTTCATTTTGACACAAACCCCAGATCGTGCTGCTAAGGCTTGGACCCCACACCCATCTCTCTGTTTGTTGTCTCTGAGGAAATAAGATGACTTTATGGTCCTGATGACATGTTGGCCATGAGGAGGGGGGCATTTTCAGGAATCCCATGCCCAGATGGGATCTGTAATCGGACAGCTCTTGCCCAGAAAACGTCCAAACCAACCACCAGTTCATCCTCAGCTGAAAGAAGCAGCCCTCCTCCACTGTCTTTCAGCCAACAGCTCCCTTGGAACTTTGGGGGAACTTAGGAAAGGACAGGAGAAGAATCCTGGGGCAAAGAATACTATAATATCTTGCCCACGGTCAGTAATTTTGAGGAGACGTCACTCCCAGAAAGCTTCCCAAAGCCCGCTAGAGACATCCTTATCCAGCACCCTGAACTTCCAGGCCTTGCCAGCCCCTTTCTCCCTTCTTTCAAAATAACTTACCCACCAGGTTGCCCGTGCCTCTGTTTTAACCCAGAGGCAGACTTGCTTGCTTCTGCTGCCATGGGGGCCTGTGCAGGGCCCACCCGGTGTTGCCACATCGGATCTTCTCACAGCTCTCTCAGGAAGCAGACGAGGAGGCTGAGGCTTGAAGCAGTGCAGTGACTCTCCTAGGGTGTCTGGTGCCCTTAGAGAGGAGAGCTGGGGCTTGTGACTCAGGGGTGGGGTTCTTCCAGTCCTGTCCCTACTATTTTCCTCCTTTCTGCTCCAGGAACTAGCATGGAACTGCTGATCCCTTTTTGTGGAGGAATTGAAATGCCAATTGTTTAACAAAGCTAAGGAATCCTTTCCAGGGATGGCTCTTCTGCCCTGGAGGCTGTCATAACTCCCCACTGCCCTGGTGACTGCGAAGTCCTCAGCCTGGTCTTTTGGAGCCTTCACGTAAGGTATCCCATTCCCACACACGCCTGGCTTCCTGTCCCACCAGCCACGCCCTGTCTGTCTGTCACAGGCCTGTACAAAGGCCCCTTCCTCGGGGACACTTTCAGAACCATTCCTGACAAAGTGATTTCTTCCTTGAATACCATTCATGTGCCACTGAGGTGAAGAATGCACTAAGCACACACCACAGCCTTCTGCACATTCCCTACGAGGCAGACGGGATTCAGACAACAGAGGGGACGCAGAGAGTGAAAACAGTGAGCCAGAGTAGAGCCATCTTTGTCCCAAACACCTCAGGACTCTGTGCCATGCAGCCAGCCCCCTGCCCTGCCTGGACTTCTGTTTCTCATCCTACCCCTCTGGCTTTGGGCTTATGACCTGAGTCTCTCACCTGGCCTCTTCCTTACCCTGGCGCCTTGTAATAGACACAGCTACTGTGCTTTCCTCATACGATGCCATTTCATCTTCACAATAACCATAGGGTGGTAGATATCCCTAGTCCCATTTAACAGATGGGGAAACTGAGGCTCAGACAGGCCATTTGACTTGTCTAAGGTGACTTGCCCAAAATCGCATAGCTAGAAGGACGAACAAGGATTCATTCATTCATTCGTTCATTCATGCATTCATATTTACTGAGTGCCTGATATGTGTTGAACAAAACACATTTGGTCCCTGATGTCCTGAAACTGATCCAGAGCCTGGACTTGGACCCCGCAAGGGAGTGCAGGGGTCCAACCTGAGGCTGGGAGACAAAGGGACCATGTGCCTCCTTGAGCGTGACTCTGGCTTCTTCCAGTGAAATATGGAGATTCATGTTTTCTTTCTGTGTCGTGGACACTCAATCCATCTCGTTTTCTGGCATGCAGGGCCACCAGTGGCTCGGGCTGCAATCCGATGGAGTCATCCTTCCTCCTGTTTAATCTTTAAAATGAGAGCCGAAGGGCTGTTGATCACTTTCACGAGCTGCAGGAGATGATGGCGGCCTGATGGGACTGTAATTTCCCAAGCTCCTGTCTTCTCTCCACTCCTGCAAATTGATGGGACAGGGCTATTTGCCTTCAGGGACTGCAGGCTGTCGTCCTGGTCATGCATCTCCAGTCGGCCCCCGGATTTCCTCTCAACCTCTCCAGTCAGAGCCTGCAGGGGCAGAAGCAGGTCCATAGAGGAAGCCAGTCTGGTGCCAGTCATGCCAAAAACCTCTGTGTGTGCCAGCATTACTGTGGCCCGAGGTGGGGGATCCCAGAGGAACACACTGGGCTCTCTGAGGGTTAATGCCTGGAGCAGGGAGAGACAGTGTTAGGAAGACTTAGGAGGGGATGTCACTGTGGTCCAGAAACTACTCTGCAGTTTTGCTGGAGGTGGGGAGAGAAGTGAAGGATCATATCAGCAGTGAGTTTATGATGAGTCATACGCTGTGCTAGCCCTTTCCAGATGGCATCTCATTTCACCTCCATAAAGATTGTATGAAGAAAAGACATGCCTGACTTCGTTTTATAGACAAGGAAACTGAGACAGAGGTTAAGCACCTTGCCCAGTGTCACATAGTTATTAAGCAGCAGGGCTGAGATTTAGACCCTGATCTGTGATTCAGCCCATGATCCTTCCACTGTACTGGTAAGGTGGTCCAGAAGCTTGGGGCTAATTCACACATATCAAAGTCCCAAGAGACTGATGTACAAACCGGAAAGTGGGGTTATTGGTTTATGGAACTGATCTACTTTCTCCAGGACCTAGAATATTCCTGGCCATCATGTTTAAGTCATTCATTGGTTTTCAGTAGGCACAAAAACAGAGGGAGCAAAGTTAAACATTCTTGGTAATTACTTCACTGAGGCTGCAAAAAAGCCTGGTGAATTCTCCCAATCCCCATGCATGAGGTTGTGTGCCTAAGGGCCCTGTAGTGGGTGGGTGGGTGGCTTTTGCCAGCTGCTGGAGGAACACCAATAAATCTTACTACCTTGGCTTCCTTTTTTCTTCTTCTATAGATTCCTTCTAGAACTCTGTCCTGTTTATCAGTTGCTATATAGCAAAATAATCCAAAACTTAGTGATGCAAAATACTCTTCATTGTTGCATGAACAAATTCTGTGGATCAGGAATTTGGGTAGGGCACAGAGGAGATGGTTTGTCTCCATGATGTCTGGGGTCTCATGTAGGAAGACCCAAAGGGTGGGGGTGACTCAAATGGCTGCGATCTAGAATCATCTGGAAGCTTCTTCACTCATGCATCTGGTGCCTGGGCCGGGACACCTATTGGTATCTCTCTCTCTTTCTACGGGTCTCAGGGCCTTCATGTAGTATCACCACATGGCCTCACCAGCACTGTGACTTCAGGCTTCAGGGTATTTAGGCAATTAATGATGGTTCAGGGGTCCCGGAGCAAACACAGTGAAAGATGCATGGCCTTCTCTGAGCCAACCTCCAAAATCACATGGTGTTACTTCTGCCCTACTGGATGGGATTAAAGCCATTGCAAGTCCACCCAGATTCCAGGTGAGAGAACATGGGCCCTGTATTAGTCTGTTCTCATACTGCTATGAAGAAATACCTGAGACTGGGTAATTTATAAAAAAAAGAGGTTTAATTGACTCACGGTTCTGCATGGCTGGGGAAGCCTCAGGGAACTTACAATCATGGCAGAAGGGGAAGCAAACATGTCCTTCTTCACATGGCAGCAGGAGAGAGAAGTGCAGAGTGAAAGAGTGAAGGGGGAAAAGCCCCTTATAAAACCATCAGATCTCCTGAGAGCTCACTCACTATCATTAGAACAGCATGGGAGAACCGCCTCCATGATCTAATCACCTCCCATAAGGTCCCCACCACAACATGTGGGGATTACAATTTGGATTACAATTCAAGATGAGATTTTGGGTGAAGACACAGCCAAACCATATCAGGTCCATCTCTTGAAGGGAAGAATATCAAGGAATTTGCAGCCATGTTTCAAACCTCTGCAATTACCTGCATCATTTGCACACTTTCTTCAGAAGAAACACAGCTGGACTTGTTCCTATGTGAATTTCTTTTTCAAGACCCAGCCTACCTTTCCTAAGATAATAGTTAATTAAAAAGCATCAATTATCAGGCAGTTACTTTGGCCTAGCGACTGCACTAACTACTTCACATGAGGAATGTGCTATGTCTTAGTCCATTCAAGCTCCTATAACAAAATACCTTAAACTGGGTGGCTTATGAACAACAAAAGCTTGTTTCTCACAGTTCTGAAGGCTGAGAAGTCCAAGATCAAGGTGCCAGCAGATTTGATGTCAGGTGAGGGTCCCACTTTTGCATTCATAGACAGTGCCTTCTTACGGTGTCCTCACATGGCAGTAGAAGCAAGGCAGTTCTCCATTGTCCCTTTCATAAGGGCACAAATATCGTTTATGAGGGCTCCACCTCTATGACTTAACCACCTCCCAAAGGTCCCACCTCGTAATACTGGCATGTTATGGGGTGAAGATTTCAACATAGGAGTTTCTGGGGGACACAAACATTCCGACCATTGCATGTGCTCATGTTCCCCATTTGACAGGCAGGAAGCCAAGGCTTCCAGCTGGTCAATAGGTTGCCCCAGTCACTCAGCAAGGAAATGTCAGAGGGAAGAGCAATACCCAGAGCTCCTCATCTCCAGAGCCTACACCCTTAATGCCCTGTGCCCTGCCCCACCACGCTGCCTGTGAGTCCGCTGTGTCTGGTTTTATTGGCAGGACCTGGCTGTTTCCCACAAGTCCTCCAACATCACTCAAGCTCCTGAGTCTGTTAGAAGTTGGTTCCTCCCATTCTTACTCCCAGAAGGAAATCTTGTCTCCATATTCTAGGGATACTCTCCTCTAGTGATGGTTATAACTGGTATACATTTGGCAGCTTACTAGATTAGATGGTTTCACTATAAAAATGCATATGGGGCCGGTCACAGTGGCTCATGCCTGTAATCCCAGCATTTTGGGAGACCAAGGCGGGTGAGTCACTTGAGGTCAGGAGTTCAAGACCAGCTTGGCTAACACAATGAAACTCCCTCTCTATGAAAAATATAAAAATTAGCTGGGCGCCATGGCGTGTGCCTGTAATCCCAGCTACATGGGAGACTGAGGCAGGAGAATCACTTGAACCCGGGAGGCAGAGGTTGGAGTTGGCCAAGATCACACCGCTGTACTCCAGCCTGGGTGACAGAGCGAGATTCAGTCTCAAAAAATTAAAAAAAAAAAAGAAAGCATTATGAAGCTGCAATAATTAAAATTGAGAACAACTCAAATTTATTTTCAGCTGAGAACTGAATAAACAAACTGTGATAGAGTCATATAATGAAATATTACTCAGTGATGAAAAAGTATGAAATAGTGGTACTCACAACAGTGTGGGTGAACCTCAGATGCATTATGCTGAGAAAAACAAGGCTGACTCAAAAACCTATATACCACAAACATACTGTAGGATTCTATTTATATAACATTCTGGAAATGGTAAAACTATAGAGGCAGAAAAAACATCAGGACCTAGGGGTGGGGTAGGAGTCAGCTATTAAAGAACTTGATAGACACAGTGGAATATCATTCAGCCGTAAAAGGAAGGGAATTCTGTCACATGTGACAACATGCATGAACCTTGAGGACATTATGCTGAGGGAAATTAGACAGTCACAAAAGATAAATCGTGAATGATCTCATTTACATGAGGTATCTAAAGTAGTCAAATTCATAGAAACAGAAAGTAAAATGATAGTTTCCAGGGAGCTGGGGTGAGGGGGAAAAAGGGAGTGGTTTAATGACATAGAGTTTCAGGTCTGCAAGATAGAAGGTTCTGGAGATCTGTTGCACAACAATTTGAATATTCTTAATACTACTGAACTGTATGTTTGAAAATTAAAAAGGTGGCATATTTAATGGTACGTGTTTTTTAAAAATCACAGTTTAAAATAAAAAGATTAATTGAAAACAAAGACATGACAGAGTGTTTTTGTGGTGACAGAACTATTCTGTATCTTGGTTATGGTGGTTTTCCAACTGTATGTGTTTGTCAAATTCGACCTCGCCACTAAGGCAGGAGAGTTTTGCTGTGTGTAAACTATACCTTGATAAAAGTGAATTTTAAAAAAACAAAACCAGAAATGATCTGGTACAGGAATAGTCCACTCAAGCAATAATGTGTACTTCTCAAGTACTTGCTATGTGCCGGACACCATCCTAGGCACTAGTAGAACCAAGGCAACTTTCATGGAGTTTACATTCTTGTGAGAATGTAATAAAATACCATGATCATACAGACTAATGGAATAAAAGAGATACTGGAGAAATAGACACACACACACATATATCCATACCTATCTCTATATCTATCAATCTATCTATCTGTCCATCCATATCAGTTTAATAGAGCATAGAGATGGCATCACAAATTATAGATGAAAGCAGGGCACGGTGGCTCACACCTGTAATCTCAGCACTTTGGGAGGCCGAGGCAGATGGATCACCTGAGGTCAGGGGTCCGAAACCAGCCTGGCCAACATGGCAAAACCCCATCTCTACTAAAATACGAAATTAGCTGGGCGTGGTGGTGCATGCCTATAATCCCAGCTACTTGGGAAGCTGAGACAGGAGAATTGCTTGAACCTGGAAGGTGGAGGTTGCAGTGAGCCGAGAACGTGCCATTGCACTTTGGCCAGGTCAACAAGAGCGAAACTCCATCTCAATAAATAAATAAATAAACACAAATTATAGATGAAAAATGGACTATTCCATTATTTCTAACTTTATGCTATATCCCCAAATAAATTCCACATAAAGATCACGATGTAAAAAAAAAAAATGTTGAAAATGTGAAAAACATAAAGAACAAAGAACATACAAATATTTACATAATCTTGGCCTGGGGAAGAGCTTTCTAAGTATAAAATCAAAGGCAAATGCATAGAAGAAAAGATTAATCGATTTGACCACATATAAATTGAGCCACCTGACATCAGAAACATTATAAATAAAACTAAATGTCAAACCACTGTGAGAAAATATTATTTGCGGCATGTATTGTAGAACAAGGATTAATATCCTTAATGCATAGTGTTATGAATTGAGAAGAAAAAGGCAAATAGTGTAATAAAAATGGTCAAAGGACATACAATCTGACATTTTAATTATTTTAGTTTTTTATTTCAACAATTCACAAAACAAGTAATAAATATAGTGGCCAAAAACATAAGAAACATATCCGACATCAATAAAAATCAAAGAAATGCAAAGCAAGTCAAAGTATAATTTTTTTCCTATCAAACTGAGAACAAAATTTGAAATCATAACCTTCAGTGTTATTGAGATTTAGGAACTGGCATTTCCATGGCCTGCTGATGTCAGCGTGAGTTGGTCGAGCCTTTCTGGAAGACAGTGGAAGAACGCATATCAAAAGCCTTCAGGACAGTTGTTTATTTGTTGTCTCTCATCTTCATACCTCCTGCCTGCACCATTTCTGTTCCGTAACGCAGGGGTTAGAAGTCTGCAAACTTCATTTTCCAGATACCTTGCTGGCTTCCAGTTGGCTAATGGGAGGCAATGGTGGAGACTGAATGGTGAGAGGAGGGGAGAAGGGACTTTCTTTCGATTTCTGACTGAGGTCTGCATCCCTCCAGCAGCAGCCATGCCACCTGCACCCCAAGCACCAGGCATGTGGTGCTGCCTCAGAGGTCAGTGCCCTCCTCTCAGATGTCTGAGTGTGGCTGCAGGTGCTCCCTGAGAGTTCCAAGCACAGATCTTGCAGTGTTCTGCCCTGGAGGTCTGAGCACGAACCTTAGGGAGCCTCCTCCTTCACATGCGTAAGTTCCGGACGCGCCATGTCTTTTTATCTTTTTTCCCCCAAACTTGGGAATGGCAGCTGCTTCTTGCAATTATTAATCTCCGGGTTACCTCTTCATCTTTTGCTTTCTATCTTGTCTCTGTCTCTCTCTCACTCTCTCCCCCAGGCTGGAGTGTAGTGATGTGATCTCGGCTCACTGCAGCTTCGGCCTCCCAGGCTCAGGTGATCCTCTCACCTCAGCCTCCTGAGTAGCTGGGACTACAGGCACACGCCACCACACGTGGCTAATTTTTTTTTATTATTATTACTATTTTTAGTAGAGAATGGGTTTCGTCATGTTGCCCAGGCTGGTCTCAAACTCCTGGACTCAAGCAATTCGCCTGCTTTGGCCTCCCAGAATTCTGGGATTAAAGGCGTGAGCCACCAAACCCAGCCTACTTTGCATCTTCTCAACACCTGCACAGTCAATTCCGTACATTAAAACCTCTTTCTTTGAAAAGACCTCTGATTTTTCTCTTCCTGGCCAAATTCTGGCTGATGATATAGTCTGTATCTAGAAATTCTACTTCTAGGAACTTATTTTAAGAAAATAATCATAGATGTGTTTAAAAAAAGTGACCAATTTATTAATAGCAAGAATGTCAAACAACCAAAAAACCCTAAAAGCCTGATAACGTGAGTATGTTTTGGGTTTATTTGTGTCCCCCAAAAGGATGTGTTGAAGTTCTAACCTCTCAAGCTTCAGAATGTGAACTTATTTGGAATTAGAGTCACTGCAGACGTAATTACTTAAGATGAGGTTGTACTAGAGTAGTGTAGAACCTTAATCCAATATAACTGGTGTCATTATAAGAATTGAAGAAGGTCAGGCACAGTGGCTCATGTCTGAAATCCCAACACTTTGGGAGGCCAAGGCAGGAGGATTGCTTGAGACCTTGAGAATTATGTCCCCCTCCAGATTCATATGTTGAAGTCCTGACCCCCAGCACCTTGGAATGTATTTGGAGACAGGATCCTTAAAGAGGTGATTAAGGTAGAATGAGACCATTAGGTTGGGCCCTAATCCAATGACTGCTGTCCTTATAAGAAGAGGAGATTAAGACACAGACAGGCACAGAGGGAAGACCATATGAAGACACAGGGAGAAGGCGGCCACCCGCAAGCCAAGGAGAGAGGCCTCAGAAGAAATCAGCCCTGCCAACACCTTGATCTTGGAATTCCAGCTTCCAGAACTGTGATAAAATAAATCTTTGTTGTTTAAACCACTCAGTCTGGGGTACCTTGTTATGGCAGCTTGAGCAAACTAATACAGGCTATACCTGGGCAGCCAGGTTCCCAACTAAAACTAAAGAAAGAGAAGGGAAGAAGGGATAATGGGGATAGCATCTGTCTCCACAGATTCTTACTCATGAACCTGAACTAGCACATCGCTTCCACCTTCCCAGTCTGGTAGGTCCCCAACCCTTGTGATGTGGGAGCTCCAACGTGTACCTATTGGCTGCTTACCTAAATCAGAATTGTGATTCTCTACATTTCATTGTATATATTTACAAATCTTCTAAGAGGTCCATAGGCTTCACCAGGTTATGGTCAGGAATCTGTGGTGTGTTGTATCCTTCTTGGGCCATTGGCAGGTCAAGTGCTTGAGCATTACTCACACTATCTTTAATTCAGTGCTAGAACTCCACTTAGAGACTCCTTCATAATTCCACCTCCATTGTCTTGCAGCAGGATTGGGCAGAAAGTGAAGTTGAACTCTGATGCAGCTGCCGCAGAGAGCCCAGCTGATCCCACTAGGGCTCTGGAGCTGGGATTGCCAGATGGGCGCTCCACGTTGAGGCAGGGGCTTGGACCTTTGGCCCTCCACAGTGACAGCCATAGAAGAGAATATAGCATAAGTCAGTTTCCTTCCACTGAGGGCAGCTCCTGGGGAGGGGCCCCTTGGTGACCTGCTAGCAGTCAAAAGTCCCGGCAGCTGCAAGAATGAGTTCCTGTGCCCTGTGGGGGACTGCAGACACCATCGTAGCCACGCCAATTCCAGGTCTGTCAGCCCTAGCTCACTTGTAATTTTCTTTGTGTTCTTCTCTGCACACCTGTGCCGAGCTTTGGCCAATACCTCCAAGAGACTTGCATGTAGATACCTTGGAATTTTGAGGTGAGGTGGGGTGGGCTAGGATGAGTCTCTCTTTTGAAAATCAGATCCCTCTAAGTTTCTGCCGAAAGGATTCCTGCTGTTTGGAGTAGGGTGTGGATGCTGATGAGGGAGTGTAACATCTCTGAGAAGATTGGCCCTGCTCAGGGGGTGCTGAGTGATGAGTACAGACCTCATTCCACGTTCCCCCTCAGGGAGACTGGACTTCTATGCACTGGGCTCAGGGAACGAGTGGGGCAACAGGCTGTCTGCCAGCCAGAGCAGTCTAGGCAGAGGCTTTTGCTCTCTTCTTGGGCATCCCAGACACTCTGGGCTCTGCCATTTACTTCCACTTGAAGGCATTCTTAACCATCGCTGTGCCATGGGCCCCTGAACATTATGCACCAAATCCTATGGATCCCTTCTCAGAGTAATAAGTGCATAAAATAGAATACAGAACTGGCCGGGTGCGGCGGCTCACCCCTATAATCCCAGCACTTTGGGAGATTGAGGAGGGCGGGTCACCCCAGATCAGGATTTTGAGACCAGCCTGGCTAACATGGTGAAGCCCCATCTCTACTAAAAATACAAAAATTAGCCATATGGTGGTATGCACCTGCAGTCCCAGCCACTCAGGAGGCTGAGGCAGGAGAATTGCTGGAACCTGGGAGGCGGAGGTTGCAGTGAGCCAAGATCGTGCCATTGCACTCCAGCCTAGGTGACAGAGTGAGACTCCATCTCAAAAAATAAAATAAAATACAGAACTTACAAAAGATAAGTGCATAAAATAAAATAAAATACAGAAACTTACAAAAGAAACCAATTTTATTGGAATAGGTATGTAAAAATGTTGTATTTAAACATATTTGTAATATAGTAATACATGTGCTTCTTTTTCAGGTCAACAAGATAAGGCAGCAGGAATCCATATATAACAGTAGCTAATATGATTGTAATATCAAAGTAGGGATGAACATAAATGGTATTCTGTGGTATCTGTGACAATTATAATGGGATCTAAAAATATTTGTGATTTTTCTTGGGTTCAGAGTACTACTGATATTACTGTGCTTTGTTGCCTATGAGATAGCTTTCCCTATCCAAGTTCATAGACACCTCTGAATTCTATCTGCAGACCCCTTAGAGGTCCAGGTTCAGAACCCCTGTTTAGTGAATTATGAGCCAGAAGAAGCTGAGTCAGCCTTGGAGCCAGGAGCTGGACTTTGCAGCCAGCAGCATCTCCTTGCACCTCTCGGCAGCTGCAGGGCTGGTGACTGGCAGGAGCAGCCACTTGGCATGCCTCACCATAAGGCCTGGGATTGATAATTACTTGTGTATCCATCCATCCATCCCTCCATCTGTCCATCCATCTATGCATGCATTCACTCAACAAATGTTTATAGAGCATGACTCTGTGGGTTCCAGGCTGATGGAAGAGAAACACACAAAGAAATTACAGTCAAATATTGTGCTTAGAGAAACATGAACCGAATGAGGCAGAAGCAAGGGTGGGGCTGGAGGGCACCCCAGGCAGAGGGGACAGAGTGTGCATGGCCTGCAGGTGAGAAAGGGCCTGGTATGGCAGAGAAACAGCATGAGAATATAGTGTGGAAGTGGTGATTCTGGGGTAGATCATGAAGGGTGGTGCCAGTTAAGTTCGGGGGCACAGATTTCACCAGCCACTGAGGTTTTCAAACAAGGCAATGACACACTCAGCTTTACAGAGGCAGGGGTACAGATTGGAGAGGGGAAAGACCGGAGAGAGAAACACTAGTTAGGAACTTTGGAACGGGCCAGGCAGGAGATGATGAGACCAGAACTTAGGTCTTGGCCAACGATGGAATTCATGACCTCTAGGTCATGGGGGATCCAGGGAGACTCTCCAGCTCTCTGAATTGGAAACTGGAGGCTGCTCTCATCACTAATCCAGACTCGGGACATGGGGACAGAGTGGGGAAGGGAAGGAGATAATGCAGTTGGCTTTATGCAAGTCCCTGTATTATACTGTGTGGCCATGTTGGGTTGGGAGCAGCCTCCCTGGGACTGGAGATTCAAGAATCATCCCTGCGTTTGAGTCTCACTTCCCTGAGGAGGGGAAGGAGGGGCAGCAAGTTGCCATGGGCCCCTTCCTTGATGTGCCCCTCAGTCCTGACCAACGTGTGGACGGGGCTGCAGATGGTTATGCCAAGCATCTGCTGGGTAGGATGTGAATGTGAGCGGCTCATGGGGTTACATGCAGAGCAGAGCACAGCTCAGCTGTGAGTTATGGTCAGAGTTGGCCAAGCAGAATGTCATGCCGGTGCCGAAGGAATGTCCCGTGTTTACTGGGAACATGGGAGATGATGGCCTTATGAGTACGTAAGAGAGCACAGACAGTGCAGTGAAGAATCCTGCTTAGCTGCGTCCCCAAGGATGACCAGCGGGACAGTGTGGCAGATGGGGGCCATGGAAGGCATCTGAGCAGCGAGAAGGCCAGTCATACTTGTGCTTTGGAAAGATCTCCGTGGATAGTTACACATAGAAGGTGAATTGAGCTGGTCTGGTCCCGAGGAGAAGGGAACAGATGTTTGACCACTATAAACCTTCTGGTACATCTTGCCTGGAGCCAAAATTGAGACAGGTTGAGCTGCAAGGAACAAAGATACAAATAGATCTGCTGTGGAGGGGACTTGACTGTTCCCCAGGAAGTCCCTTGGGACTGCTGTTTGTTGGAACAGGCGCAAATCCAAGGGATTAAAAGGTGGTGGTGGCTTGTGGGTTGAGTCAGCATTAATGCCAGTGAAATACAGCCTTTGAAGTCACTCAGTTGATCTTTCATCTTGAAAGCTCCTATAAAACCAGAAAATTAATGGCAAATCATCTAAAAACAGCTCGGTAGCTCTCAGAGCTTTATGTCAGCCTTGTCCTCCGGAAGCCAAGCTGTAGCTGTGGTAGTGACCACTGATGCATGGGCTCAGCTTTCCAGAAGCAGGGAGCGGTGCAGGAACATTGCTCCTTCTGTGGCCTCTGCTCCGCTGTGTGACTGATGTATTTCTCAGGTCTTCCTCATAGGGGTGACTGAATGTGTTTGTGCTGCAGATTAAGTGTCTTTCTCCAGGGAGTCTGTCCTCTGGCACTGGCAGACGCCTCGCCTGCTGAGAGAGGAGGTGTGTTTGGGCCAACTTCAGGAGGAGCTTTGGAATCTGCTGGGCTCCTCATTTCATAAGAAGCCCGAGCTCCTCTGGGTTTCAGTTGGGGAGGCACTGCCAATAGGGAAAAAAAAACAGACAGAGACCCAAGAAGGAAAGAGACAGAGACACAGAGAAGCAAGGGTGGGGGCTGGAGGGCATCCCAGGCAGAGGGGACAGCTTGTGCATGACCTGAAGGTGAGAAAGGGCCTGGTATGGCAGAGAAACAGTGTGAGAATACAGTGTGGAAGTGATGAGTCTAGGGAGGATCATGAAGGGTGGTGCAGGTCAAGTTCAGGGACACTGATTTCATCAGCCACTGAGGTTTTCAAACAAGGCAATGACTCGCTCAGCTTTACAGAGGCAGGGGTACCTCTCTTCGGATCTCTGTCTCTAATTTATTATTCCTCTGTCTCTGTAGTTCTATCCCTCTCTGTCTGCATCTGTCTTTATGCTGGTCTTTACTTTGCCTCTCTCTTTGCACTGAGTTCTCTCTCTCTCTCTCTCTTTCTCTCGCTCCCTGTGTGTCTGTGTGTGTGTGTGTGTGTGTGTGTTATGTGTATGTCTGTCTGTGTATGTATGTGTGTGTCTGTGTGCTTCCCTGCTCTTTCTGGGTCTGTCTCTCTATGTCCTTCTGTCTGCCTGCCTCTCTGTTATTTCTAAGCCCTGGTATCTGTTTTCCTCTGAATCTTGCTGTCAGCACATCTCGAAGTGCTGAGTTTTTGCTGCTGCTGGTGGTGGTGGGCACATTAATTGGGAAACCCTAGAGCCCCCTCTTGGAGGTTCACAACACGTACCATTGCCTGTCAAAAGCACTGAAGCCCTGTGGAAAACAAACTTTTTTGTTCTTGTTTAACTCTGTGCTTTCCATCTTATTTGTTTGGCCACAGAATTATTTTCCCCCCAAAACCACCTTACTAGCATCCTGTGGAATCATCCTTAGCAGCATTGGCTGATGGGGATTCAGCCCAGTGTGTGGGCTCTGCTCCCCGTTTCTGTCTGTCTAGCCTTTCTTTTTCTTCCTGCTTCTCTGTATCTCTATCTCTTTCCTTCTTGGGTCTCTCTTTGTCTCTCTGTTTTTCTTCTCCGTCTCTCTCTCTCTCTGTCTCTCTGTGTGGTCTCCCTGATTCTTGCTTCCCTATCCCTCTTTCTCTTTCTCTCTCTCATTTCCTCTGAGGCCAGGGTACTGGAGGGGTTCTCCGGCATTCCAGGGGTCCCAGTGCCGGGAGGCGAGGTGTTGAGCTGTGTGGCTTGGAGGGAGGCGGGAGTGGAGGGAACTTTTCCATCAGGAGAGTAAGTGAACCAGAGGACGGTGCCGCAGCCACCGAGCGGTCTTCCAAGGCCCGGGTGGGAGGTGCAGCTGGAGGGACGTGGCCAGCCCTGCTGCAGGACGGGAGAAGTGCCTGAACCCCGCTGACTACCACAGCCACCGCCAGGGATCAGCCCCCGGGCCACATCAGCTGAGGACTGCTATGAACATAAATTTAAAGGAGAGAGGCGTGAAAAGGGGCTTTGAAAGTACTCTGTTATTTGGTCTTCCTGTCTGTATTTTTCCTTCTTCTCTCTCATTTGTTTGCTCTATCAACTCCTCTCCTTATCTTCTGCTGAGGCCCTACTTTCCTTCCCTTGATCTTCTGAGCAAGAGGCTAACTTCTGACCGTGTTTTCACAGTAAAGTCTGGCGTTTGTTCCATGCTTTAGATGGCACACCAATAACCTTTATACACACTGCTGTGGCCACACAGTGAGTGAGCAGTCCTGCTCCCATTTCACAGATGAGAAAACCAAGACCCAGAGGGAGGTTAAGGGACTTGTCAATATCGCATAGGAATAAACAAAGCTCAGGCCAGCCAATGCCAGTCCTCCTTTGGCTGCCCCATGGTGCCCGTGAACTCCTCTAGGGCATGGCCTTTATTACTGATGTGCCACTTTACAGTCCTTCCTCCCTGTTCAGGTTGGTGCTGATATGACTTCTGGCCAGGACTCCTCCTCAGCTGACACCAGAGCACCTCAGGTTTCTTGGGCTCACTTGGTTCCGGCTTTCCAAATCCCCGTGCTGCATCAGAGCAGCGACTGGCAGAGACGGGGAGCTCGCACCTGGGTCCTGGCAGGTCCTTTGCTGATCTGTCTTCTTTTTCTCCAACCTTCGCTCGGTTATGCCAGGAGGAGCTGGAGCGAAGGAACTGGCCCCGATACAAATCTTTAGATCCTGGAACACTGACCGTCAGCGACTTTGGCGGCAGATGAATTTCCAGTCCTGTCTTACGTAAGGAAACAAGAAGTTCATATTTCCCAACATACCAGCAAACCATTCCTCAGTTGTCACCTGCCATCAGTCAAGGCAAAATGAGGACCAGTGGGGAGAGCAGGATGGGACTGGAGGAAGGGCTCACGGTGGGCTGGGCCAGTGGATTCCAATAGTTAATGGCTGTGAGGCTCTGGCAAGAACTGGCACCGAGCCAGGCACAGGGAACATATGATCTCACTTAATCCTCACAGCCGCCTTGAGAGGGAGGTCTGCCGTTCCCACTCTATAGAAGAGGAATCTGAAGTTTGGCTCCCATATCCAGAAAGCCCCCAAACTGAGAGTGTCTGACGCCAACCCTTACCACAAAGCAACCCTGCCTTGGGAGGTGATGGCTCTCTGTTCCGGGGGCTCAGTGAGCACTTGCTAGGTGTTGTATGAATGGTAACCGTGACTCTGGTCTCAGGGTCTTGAAGATTCTGACCAGTCTCAGCCCACCAACATGGCCAGTGCCCAGACTCTGCTGTGCCATTGGCTGTGGGGAGACAAGAAATAACCTGGAATTTCAGCAAGGGTCAGAAGGTGCCACCTGAGAAAGGAAATTGAATGACTAGGACATAGCATTGAAAGGTTGTTTGTCAGGGAAGATAGAGGAAAGCCTCAATGCCCATCAAGAAATGTCTAGATAAAAAAACAATAGCTCAGCAACTCAAAGCCCTAGGGATCTCTCTGAGACTGACAGGGAGAAAAGTCCAAGAAACATCATTTTGTGATAAAAAGCAAACTGCAGAATAAGATGTGCAATGGGATATCATTTATGTGAAGAGATACACACAAAACACAAAGCCTTCTATTTCCACATGCAGTTATACATTCATGGCAATGCATAGCAAGAGGTCTGGAAGGAGACACCCCAAACTGACAAAGGGGTGTCTTCCAGGGGAAGGCCAGGAACAAAGTGGGAGCCTTGGCATAGGGTGATGGTGGAGGGTGTGGTAAAGGAGTTCCTTTGATTGATTCATAGTGTTTGAATTGCTTACAGCAAAAATACATTATGTCCTCCTTAGGTAATTAAAAATAAATGCATAAGTAAATGAAAAGAAAGTGCAAATCCAGCTCTCCTTCCTGGAGCTGACATCTGGGTGACAACGTCCACCTTGAAATCCATGGATCATAAATACATGGAGTGGTGACTTGATCTGATTAATTGATGGACTGAGCCAATAAATATTACAGAGAGAGTGTCCTCTGGAACAGGCCTTATGCTAGGGGCTGGAACTGCAGGAATGAAAGATGGAGACTCTGATCCCAAGGAGCTTAGAATCCACTGAGGAAGGTAAATGGCAAACCCAGAGTGAATATCCTGGGAGCTGTGACAGCCCAGCGAATCACATAATCTAGCTGGCCTGCAAGATTCCTGGAGTCTATGTCTAAAAGGTGACATTTGAGTGGGGATCTGAAGGATGATGTGTGTCCCCAAATTCATGTGTTAGAAACTCAATTCCCAGTTTAACAGTATGGGGAGCTGTGACCTTTGGGAGATGAGTGAGTCATGAGGCTCCAGCCTCATAAATGTGATTAGGTGCCCTTATAAAAGGGCTTGACAGAGGGAGTTTGCCCCCCTTTCACTCCTTCCATTCCCTCCACCATATGAGAACACAGTGTCCCTCCCCTCCAGAGGATGCAGACACAAGGCGCCATCTGGAAGCACAGAGCAGCCCTTGCCAGACACCAAACCTGCTGGCGCCTTGATCTTGGACTTCCCAGCCTCCAGTACTGGAAGAAAATGAACTTCTGTTCTTTATAAAGGACCCAGTCTCTGGGGTCTTGTTATAGCAGAACTGATGGATGAGACAGATGAGTAGCAGCCTGACTTGGAGATGGGGAACAGGTCCTGGCAGATGGAGCAGCAAGAGTTGCTACTGCCTGGCAGCAAGTCCAGAGCCGCCTCCGTGGGCATGGCCAGGCCTCCCATCCAGCTCTCCTTCCTGGAGCTGACATCTGGGTGACAACGTCCACCTTGAAATCCATGAAGACACCCAGACTCTAGTCTGACTCTGTTCCCTCCGCCGTGTAATCTCTCTGATCCTGTTTCCCATCTGGAAGAGTTGGGAGGGGGTTAATTCCTGCCCTGCCAAGTTTCCAGGATTATCATGAAGATCAAGTGGGATAATGCCTAGAAAAGTGTTTCATAAACCAAGAAGCACCAAACAAATTATTTAGATTGCAGTCTTGCTTCTAGAAGCCCAGCCAGTTGCCTAAACAGAAAAATTAAATTTACGAAGAGGATCTCAACTTTCCCTCTCATATCCCCAGGCCTCCATTAACTAGGGGCAGGCAAAACCTTCTTGGTCTGTCTCCTTCTAGAGAGGTGAGGGGTGCAGAAGAGAAAGAGGGGAGGGTGTGAAATAATGAGGAGATGGCTTCATCACAGCCATGGATCATGAGGACAGTTGTTCTTTCCAGCTAGTCTGTGTGTGGGGTCAGGCTAGGCTCAGACCCAGCTATGAAGTCACCAAATAGGATTTTCTTTGCTCTCAGATTTGGCTGTTTTCCTTTTTTTTAACATCTTGCCAAGGAAACCAGCTCTTGGAAGATTCTGCACTACTTCCATCCTGCAGAGAAGGGTCTGGGTCTTTTTCTCAGGTGCCCCCAGTGCTTACATGGCCGTCATCCCCACTGGCCCTCCATACCCTGGGATGCAAGCAGAAATGCCACTCAGAGCTCCAGGGGCCTTTACCAAGGATCAGACTATCAGGTGAAGGGAGGACAGTTGACCAGCATGGAGCAGATAGGGGTGGTATTCAGTAGGAATGGTGGTATGGCATTCTAAGACTGCTGAGCTTGTCCAACTTAGCTCATTATGAATTTCCATTCACAGAGTCTAAGGAGTGGTCTCTAAAACCTATAAACAATGCTGTCATCCCAGAGAGCAACCCACAGTGGTCTGAGTGGGACTGTCAAGCCTGAGTGTGCCTGCCCTTCATGTACAATGTTAGCTTAAGAAACTCAGGTTTGTAATTTGTCAAGAAAAAATTGGAAGGCAGTTAAGGAAAAATCTATCGTAAGCTAAAGCCTTGACAGTTGCATCCAGCTCAAGGTAACAGGGAGCAGTGTGGATGGTAGGAAACTGGGACAAAGATCCAATTACCTGGGCCCCTATCTCATAGTCTGAGGGTGTGGGGCGGGGATACAGACCTGTAACAAAACAGGATGGATGTTGTAATAGCAGATGTGTTCAAGGGTCCCCAAGACAACCCTCAGGTTTGATGATTGCTAGAGGGACTCACACAACTGAGAGAAGTTGCTGTATTCATGATTATGATTTATAACAGTGGAAGGACATAGATCAAAGCCAGAAAAGGGATAGGGTGCATAGGGTGGAGGCCAGGAGAGAGCAGGGACAAGCTTCCAGTTGCCATCCTCCAGGGAGTTTTACAGACAATGCTTAATTCATCTAGCAAAAATGTGACACCACACATGGAGAGCTACCAACCACAGAAGCTCCCGAGCCTCTGTGTCCTGAGCTTTTACTGAGGGTTGGTCATGTAGGCATGGCTGACCACCTGCATGGCTAACATTACTTAGTCCCCAGCCCCTTCAGAGGTCAAACAGACACATGTCGCCAGAGGACTGCACCAGCAATCTCATTGTTAGCGTGGACTATCTGGCATAGGCCCTGTATTAGTCAGGGTTCTCTAGAGGGACAGAACTAATGGAATACATATATATATATATATATATATATATGAGTTTATTAAGTGTTAACTCACATGATTACAAGGTCCACAATAGGCCATCTACAGGCTGAGGAGCAAGAAGAGCCAGTTTGAGTCCCAAAACTGAAGGACTTGGAGTCTGATGTTTGAGGGCAGGAAGCATCAAGCACGGGAGAAAGATGTAGGCTGGGAGGCTAGGCTGGTCTAGTCTTTTCACGTTTTTCTGCCTGCTTTATATTCTAGCCAAGCTGGCAGCTGATTAGATGGTGCCCACTCAGATTAAGGGTGGGTCTGCCTTTCCCAGCCCACTGACTCAAATATTAATCTCCTTTGGCAACACCCTCACAGACACACCCAGGATCAATACTTTGCATTCTTTGATCCAATCAAATTGACACTCAGTATTAACCATTACAGGCCCAAAGACACTATTTTCGGGCAAGATATTCTAAAGGCTTAGAGGTTATCTCCTCAGAGCTGGTCCGGGGACAGACATCTCTTTGGAAAGCACAGGGTGTGGACAACCCAGGTCTGCTGAGCCAACCCTTTAGTGCACAGCAAAACTCTAGAGAACTCATGAGGAGCCTGATTTATTTGCGACTGTGGGTAAAACTGGGTGGGAAGAGGGGGCAGGAGACTAACCGGCCTACCTAGTATGATGTCCACAGTGTAATGTCTGGCAGGAAAAGGTTATTTACCCAGAACCTGGACAATATGAAACTGAGGGAAGACTGGGAGCAGAAAAAGCAACTGGGAAGGCCAAAGCTCATCCATTCATGGAGAGAAGGTTCAGTTGGTCAAATGTTGCACAAAGAGGTTGTGTAAGATGAGGGGCAACCAGATGGGCTAGGCAGCACAGTACAGGTGGCCATCAGTGGTCTCTGGCATGGAGAGCTAGTTGCCAGGGTGGGGCTCCAGCCCAGAGACAAAGCAAGCTGGAGTAGATCATTAGTCAACTAAGAGTGGCTAAAGGAACAAGAAGCGTTTCATGAAAGGACAAGAAGGAAAGTCTCCTCTTCTATGTTTAAGTGTCTCCTCTTTTCTTCTTGTCTCTAAGGCCATAACTCAGAAATTAAAATAAGACTTTGTCATTTCCCGAGATGTGAGATGACACTGGGGAAAGCAGGGTACCCTCAAAAGAGACCTAGGGCCAAATTATTTTTTAAAAAGGCAAGGGGCCTGTGTTGAACCACCTCTGCTGGTTCTAGCTGGTCATGGCAAAGAGGGAGCTGATGGAATGAGACAGGACTGGCACAAAAGAATACCACCAGGAGGGAGGTTTTGGCCCAAGTAGAAAATAACTTACTAACAACTAGAATTTCTAAAGATAGGCAGGCTGCCTTGGCTGGTAGTGAGCTTCCTGTCATTGGAACATGCAAGGTAGCTGAGTGGCCACCTGCCAGTGATGTTGTGGAAGGAATTCTTGCTCTAGGAGGGAGAATGAACTAAAAGGAGCCATTCTTCCTATAGTCTCCCCAGGTGACCTCATCCAGTCCCGCATTAAAAACCTCTTCTATGTTCAAAACTCACCAATTAAAAACTCCAGCCCAGATCACTCCCCTTGGCTCTGGGACCTTGTCAGTTTCCTCTACTGACTGTCCTGTACCTAGGAAATGCCTGGCACATAGGTGTTCAGTCAATGTTTTTGAACAATTGGGTGAACCTCGGCCCTCTCACTTTTCTCCTCCCTTGGTTTTGCACAATTACCACTTTGGGCAAGCAACTTCCCTTCTGTGAAAAATGGCCCTATGAATCTTACACCAGCTGTGCCAACTTCACCCTTCCTCACTACTTACTTCTACCCCACCCCTAGAACTACTAAGGACCTATGGTGGATAATCTGTGTTGCTTACCCTTGTTTAGTGCCCTGCCATGTTGCAGGTCTGTCACCCTCTCCCCAACCCTGTGAGTTTCTGGAGATAGAGTGTTGGGTATGTATTACTGCATACCTGACACTCTGCCCAAGCACTGGCATAGAGCATGTGCTCAGAACCTGAGTGTTGCAGCAGACTGTGGATTTCTCAGCTCTTATCTTAGGTGGAGCTTCCCCTCCCCATGCCTTCCACGAGTAGGGTATGTATTAATGAACTAACTCTTTCAATGCTAGGAAATCTATTTCACTTTAATGAAATCCAATTAGTGCCTCCACTGTGGAGCCCTGGGCTCTTTCAGACTAGAAGATGCTGAATGAGAGGATGCCTTTTCCTGTAACCCAGATGTGTCTTTCCCGCCTCCATCTCCCTTCCAGGAACAACACTGCCATTTTTCAGCTTCTTTTATCTCCAAATGTACATCTGTTTCCAACATTTCCCTGTCTCAGGATTCTTTGAGTGTTACTCTGCAGAATAACTTGAGGAGGGTATTCTTTCATTTTTCATCCACTTACTCATTCTCCTGTCCACCCACATATCCATTCACTCACCCTTCCTTCTGAACACTCATTCATTTACCCACCTGCTCTCCCAGAGACACATTCCCAGCCGGGTGCGGTGGCTCACGCCTGTAATCCCAGCACTTTGGGAGGCTGAGAAGGGAGGATCATGATGTCAAGAGATCAAGACCATCCTGGCCAACATGGTGAAACCCAATCTCTACTAAAAATACAAAAATTGGCTGGGTGTGGTGGCCTGCACCTGTAATTTCAGCTACTCAGGAGGCTGATGCAAGAGAATCCCTTGAACCTGGGAGGCAGAGATTGCAGTGAGCCAAGATCGTGCCACTGCACTCCAGCCTGGCAACACAGCGACACTCTGTCTCAAAAAAAAGAAAAAAAAGACACATTCCCCCAATCATCTCTTCACCCGTCAAACCACCCACCGTCCATCCATCTCTTTATCTACTCATCCATCCATCAATCCATCTGTCCATTCATCCACTTATGCATGCATCCATCCATGCATCTCTCCTCCCATCCTTCCACCCATCCACTCATTCACTCCTGAACCCTTCCATCCATCTATCCATCATCCATCCAGCCATGCATCCATCCATCCATTCAGGCAAACACACCCAATAAACATTTCTTTGAGAACCTACTTTATGTGGAGTCATCTGTCTGGGACTAAGGAAACTAATGAACAAGATTCAGTTACTCCCCTGGAGAAGCTTCCAGTCTAATAAGGGAAAACTGACACGCAGTGTGTGGTTAAGAGTATGAGCTCTTGCATTAGAAAAACCTGAGATAAAATACCACTTAGCAGCTCAAGAACATGGACAAATTGCTTTACTTCTTTGTGCCTCAGTTTTCTTATGGCAAGTTATACTCAACTCATGAGTAATTGTTGTGATAATTAAATGGAATAATTCATGTAAAGTGTTTAACCCGAATCCTGGCATATATTAGGTGCTCCACAAGTGTTCAATAACATTGTTACTTATAATATTATTATAATATTATTCATTACTTATGGTATTATAGTATTATTAATTCCCTGATATGCTAATTATGGGATTTGATTGCTTATGAATTTAATAATTAATTTACACTCTCAACATATATTTGTTGAGTATCTACTGCATATCCTGTCCTGTGCTAAGCTCTGTGCTCTTTTGGAGATTAGAATCTTACTGTGCAGATGAGACACATACACTTGAAATAGCTCAATAGTAATGATAACCACAAGAATAACTATAATAATAATGACAACTAATGTTTATTGAGAGCTGATGATATGCCAGGTACTGTTACAAATATTTTACATAGATGAACCGATTTCACGTTCATAACAATTTTGAGACAGCACCTATTATTTACCCAATTTTACAGATGAGAAAATCAGGACAAGGACAGGTTGGGTGTCTTACCCAGTGTCACAGAGCTGGTATGTGGATGAGTTGAGATCTGAATGACATTACCTAAGTTCAGCAAAACAGGGCTCAGTCAGAATGTCATAGTAATGTGCAGAGGGAGGTTCCTGCAGGCAAACTGCACTGAGAAGGTGAACACATGGAGAAATAACTTCCTCGTGGACAGGAGCATTTGATATACTCCTTCCCAGATGTGGGCTGTGGACAGGCTGCAACAGATTCATTGTTCCCAAGCCCGAGCCAGACCCACCAAGTCAAAGCAATGAGGGAAGGACCCAGGAATCTGAATTCTAAGCATAAGCTACCATTTGCTAAAGTTTGAAAACCACTGCTCTAATGTTGAAAGTAGAGTCTCATCCCCAACTTCACCCCCACCTACTCCCTCTATGAAGTCAGGCATATCATTTAGCTTATCTGGAACTCAGTTTCCCTTATAGAAATTAGGGATAGTAATATTTGCCTCTTGGCACTGTTATAAAAAATGAGCTTTAAATTACAATAATAATAAAAAAAATGAGCTAATATGTGTACCAAGCTTAGCCCATGGCTGGATAGTGGCAGGAGAGAGAATACAATGCTTGGGTCTTGGGTGCAGGAGGTAACCTGCCTTTCATCAGGTGGAAGGAAGTGTCTTCTGCAGTGGTAGAAGGCGGGGGGTCAAGGGCAAGAACGGGTGCTTTCAGAGTCTGAGGATCCATGGTGGGCTTTGTGTTGAATTCACTGCACTTACCTTGGTTTCCAGCCTTCAAGTAACTGCTGAAACTTAAGCACTCACACTTGTTCATCTGGGAGACTTACACAATGGCTTGGTTCTTGGGAATGTTCTTCCAGAACCACTACTTGTGGTAAGTGGCAACATGTGCTTAGGGTCTCATGGGAGCTCACTGCTCACACCACCCTGGAACCTACCTGTCTTCTGTGGCTGGTTCCCAGAGGCACCAGCTTGCCATGCATCTTCCTAGTGAGAACGAAAAATCCTAAGCCCTGCAACCAACTGAACGGACACCCTCTTGACCAAAAGTGATGGAGCACTAGCAAGCCCCAAAATTGGGGCTTAGCTCAGAAGGGTTCTTGGCTTCACCCAGGAAGGAACTCAGGGGGAGCCAGTAGTGTTAGACAACAACTTTTATTGAAGAGGCAGTACACAGAAGTATTGCTCCTTGCAGAGCAGGGCTACCCCCTGGGCAGTGTACCCAGAATCGCAGCTAAGGACAGTTCCCCAGTTATATTTACATGTGCTTTTAATTATATACAAATTACGGGGCAGATTATGCAAACATTTCTAGAAATAGGATGATAACTTCTGGGTCATCAGGTTGTTGCCATGGAAAGGGGCAGTAACTTCTGGATGTTACCATGGCAACGGTAAACTGACATGGCACATGAGTGGGCGTGGCTTATGAAAAGCTGCTTCTGACCCATCCCTGTTTTAGCTAGTCCTCAATTTGGTCCAGTGTCCAAGCCCCGCCTCCATAGTCGAGTCCTGCCTCCTGAGTTGAGTCCCACATTCTACCTCAAAAGGACCTCAGAGAAACCCTAAAAACTGAGCTCCTAGTCTTGACATGCCTCATTCTCTCCCATCCCTTTTGTGGCTTAGACACAACAACTGACCAGCATGAATGTTAACATAGAGACCAAAAGACTGACAGAATGGACCGTTGTGGCAATAAGATAACAAATTATAAACCAGACCTAAGCCCATGCCAGGTGAGGGTTAGGTCATGAAGCCCTAGGGTCACAGAATAAACTGTATTCCAATTGTCACAAGATTTCCCCCTTTTTTTCTTCAGCAGCTAAACAAGCACTGGCTTGAAATAAGCAATATGGAAGGAACGGCAGCGCACCAACCAGCAGACACTGACTGAGCCAGTTCCACTAGGCTGAATTGCAGCTTTGATTAGACAAGAGACTGATTTGTCCTGATAAGAGACCAATGGACCAACCACGGACTGGTTCTGGTCAGTTTACAGAGGCTGTGCACCAAGTGCCTTCATGTCTCTGCTTTATCTTTTACACACAGCACTAATTTCAATGCATTTAAATGTTGCCTTCACCCCAAAGTGAACATAAGATGCATGTAACATGCATGCTTATTCGGTACACATGCATCAGAAGCCCCTTTGTGAATAGTCATAGCTCCTCCTATAACCTATTGAATATGTATATTTGGACAACACATTCAGCATAAATCCCTGTCTCATCCTTTTCTCCCTTGAAATGCCTGCCTTTGGGGCTCTACTGGATGCTGCACTTCCCAGTCTTCGAGATGAACAGCCTGCAGGATATAACCCTTTATAAGAAATAAAGTCCCTGACCAGGTGCGGTGGCTAATACCTGTTATCCCAGCAGTTTAGGAGGCTGAGGTGGGAGGATCACTTGAGCCAGGAGTTTGAGATCAGCCTGGGCAACAAAGTGAGACCCTGTCTCTATAGAAAATCAAAAAATGAGCCAGGCATGGTGGTGCATGCCTGTGGTCCCAGCTACAAGGAAGGCTGAGGCAGGAGGATCACTTGAGCTCAAAAAGTCAAGGCTGCAGTGAGCTATGTTTGTGCCATTGCACTCCAGCCTGTGTGACAGAATAAGACCCCTCTCAAAAACAAAGAAAGATGAAAGACAGAAAGGAGGGGAAAAGAAAGAAAGAAAGAGAAAGAAAGAAAGAAAGAAAGAAGAAAAGAGAGAAAGAAAGAGAAAGAAAGAAGAAAGAAAGAAAGAAAGAAAGAAAGAAAGAAAGAAAGAAAGAAAGAAAGAAAGAAAGGAAGGAAGGAAGGAAGAAAGGAAGAGGGGGAGGGAAGATTCCTTTCTAACTTTAAACTTTATGATTTTTCAGTTGACACTAGAAAAGCCTTTTCACTCCCTTGTGGCTTTGTAAATAGCAGGCAGTGGTGTTTTAGGATGCACCACCTGCTTCTGATGGTTGAGTGATGAGGTCTTTCTAGCAAAAGGGTTCTCTCTCTCTCTCTCTCTCTCGTGATCAAGGGTCACTGTAACAGCTGATAGATGAAAATTTATCCATCTGTCGCCGTGAATGTCTCTGTGAATGAAGAGCTCGCTGATCTGCCAGCAACTCCTGGTAGCCTGTCATCGCCTTTTGACTGAGACTGGACGAGGGCAGCTTTTGGCAGGTGTCTGGCCAAGCAAGAGCACTCCATGGTGGCATCTGAAGCTTGAGTCAGTCTGAATTTTGTCAGGGAAGCAGAGCTGCTGTAAGCGATAGTGGCATATGGGGTATAATAGAGGAGGTGAGGCTTACTGAATGAGGGAGGAGTTGGGGGCTGGAGTTGGGGGCAGAAACAGCCACCGACCCCTGAGCCTGAAGCCTGAGCCTCAATCCCCAGCTCAGTGCAGTAACCAACTGTGGAGTACCCAGAGCTCAGGCACTTCCGGGAGGTGATTAGGTCATGAAGGCTCTGTCCTCATGAATGAGATTAGATGCCCTTATAAAAGGACTTGAAGGAAGGAGTTTGCCCCTCTTGTCCTTCTGCCTTCTGCCATGTGAGGACACAGCACCCCTCCCTTCTGGAGGATGCAGCTTCAAGGGGCTAACCTGGAAGCAGAGAGCAGCCCTCACCAGACAACAGAACCTGCCTGTGCCTTGATCTTGGACTTCCCAGCCTCCAGAACTGTGAGAAATAAACTTCTGTTCTTCATATATGGCCCAGTCTCAGGTGTTTCATTACAGCAGCACAAAATGGGCTAAGACATCATCTCACAGTTCTGGAGGCCAGAAGCCTGAGATCCAGGTGTGGGCAGGGTTGCTTCCTTCTGAGGCTGTGAGGGAGCATCTGTGCCAGGCCCCTCTCTCAGCTTCTGGCCATCTTTTGCATTCCTTGGCTTGTGGAAGCATCACCCTGATCTCCGCCTTCATCTTCACATGGCCGTGTGTGTGTGTGTGTGTGTGTGTGTGTGTGTGTGTGTGTGTATGTGTCCAAATGTCCTCTTTTTAAAAGGACATCAGTTATACTGAATTAAAGGCCCACTCTATTCCAATAGGATCTCATTTTTTAAATTTTGTTTTTTTAATTGATATGTACTATTTTACATAGTATAGGGGTTATCATTATATTTTATTTTATTGTAATTAGACCTCATCTTAACTAATTGCATCTACAAGAACTCTATTCCCAAACAAGGTTACATTCTGGTACTAGGGGGTGGGATTATGAACTTTGGAGGGGACACAATTTAACCCATAAAAGAAGGGGATTTGGGGAAACATCGTTCCTAGCCTTAAATGGGTGCAGTGGTGACAAGATGACGACGGACAACCCCAGAGCTGGCAGGGATGTCTCCCCATTGAAGCCTTCCTTCGCTCCTGCACTCATTCATGGGATGTGTACTGAGCACCTACTATGTGTCAGGCTCTCTGTTTCATATTTGAGATGCAAAGGTGAGTTCGGCCTTTTCCCTTCAAGTGTCCTGGGGGTGAGCTGCCAAGTCAACCAATAAATTATAATTGGTGGCAGAGCATTTGTGGGCACACAGAGGGACAGCTTGCTTGGAGACCAGTGATGGAGTCCCTGAGGAGGGGCCTGGCAAAAGGAGCTGGAGCAGAGGGTACAGAGAAGGGAGGAAGGGCACTCCAGGTAGAGCCACTGCCCTGTCCTTGGATGGTACATCCTGCAGGCCAACTCCTGTGGAGGGCACAGGAGGTGGGGGGAGCAGAGGGCTCCAGAGTAGAGGGCACACCTGGGTATGATCCCTGATCCCCAGTGCCCTGCAGAAGACGAGGTGGGAAGAGGGGACATTTACACACACACCTACCACCCTGGGCTGCTCCCTGCATCTCCACATTTTAAAGATAGGAAAGCTGAGGCTTAGGATGGAAGTGACTTGAGAGAGGTGGCCAGCAAGTGCAGATGGCCAAGACGAGGCATTTATGCCTCTCTGGCTCAGCAGGGGTGGGGGTCAGTTATGCGGAAGCCCTATCTCCTTTCATAGTGTGGATATGTTCAGAGCTGGCCACCCTCTACTCTGGATCTACAAGCTCTGCCTAGGTGGCTCTCTTCTGCCACCCTGGGAGTCTCACCTTGGTCCCCAGCACCTGGCTCAGCATCTGGCCTAGCAAACTGTGGATGCTCAGAATTGGTGAAAACCAACAACAAGAACACAGTTGCCTTAACCACAGCCTCGCATCTTGCTGCTGTCATCAGGGAGTTCACGTGACTGTGCTTGTGTTTGGCGGGTCTTCTCAAATATTTTTGAATCTCCAGCCCTCATATTTGTACAACTTAGAACAAATTTATAACTCCCATCTTAGCATCTGGACAACAGGTAAGGCAGGGAGGAGGGGGTTCTCTCAATGCTGCAGACAAGGCCATGAGTCGAGAAAGGAAAGTCCCTTGTCTGAGAACAGGCCTGCAGGACTCTCGGGGAGGCAGCCAGGGTCCTCTGCCCTGAAGCCACAGTGAGTGTTAGGGCCCAGGCAGGTGAGGTCAGGGCCCCATTGAGTAGGGTAGGTGTAGGGAGAAAGCTGTGTCACTGGATGGGTGGCCAGTGCATTGGGTTTTTCCATAAATGGTTTATTTGTAACAAAACCTCAGCCAGGGGCAGGAGGGGAAATGCACAGGGCAGGAAGGCTGAGACAGGAGCTCAAGAGAAAAATGCAGGAAGCCCAGACTCTGGAGGAAGCAGTGTGGATGCCCTGGGGCATGCGAAGCTGTTGGGGCATAAGAGGTTTGGGCACAGGAGGTTTGCAGAGCTGTGGAGGACACAGGAGGGGTATACAGAGCTGAGGGGGGCACAGGAGGGGAGTTCGGAGCTGAGGGGGGCACAGGAGGGGTGTACAGAGCTGTGGGGGGTACAGGAGAGGAGTACAGAGCTGAGGGGGACACAGGAGTGCAGAGCTGAGGGGGGCACAGGAGGGGTGTGTAGTGCTGAGGGGGGCATAAGAGGGGTATACAGAGCTGAAGGGGGCACAGGAGGAGTGTGTGGAGCTGAGGGGGGCACAGGAGGAGTGTATGGAGCTGTGGGGGGCACAGGAGGGGTGTGTAGAGCTGAGGGGGGCACAGGAGGGGTATACAGAGCTGAGGGGTACAGAAGGGTGCAGAGCTATGGGGGGTACAGGGAGGTGCAGAGCTGAGAGGGTTTCAAGAGAGGTGCAGAGCCAGTGGGGCACAGGGGTAGATGAACAGGGCAGCATTAAAATGCAGAGCAGACAAGCCTCCTGCAATTGGACTGTGGGGAGGAGGAGGCCAGGGAGGCAGCGGGGATGACCCTGAGGTCTGTGTAGGGTGTAGGGTTTTATTGACTGCCTGGGGGCCTGCTGGAGGCAAGATCTGGAGGGTGAGTAGAGGGTTTCATTCCGGACATGTCACATTTGAGAGCCTGACACTTCACTTTGGAATTCTTCTCTAACACTCCTTTTCTATCTGCCACCCTCCTTCTGTCACCCATGGACAAAGTGCAGACTCCTGGGGATACCTGAGAAGATTTCCACACAGAGCCAGGCTACATGCGCTCTAGGACAGCTCGGGGTTGAAATGTACTAAGCAAGGGCCAGGGAGCCTCCTTACGGAAAGGAAACAAAATTATGAATAGAGAGTTGGATATGATTAAACCTCAAAGGAAGGACTCGACATGAGTGAGAGGCTGAAGTTTGAGCAGTGCCAGCCCGCTCTGCCCCCTCCCGAGGCTGGCAGGGTCACCACCACTGTTCTTGAGCCTTTTGCTCACCCTCCAGGCCTTTGCTTGGCCATTCCCTTGGTCTAGAGCACCCTCCTCATCTCTTCTTCCCTGGCTTTTGTTTGCTCAGCCTTTAAGATTCCAGCCTGGATGTTGTCTCCCAGGGTACCTTCTCCTACTCTCAGGATGGTGGAAGCTCCTGATATGGTTTGACTGTGTCCCCACCCAAATTTCATCTTGAATTTTAACTCCTACAATTCCTACATGTCCTGGGACGAACCTGGTTGGAGGTGATTGGATTATAGGGGCAGGTCTTTCCTGTGCTGTTCTCATGATACTGAATGAGTCTCATGAGATCTAATGGTTCTAAAAATGGGAGTTCCCTGCACAAGCTCTCTCTTTGCCTGCTGCCATCCATGTGAGATGTGATTTGCTCCTCCTTACCTTCTGCCATGATTGTGAGGCCTCCCCAGCCATGTGGAACCATAAGTCCAATTAAACCTCTTTCTTTTGTAAATTGCCCAGTCTTGGGTATGTCTTTATCAGCAGTGTGAAAACTGCTGATACTGTGACTAATAGAGCTCCCCTCTGGCCCCAAGGCTCACTTCCCTCCCAGCTCCTCTCACTGTTTTCCTGTGTGTCTCCTCTTCTTAAAAAGGGGAGGAGGGGGCTGCATTTCAGTAGCTCCCAAGCCCAGGGGTGGGGCCCCAACACTAGCAGATGATGCTTAATTCAGGTTGGTTGAGTGAGTGAGTTGGTCCTGCCCCTCACTTGCAGGGGGTTTATAGCAGCCAGCAGGGCTGCCCTCCCTGGTCAGTGAGGTGCAGGGCCTGGGGTGGCCTGAGCCTCAGGGACCAGCCACAGCTGCCAGTCCCTGCCCCATGAGAGTGAGAGTCCACTGAGACTTTTCTTCCCGAGGTCAGGCTTGGGGACTTGGCAAAGTTGAATTGCTGTTATGGTGAGGGTAGAGGGTAGGAGCTTTTAGTGATCTGAGGGAGTAGCTGGGACTCTACTCAGAGCTCAGCAGGGCACAGAACTAACCCAACAACGTAGATAGGGAGACCTGGTTCAAGCCATCTTCTGCCGTGTGACCTTGGGGAGGTCACTTAGCCTTCTCATGTGTACTTGCAGGGTAATGTGAACCACTGTCCTGCTGGGATAGTCCATGGAGATGACAATACAAAGGCTCTTGGTGACTCACAAAGGTTTCTACAAATTTGAAAGCTAATTCAAGAGTTAATGCTTCAAGGCCAAGCATGACGGCTCATGCCTGTAATCCCAGCACTTTGGGAGGCTGAAGTGGGAGAACTGCTTGAGGCCAGGAGTTCAAGACCAGCCTGGGCAACATAGCGAGACCCTATCTCTATAAAAGTAATTTTTGTTTTTCAAAAAGTTCATTTTCTAAAGGGTTTGGCAAAAAGGAACTTTTGACAGGCAAAAAAAAAATGAACAAAGGATTCTACTAATACTTTAAAACTCATTTTAAAAATACGTTCTATGTAAAGAGAGAGAATTAGAGAGCTGCTTAATTTTTCAAAAGGGCTCCTACATAAGCAATCTCATCCATCACCTTCCAGAGCCCTGGAGGGCTTAGTTATCCTTATTTTATAGATGAGGAAACTGAGGCTCAGAACTGCAATATGACTTCCTCCAGCTTTAGACCCAGAGGTGGAGTCCAAGCCTGTTGGCTTGGATTCAGGTCTCATGGCATCCTTGTGGGTAGTGATGGAGAAAGGGGGAGTAACAATGGGGTACCACTCTGTTCTATCATGTTCTAACCTACAAATGAGGCAGGAGAATAGGGTCTGGAGGGAGGGAACCCAAGGTCATTTCACGCTGACTTCCTAGAACTAAATTGAAAGGAGAACCCTAACTTTCCACTCCTAAGTAATAAAAGGACCAGAGGCTACTCCATTTGCAAGCCCCAACCTTTTCTGCGTGGCAGATGGAAAATTGAAAGTACCTCTGATTGGTTGCTTTTTGCAAACAATCACACCTTTGCATAGGAGTGCAACTTTGTAACTTCACTTCAGCCTCTAATTAGTTGCAGACAGACTGATTGCGAGCCAAGTCTTCATTTGCATAGAAGTGCAACTTTGTAACTTCACTTTAGCCTCTGACTGGTGGCTTTCTGCAACCAATCAGATGTTTGCATGGGAGTATGACCTGTGTAACTTCACTGATTGTGGGTCACCATTTCATTTATGTGAGGTGATCACCAAGTGGCCAATGGGGGACCTCTAGCGGGTATTTGGACCCAAGAAGATTCTGTATCTGGGGCTCTTGAGCTTCTGCTTGGCCCACTCCCTCATTGTGGAATGTACTTTCACTTTAAATAAATCTCTGCTTTTGTTGCTTCATTCTTTCCTTGCTTTTCTGTGCCTTTTGTCCGATTCTTTGGTCAAAACGCCAAGAACCTGGACAACTTGCAGTCAAGACCCTCTACCGGTAATACAAATGCCTACCAAGCTGTTTTGCTCAGTGCTGGGACAAGTGCCAGGGCCTGGGCCTGCCTGGTGGACGAAACGTATCCTTGCCCTCAACAGGCTCAGTCACAGGCAGACAGAGTGTGAGGAGACAGAAAGGAGAAAAGAAACTAAGGCCCCCAGGGGAAAGGCAGGAACCTGGGTGTCCTCAGGCTCACAGAGCCAGGGCCTGGCCCCTAAAGGGCATTGGTACTTTCTGAGAAAGGAGCAGGAATGTCTATAGGTGACAATGGCTGGCACAGCAGGTGCACACATTTGGGCCCAGTCGCAAGATCCAATCAGATCATTCCTCACTACTCTCTCACTATAAAAGCTCCCCCAATCACCACCTTGAGGAGACAGATTTAAGCTTGACTCCTGTCTCCTTGCTTGGTAGCTTTATGTATTGGTCTGTTTTCATGTGGCTGATAAAGACATACCCAAGACTGGATAATTTATGAAGAAAAAGAGGTTTAACGGACTCACAGTTCCACATGGCTGAGGAGGCCTCACAATCATGGTGCAAGGCGAAAGGCACGTCTTACATGGTGGCAGACAAGAAAGAATGACAACCAAGTGAAAGGGGGTTCCCCTTATAAAACCATCTGATCTCATGAGACTTATTCACTACCACCAGAACAGTATGGGGGAAACTGCCCCCATGATCCAGTGATTTCCCACTGGGTCCCTCCCACAACACATGGGAACCATGGGAGCTATAATTGAAGATGAGATTTGGGTGGGGACACAGCTATATCATATCACCTTGCAATCAACTTTTTTCTTTCCAAAAATCCAGTGCTTCAGTGTTGGGCTTTCCCTTGCACAAGGCAAACCAGACCATTTGTTGCTTGTTGACACTCCCCCATGCAGCATTCCCCAGGTTCCCTGCTGGCAAGACCCGCCCTTCTTCCAGTTCCTAGGGCAGGCCATTTGTGCCTCTTAAGGCTTGAACTCCAGCCTGCATGGCATTGCCTCCCTACAGGTCTCTAAGCCAGTTCTGGAGGGAGGTTATCCGTGTGATTCAGCTCCTCCAGCTGCACCTCCAATTCTTTATTGGAGTGGACCTTTCTTGAGCTTCTATGTGGCACTTGACCAGCTGCTCTCCAAAGATCATCTTTAATGCCCAGAGCTCTGTCCCTTTTGCAGATGTGGTGATATTGTGCACCACTGGGATCCCAGGCTTTGAAATCAGAGTCCTGGGATAAGCCTTATCTCCAGGTGGATGGGCAAGGGCAGGTGGCCTTGCACTGGTCACAGAGCCTGAGTCTCCTCATCTTTGGTGGGGCAACATAAGTGCCCACTTCCTAGGCACTGTGAGGGCTGACATGAGGTGCCTGGCATACAGACCACAGGCCATCAGCAGTAACTATGACTGTTATTGGGAACTGAGGCTCCGAGTAGGTGGTGATAAAGGCATATTCAGCGGATGGACTCATGACTCTGCAGATGTGTCCTAGCCTTGAGCAAACTTCTTGCAGCTGGAAGGAGGTGGGTGTCAGGGGAAACTTTTTCCTCCCTGAGAAAACTTGATGATGCTAATTGGAATTCAGATGGTGCTAAGCTGCTAGGCTTGGGGGAGGCAAGCACGAAGTCATCCGCCTTCTTGTTTAAAGTGAGTTGTAATTCTCCGGGGGATGAGAAACAAGGTGCTTCACTCCAGCAGGGAAACAAGCACGTGGGTTGGTGGAGCTGGGCCAGCTGAACACCCGCCTGCCTAATTGGTGTCCCTCAGCTAATCAATACCTGTGAGGGAGGTGGATAGGACTCTGGGGGTCCAGGAGTTGCTGCTGGGAGCCTGGCACAGTGCTGGGTCCCTGGGGAAAAACAGGAACCTCTGCTCTTGGGGCCGTGAGGAGGACACATGAACCAGCCCCCTCCAGCTCCAGTTCTATCAGAAAATGATCAGAGATGAACAGAATTCTGTCCAGAGGTGCCCTTCTCTCCCCAACAGTAAAGAATGAGGATCCTAGTAGCTAGTGCAATTTTGAAAATGGGTTTGGGCATGAGGCGTGTTGGGAAAAGGTTAACCATTTTGCAGTACAATATGGATGTGGGGGTAGTGAGTGAGGGGAGGCGTGATCCTTCCGAAGAATGGGAAACAGTCTTTCCTCTAAAGGATTCAACTAAACTCAAGATCTGTCTTGGAACAGGAGGGCTTCCCTGGTGGGACTAGCCTTGCCTGGGGGGCCTCATTTGTATTCATGCCTGGCCTGGGCCCTCCAGCCACCCCCAGGAGCCTGCATGACACTGCAGGGGCCCATAGGCCAGGACCCTTCTGCTCATGGGATGCTGAGAGCAAGCCCCTGGGCCACCTGGGTTAGCAGAAGGAGAGTCGAGCAGCACCTGGTCAGGGTGGGCGCTCGACTCCAGGTGAGTCCGCCCTGCTAGGGGCCCCCCAGGCCAGGACAAATGTGGGGGTTCTGCACTGAAGAAGGCCTCTGCGATCTCAAAGCACAGAGCTCCCTCTCATGGCCCTGAAACTTCTGGGTATCTCTGGGAGACTTAGAAACATCTATTCCCACAGTCTGCCCATACTCGAGGTCCAAAGTCTCAGGGAAAGCCCAGGACAGCCCCCAGGGCTTCTGTGGCCCCTGCCTAAGACATATCCCATCTAGTTGCTTGTCCCTATTTCTGTGGTGAGGAAGGTCCTCTACGGGCAGGCCACTCGGTTCAGTTTGTGGCAACAGGTTTTGAGCACCTGATATATGCTAGACCCTTGGAGTGGACAAGGCTTGAGGTGACAAGAACCTCAGGTGCTGTGGGTAGAGCCCAGAGGAGGGAGGGCCCTAATGCTGCCTGGGGTGGGGGCTGGAAGTACCCTCAGGATAAGGGCGGGCTTCTTCTTGCCCTTCAAAGTCAGGGTCCAGATTCCCAAGCCTCAGGAATCACTGGTGCCCGGCACAGACAGTGGATCTTGCTGAGAGGTCCCGTTCTGTGAAATGATCCAGTTACCTGTTCACCCACCACTTGGCTGCATCTGGGAGCTTGCTCAATGCAAACAAATAAAGCTCTGGTTGGGGGAAATTCCAGCAGGATAGAAAGTCTCCAGATGCTCTGCCCTTTCCTCACACTGTGACCTCGAGTCGATCCCTGGGCCTCAGTTTCCCCAAGACTGGTTTGAGAAAGTGAAACCAGCTGTGCCCAACTCAAGACTTTCAAAAAAGTGCTTCTGGGCCAGGGCATTTTTGTCT
Source organism: Hylobates moloch (assembly GCF_009828535.3). NCBI lineage: Eukaryota > Metazoa > Chordata > Mammalia > Primates > Hylobatidae > Hylobates > Hylobates moloch. Next base: position 11,633,833 of record NW_026652291.1, on the reverse strand, counting down.
CTTCCAGGCCCTTCAGGGGCTCATTTGCATTCTTGGAATAAAAATGTTGACTGTACTTCATGCCCAGCCGCACATTTAAATGCTTATGCAAGGTTTATTTTGGAGAAGCAACTCTCTGGAATGCTGGCAGGGCACGCCTCCACCTCCCCTGGGAGAGGCAATCAGCCCCCAACTAAGGCAGGAGCTGAGGAGGCGCAGAGCCTCCTGGCCCCGGGGGAGGCGCCGTCCAATGAGAGCCTCACCCCAGGGGCTGTCGCGAGGCTGTTGGGGAATGTCTCATTTTTATATGTAAATAAATCATTTCCAGAGATTGCTCTGATAGCAGCAGGCTGCTGCTAAAATGTTTTAAGTGGGTCCTTTGCCACTGTAAACTTTGTTAAGGATTATTATCGAGTTTGGTTCTTTTTTTTTTTTTTTCCTGTTGATTTCACTGAATCACCAACTCCTGGGACTCTAGCATGTCCTGCCATTGTACCCTGTTTGCATACTTCTGCGGACGGAGAGCTCACCTCCTCCAGGCTGCTCATTCTGTGGTTGGATGCACCAGGGACTGCCAGAAACGGCTTCTTTCTGAGTGAGCTGGAATTGGAACTCTTCTCCTGTAGCTTTCCTTGCTGGATCATGAACCACACCTTGCTCTGGCCCCGCAGAACACACTTGTTCTCTCTTCTCTCTGCCACACTCTGTGTATCGGACCAGGACTTCCATCTCCTTTGCCAAAGTTTGCAACATCTTCCATCACCCGGCCCTGGCCCTTCTGCGTCCTCAGCTGCTCACACGCTTACTTACCATGCTCCAACCCACTGGCTGTTGTGTCCCTCAGGTATACCTAGCAGGGCTTCCCCTGGGGCCTCTGGCCGGATGTTCCTTCTCCAGGTTTCCTTCTCGGGGATCCCAGCTCAAATGTCACTTCTTTAGAGAGGCCCTCCTTGGGATCCTAGGTAAAGGGCCCCCCAACCTCATCCCTCTTGATCATCGTGTCTTATGTTCCTTCAGAGCCTATGAAACTATTTGCTTCTAATACAGCACAATATAATATTTACTGACTTACATGTTGCTGCCTGGATAATTAGAATGTAAGTGCCTTGAAGATGAGTCTTTTTCTTTGGATTAGTCTGTTCTCGCATTGCTGTGAAGAAATACCTGAGACTGCGTAATTTATAAAGAAAAGACGTTTAATTGACTCATGGTTCTGCAGGCTGTACAGGAAGCATGACGTTGGCATCTGCTTGGCTTCTGAGGAGGCCTCAGGAAGCATGGCTGGGAGCCAGAGGAAGAGAGAGGGGAGGTGCCACACACTTTAAAGCAACCAGATCTCTCGAGAGCTCTATCATGAAAACAGAACCAAAGAGTGAAATCCGCCCCCATGATCCAGTCACCTCCCAACAGGCCCCCCCTCCAACATTAGGAATTACAATTTGACATGAGATTTGGGTGGGGACACAGACCCAAACGGTATCAGCCTTGCTTCCTGCTGTAATCCCAGGACCAATAGATTCACATTCTAGGAATAGGGTGCCTAACTTCTCAGAGTCTCCTTGCCATGATTCTCTGCAAAATGCAGGTTCTTGTCCCTCGTTCATGGCTTTCTCTCTGGACACTTCCCCTTAGTCCACATGTGCAGACTCTCTTAGCAGCAGAAGCTGTTTCTTAAACAAATTCTTACCCAGAGGACCAATATATAAAACAGCTAAAGGTGATGTGGCTGAATGAGGGGAAGGAAAGAAAGGTCTCCTGAGCCCTCAGCCCCCTGGCTCTCAGTGTAGTCCCTGAGGCACCTGCAGAGATGTCTGTTTCCTGCCTGCCTGTGCTCATGGCCCCTTTGTCTAGTGACAGTGCCCGATTTTCCTCTGGGGACTCCGCCTCACCCATTCGTAGATGGGGACTTCATCCACTAGGCCCAACCAGTCTGCCAGTGCCACATCCTGGCCATAATGATTGATTCAGGAAGGGCCTGGGACCCAGGATGGTCCAAAGAGTCTGGCCTTGGAAACTGTCCTGGATGCACTGAAGGAGAAGCTTGCTGGACTGATTGGGCTTAAACCAGTATCTTTGTTTTTTGTACCTTATAACAGAATACTTGAAACTGGGTAATTTATTTTAAAAAAGGAATGTATTAGTCCATTTTCACACTGCTGATAAAGACATACCCGAGAGTGGGTAATTTATAAGGAAAGAGGTTTAAAGGATTCACAGTTCTGCATGGCTGGGGAGGCCTTATAATCATGGTGGAAGATGAAGAAGAGCAAACATGGCAGCCGGCAAAGAGAGAGCTTGTGCAGGGGAACTCCCATTTATAAAACCATCAGATCTTGTGAGACTTATTCACTATCCTGAGAATAACATGAGAAAGACCCACCCCATGATTCAATTACCTTCCACCAGGTCCCTCCTACGACACATGGGAATTGTGGGAGCTACAATTCAAGATGATATTTGGGTAGGGACACAGCCAAACCATATCAAGGAATTTATTTCTAACAATTATGGAAGCTGAGAAGTCCCAGGTGGAGGGGCCACATCTGGTGAGGGCTTTCTTGCTGGTGGGGGCATCTTTGCAGAGTCCAAAGATGGTGCAGGGCATCACATGATCAGGGGGCTGCGCATGCTAGCTCAGGCCTCCCCTCATTTCTTTACGGAGCCACCAGTTCCACTCCCTCAATAATCCATTAATCCATGAATAGGTTAATCCATTCATCAGGGCAGAGATCTCAGGACCCAATCACCTCTAAAAGGCCCCAGTTCTCAATATTGTCACATTGGAGATCAAACTTCAACATGAGTTTTGGAGGGGACAAACTTTCAAGCCATTGCAGCCAGGATCTACACCCTCCTGAGAGCAAAGCCAAAACCAAGCACGGCAGACTCAAGAGATGGAGAGAAGGCAGGCAGTCCTGGTGACATCGTCAGGACCCCTGGATCTGGCTGTATCCCAAATCCTGAACTTTACAGTGACCTGAGCCAAAAGTTGTGCCTACTTTGCTTAAGCCTGTTTGAGCTGGGATTTCTCTCACTTCTAACTGAAAGAATCCTTACTGTGACACTAAGGTACATAGAACATAGTTTGAAAGCCACTGCTGTATATCCTCCAAAAGTTGGGCAGAATGCATTTGATGCTTTTGTTTCTGCTAGTTTGTTTTCATAGGTAATAATAACGATAATAGTAATTAAAACTTTCATTTCTTTAGTAAAAGATTTGATGAAAAGCTTTCATCAAATTTTCAACATAATACCATGAAAAATAACTCTACTTCTGTCCTGTAGTTGAGTAAACTGAAGAAAAGTGAGGTTGAGGGATGTGCCCAAAGTCACCGTATTAATAAATACAGCAAGACTTTTCTGGAATTTGTGACAAATATGATAGAAATAGATGAATATCTTAATTGCACAAATAACTTGCTTAAATTGCTAGACGAAACAAAATTTTAAAAAAACAAATACAAAGCAATCTCTCTGTAGATTAATGAGTAAGGAATATGAACAGAAAATTCAGAAAAGAAGTCATTCAAGAAGTAAACAATAAATGGAAAAAATTACTCACCAATAAACAAGAAATTCAAATTGAAAAAAGATACTATTTTTCTCACTTTAAAAATGTGCAAAGATTAAAACAAACACCAAATGCTGGCCTGGATGCAGAACAATTGATACCCTTTCATAATATTGATAGTAATGTAAATTAATCCAATTCTGTTTTTTTTTTTTTTTTTTTGTAGAGATGTGGCCTTGCTATGTTGCCCAGGGGGGTCTTGAACTCCTGGTCAAGTGATCCTCCTGCCTTGGCCTCCCAAAGTGCTGGGATTACAGGCATCAGCCATCACACCCTGGCCAATACAATGCTTTTGAAAAGCTATTTGGCAAAAACATATTTAAAACAGGGGCTGGCAAATGTTTTCTGAGAAGGGCCAGGTAAGTAAATATGTTCAGCTTATTGAACCATATTGCCTATGTGCAATACGTACTCAATCTGCTGTTGTGCCAAGAAACAGCCATAGGTAATGTGTAAGTGAATGAGTGTAGCTATGTTCCAAGAAAGCTTTATTTATAAAGCTTTATTTATTGCCCCAAAAGCCATGATTTGCCAACTCCTGGTTTTAACCATTAAATTATTATGAAAATGATGATTACATTTAAAAAAAGTACCTACATGAAAGCACACTTAGGATATAAAGTTAAGTGAATAGCAGGTACCCAATTGTATAAAATCATAACCATGCAATGAAAATCCCTAGGCACAGACAAATGTGAAAGAAAAAAAATATCTCTTTTTTTTTTTTTTTTTTTTTGAGACAGAGTTTTGCTCTTGTTGCCCAGCCTGGAGTGCAAAGGAGCGATCTTGGCTCACCACAACTTCCGCCTCCCGGGTTCAAGTGATTCTCCTGCAAATGTATCGCAAAGAACTCCAGTGCCGTTCCCTGAAGGAGATAAAGATTCTCCAGAGGCCAGTTCATTCCAGAGGCACGGATGGCTGGTTCTTCTCTCCACTTAATTTTAAAAAATATATGTTCTTTCTTATGAAAAAAAGAATCTGTTTCTAGAGAATTCTATGAATGGTGAGTCACACTCTGGAGTGCCACTTCCACGAATGCTGAGTGATCAGTGGAGGTGGCTCACAGGCCAGGGCTCGCTGGAGCCACCCTCACTCCTGACACATTCCCTCATTTCCTGCTTCTTCCATTCACATCTGTCTTTGTCTCACTTAATTTTTGCCCAAAATCTTATCATCTTACAGAACTGAAGCTCTTTGAAATTCAGCTTCTATGAAGACTCTGTGAGCAACAAAGTGTTTAACCAAGGCCTTTACCTGGGAAAGAAAATCCGGACTCAGCCCTCTGCAGGCTGTTGAAGCTCAAGCCACCACCATGCCAACTTCCACAATGATTCCACCAACACAGGTCAGGCACTGCCGCCACCACCACGAGAAACACAATCCAGCAACTGTAACAAAACCCACAACAGCCAACACATCCCCACAACTGCAAATACAACCCTAACCCTACAACCACAGCAGTGATCACAACTCCAGTGATTATCACAACAAACCCAATAACCACACCAACTCCAACAACCACAGCTACAGCTCCCAAAATAACCACAGACCACAGCAACCTGATGCAATTTGAACAACAACCACAATCATAACCACAACAGCTCCAATAACCACTGCAACACCCACAGTAGCAGGTGTTTGTCGATCACCTCTTATGAGCCAGGTCCTGCACCAAGTGCTTGTCATATATTATCTCATGTAGCCTTCCAGCAGCCCCCAGGAGGTAGACAGATATATGTGCATGCTTTATTTATTTTTATTTTTATATTTTAAAGACAGACTTCTATGTTTCAGAAAAGTTTTAGATTTACAGAAAATTGAGGAGACAGTAGATAGAGTTCCTATAGGCCCCCTCCCTTCCACTCTCAGTTTTCCCTATTATTAACATCTTGCATTATTGGAGTACATTTGCTAAGGTTGATGAAACCATCATGATGCATTATTATTAACTACAATCTACAGTTTATGTGAGGGTACAGATTCTGGGGGCTTTGATGAATGCTTAATGGCATGTATCTGCATCACAGTAGCATACAGAATAGTTTCATTGCCCTGAAAATCCTGTGTTCCACCTATTTGTCCTTCCTCCCTTCTGTCACCCCCAAACTCCTGGCAACCACTAGCCTTGACAATATCTTTATAGTTTTGTCGTATAGTTGGAATCACCAGTATGTAGCCTTTTCAGACTGGCTTATTCACAATGTAATATGCATTTAAAATCCCTCCATGTCTTTTCTTGGCTTGATAGCTCATTTTTTTCTTGCTGAATAATATTTGATTGTACAGATGTACCACACTTTATTCATTCACCTTTTGAAGTCTATCTTGATTGCCTCTAGTTTTGGGAAATTATGAATAAAGCTGCTATAAACATTTATGTGCAGGGTTTTGCATGGACATATTTTTACCTTATTTGGGTAAATACCTAGGAATACAATTGCTGGATCATGTGTTTCAGCTAAACATAAACAAAGATGATGTTTAGTTTTGCAAGAGACGACAAACAAAACTGTCTTCCAACGTGACTGTACCATTTTGCATTTCCACCAGAAATGAATGAGAGTTCCTGTTGCTCTGTTTTCTTGCCAGCGTTTGGTTATGTCAATGTTCCAGATTTTGGCCATTCTAATAGTAGTGTCATTTCCTTGTTGTTTTAATTTTCAGTTTCCTGATGACATATGCTTATTTGCAATCTGTGTATCTTCTTTGGTGAGGTGTCTGTTCAGATCTTTTGCCCATCTTTTAATTGAGTTGTTTTCTTATTGTTGACTTTTAAGAGGTATTTGTATATTTTGCATATAAGTCCTTTATCCAAAATGTGTTTTACAAATGTTTTCTCCCAATCTGTAGCTTGTCATTTCATTCTTTTAATAATGTTTTTTGCAAATCAGAAAATTTTAATGAAGTTCAACTTATCAATTTTTTCTTTTGATGGGTTATGCTTTTGGTATTGCATCTAAAAACTCATCGTCAAACCCAGTGTCACCTACGTTATCATCTAGAAGTTTTAGTGTTTTGTGTTTTACATTACGTGCACACTCCATTTTGAGTTACTCTTTTTTTTTTTTTTTTTTTTTTTTGAGATGGAGTCTTGCTTTGTTGCCCAGGCTGGAGTGCAGTGGTACGATCTAGGCTCACTGCAACCTCTGCCTCCTGGGTTCAAGCGTTCTCCTGCCTCAGCTTCCTGAGTAGCTGGGACCACAGGTACGTGCCACTACACCCAGCTATTTTTTTTTTTTTTAATTTTTAGTAGAGATGGGGTTTCACCATGTTGGCGAGGCTGGTCTTGAACTCCTGATGATCTGCCCGCCTTGGCCTCCCAAAGTGCTGGGGTTACAGGCATGAGCCACTGCACCCGGCCCATTTTGAGTAATTTTTTATGAGAGGTGTAAAATCAGAGTTAATTTTTATGAAAGGTGTGAAGTCATATCTAGATTAAATTTTGTTTGCATGTGGACGTCCAGTTGTTTCAGCACCATTTGTTGAAAAGATAATTCTTTCTTCATTGAATTGCTTTTGCTCCTTTGTCAAAGATCAGTTGACTATATTTACATGGGTCCACTACTGGGCTCTGTATTCATTCCACTGATCTGTTTGTCTATTCTTTCAACCAACACTACACTGCCTTGATAATTGTAGCTTTATAGTAAGTCTTAAAACAAGGTAGTGTCAGTTCTCTGACTGTTCTTCTTCAATATTGTGTTGACTATTCTGGGTCTTTCCCTAAAACTTTAAATCCAGTTTGTTGATATCCAGAAAATAACTTGCTGAGATTTCTACTGGGATTGCATTGAAATCTGTAGATCAAGTTGGGTAAATGTACCTTTTAACGAATGAAAACACTAAGGCTCAGAGACGCAAATTGACTTGCCTAAGGTCAGCATAATTAACACCCATATTTCCTTGATTCTAATACACACATTTTATGGTCTCTATAATGGAGGTACATCATACAGTTGATGCTGACAGGTGACAGTCATAACAAAGTTGTCATTGCCATACATGCATATTAAAATTTGCAGAATGTGGGCAGTGGCTTTGGAAAGAAAATCCCAGAGACAAAAGTGGGGCAGCCCCTTAAGGAATGGTGCACCACCCATGCCCTTGATGGCCCAGAGCCAGTTCCACGTGGGCAAATGTGGACACTGACGCCATGGAAGCTAAACAGCTCAGAAGAGAAGGACTCTTGAGTATGGAGTTCTGGGAGCAACTGAGCTGATTTATTAGTTGATATCTCCCTATTTGTGTATGCAAAAAAGTGACAGAGGATTTTTTAAAACCCTCAAAATCCTAAATTGAAACAAGTTTAAAAAACAGCTCTTTTGCTAAATATAAAATAAAAATATAAAGTGATAGGAAGCCCTGTGTCATGGTTTACAGGTCTAGTTTGTGTCATCACTTAAGGCAGTGGTTTATTCTCCCTCCCTCCCTCCCTGCTTCCCTCCCTCCCTCTGTCCCTCCTTTTCTCCCTTCCTTTCTTCCTTCCTTCCTTTCTTTCCAGGGTCTTGCTGTGTCACCCAAGCTGGAGTGCAGTGGCGTTGTGAACACAGCTCATGGCAGCCTCAACCTCCTTGACTCCAGTGATCTTCTGATCCTCCTGCCTCAGCCTCTTGTGTAGCTGGGACCACAGGCTCATGCCACCATGTCTGGCTAATTTTTTTTTTTTTTGTAGAGATGGGGGTCTCACTTTGTTGCTCAGCCTGGTTTCAAACCCCTGGGCTCAAGTGATCCTCCTGCATAGGCTTCCCCAAGTGCTGGGACTACAAGTGTGAGCCACCGCACCTGGCCTGTTTAGTTTTTCTTAGTGAGACTTAAAATAACAGTGCATCTTAAAATCGACGTAGAGTAAATGGCTGCATCAGTCGGCCTCCTGGGAGAAATCTCATGGCATCCATGAGAGAGGTCACGAGTTTAAAAGGGGAATATCTACAGAGGTGTGAGTAGGTAAGGGAAGCCAACAAGGGATGGCGCAGTGTCACAGCGCTGGTGACATCCTGAAGGGCAAGGAGAAAGAGGGGTTACAAAACCTGAAGAGAGGCTGCAGGAAAGGGCAGGCTGTCAGGAGCTGCAGTCTTTGGTAGGAAAAGGTCCAGGGGAATAAATAGCCAACCTCAGTCTCAAGGTACCCTCTGATCTTGTGCCTACGTCTACTGTTGTGGGAACTCACTGGGAACCAGGGGTCAAGGAGTCCTTCGGTGGCGTCCGCAGAGACCAGAGAACAGCGTGGAGGGTCGGGGTGGGTCTAGGGGGAAAAGGGAAACTGCCTGGGAGCACGGAGCCAGGATCCTGGTGTGCTGCTTCTGTGCACCTAACCGTAGTACTGTGCACTCAGGCCCTCGGGGAAAGGCAGCTGACCAGGTAGACAGGGCATCCTGAGCTCCATGCCTATTTGAGAAAGCCACTAGTTCTCCACAATCAGTGGACTCATGTGCCCCAATCCCATTCACGTGGCCAGGTCCAGCCTTTGGCAGCTGTTCCCGTCTCTCCCCCTCTCTCCTTAGCACGTGATTTACAATGTGGAACCCTGTGTGGGGAGAAATGAAATGTCTGCTACAGCCAAAACTTGCCTCCAGGAAGGCAGACATCAACTCACACACCCGATGACGGACAGCAGGACCTCGCGGTGCAGCGTGTTTACAGCTTACAAGGGTGAGTTGTGCGTATTTCGAACTTGGCCCGGATGCCTACTTGCCCAATCAGCTTGTTGGGCGGTGTGTCTTCTGATTTAGAGCTCTGGATCTGCCAGTTTGATTTCTGAAGCTCACTCTTAGGTTTGCCAAGTCTGCAGCAGGTCTGGGCTCACAGGATCTGTGCACTGCAGAGCTAGGTCACCATTCTGGCACCCCCGACCAGAACCTACAGATGAGGAGCTGAGACTGAGAAAGGGAAGGGGCTGGTCCCAGGTCACAGCACATGAGGGAGAATGAAACCTCTGGGGGCTGTAGTCTGTTGCCTGTGTTCAAGGCTCAGCTTGGCCTTAGGTCCTTAGGCAAAGGACCTAAATCTTGTCCTCAGTTTCCTGGTCTGCAAAGTGTGGGTGATAATAATACCTACCTCATAGGGTGGTTGTGAGACTCTCAAATCAGCTGTGAGCCAGAGGGGCGGCGAGCAACTTCGAGCAGTACCTGGAGCTGGTTCACGTCCATGACCACAGTGAGCTAGCCCAGAGTACGCCCTCGGTGTTTGTTGAGTGACTTCATTAGTGTGAAGGGCTTCATGGACTGTCACGTGTGGAGGACACGCTACTGGTTATGTTAATTAGTGCTCTGTAACACAGCTGGGTCCCTTCAAAGCAATGACTCCCACCAACCCTGTCCACGGGCTGGAGGGCCTCCTTGATGAAGAATGTCCTGTCAGCTTTCCTTAGTGACAAATCCAGACTTCCTACTCACGTGATTTAAGGGAGATAATGATGGTTTGAGCAAGAACCTCCCAGCTGTCAGGTGCTGTGGTGTGCAGCCGACCCACCCTGGACACTTAATGCCGGTCTGGCGGCCGAGGCAGTCATGAAGCCCTGGGTCTCGAGAATCAGCCCCTGTAGGAATGAGGCCCCTGGGGCTTTGGGGAGGATGGGGTTTGGAGGAGCCCAGCAGCATCTCTGCTCTGCAGCACAGAGGCACAAGGACAATTCTCAGCTCCCGGGGATGATCTGGGAGGAGCCCAGAAAGGCCACATGGCCCTCCCGGTGCTGCTGCAATTTCCAGAGACAAATGATTCTGGCAATAAGAACTCAGAATTTGGACAAGGCCTCAGAATGGCTCGTCCTGGCCACTTTATGGAGAAAGAGACAGAGGCCCAGTGAGTAGAGGGGCTGGCCATATAACACCACAGGCCAGCCTAGAACTCAGGTCCTCCTGTTCTCCCCAGTCACATTCTGGGGAGAGGGTCCAGGTTCCAGGAAGTAGGCACTCCAGATGCTGTCATGGAGCAGGGAGGATGTTCTCAGCACAGAGGCTGCTCTGCAAGACTCCATCTAGTCTAAAGGGATGGCTGTGCCTCAAACAATGCAGTATGTAGCCTGTGCAACTGTACGCAGCAGCCCTAGTTGGAATCCACATAAAAGAGATGCGCGGACAGTTACAAGGGCATGTCCAGAAGTGACCTATATGCAGTAGAGATGTCCCCAGGTCCTTGTTAGCTGGCGTTTCCCTTAAGGAATGGGGATACTCCCCAGTTAGTCAACTTCAGAAAGTCCGTAGTGGAAGGGCCTTTGGAGGCCTCCTCCCCTGGACTCTTTACGACATAAATAAGGAAACTAGAGCTGAAAGAAGAGCAGGGACTTATCCACAATCACACACTGAGTTGGTCTCACTTTCTCTTCGCCAGCTCTACTGAGGACTCCGCTATGACTCTGCACGTTTCCATGAGCTGGCTGTGGTCTCACTCACACTGGGGCTACCTGTCACCCCACACTCCTGGCCGCCTGTCCACCTCTGCACCCCTCCTCTTCCATCCATTCTGCATGCCCTTGCTGAGGAAACGTCCCCAACACCAACATCCTAACATTTCTCCGGCTCCTCTTGCCAGTCCCTTCTCCTTCCTGCTGCTCCGGATTCCTCTTCTAAGGGCCGTCTGGAAGCTCCTCAGCCCCGCACAAGCCGCCAGAGCCTCTCACACCCTGATGCCTTTGCTGTCCTGCAGGCTTCCCCTCCCCCATTCCTCCTGGCACCCCAGCCCTTCCATCCAGCCTGGTTGCCATACGACCCGTGGCCATCTGCTCCTGATGTGAACCTGTGTCCCACAGATCCTGAATCCTGAACACCATAGTCACCTGGCATTGCCTTCCACTTCTACTCCCTCTTCCTCTGCCCCGGCCCCTGGGTTTCACCCAGGGGATAGTAATGGTCACTCTCTGGCCCCTGTGTCCCCAGTCCCTGCCCTTGTGGAGTTGAAAAGTCTTCAAAGACCCTCGTGGGTTTCTGTGTGAAATCCAAACCTCTGCGTGGCTTAAGAGGCTTGTTCAGGTCCAGGACCAGGTCCTGCTGAACTCTCCCACCCCGTCACCCGTCGCTGCTCCCTTCTCTCCAGCTGTGTCCAAACGTGTGTCATTCTCATCAAGCTTTTGCAGGCTCTGTCCCTTCTACACTCTGCTCACATTTCCCAGAGCCCCTTCTCCTCTCCTTCACCTGCTCTTTACCCCTAAACACCCAGTTCAAATGCCCCCTTCTCCAAAAGGCATTCCCAAAACGCCCTGGGCAATTTTAATACCTGAAGCTCCAAGAATCTCAACCTTTTCCACTGTCCCAAGGCAGTCACAAGAGGACACATGTCCATGGGCTGGGCCCGGTATTTGGCCCGGTTGCTCTAACTCCTCACCTAGAACATTCTAGGAAGCCTGTCGTGTAAGTAAGACTGATGTATGTATAGGAATAACCTGACATCCACTTTGATTTGTAGAGTGAATCATGGACATCAGTCTTTGAGCAGTGCCCAGGCACACCTGCTTTGCTGGGAACCTCACGGTGGATTGCAGTCCCCAGGGGGTGCCGTACCCCACTGTTCCACCACCACTTTCCAGGCAGGGTTGTAACCGATTGCATGTCGGCCTCCTGCTGGGCTGTTAGCCCTGGTGTGTGAGGCATCCTGGTGATGTTCTTTCTGCTCATTTTGTGGAGGCAGCTGTGGTGGGGTGGGGATCACACTGGGCTAGGGCCAAGGGCTCCCCATGGCTTCTCCCCTCGGGATGGCAGAGGGAGGGAGAGGCCCGCTCAGGGACGCACTCACTCTAGACCTTCTGTCTCTGACTCTGCAGGGATGGGCCCAGGGCTGTGCTTGTTAACAAGCTCACAGGGGGCTGGGCAGGGTGGCTTACCCCTGTAATCTCAGCACCTTGGGAGTCCAAGGCAGGAGGATTGCTTGAATCTAGGAGTTCAAGACAAGCCTGGGCAACATAGGGAGATCCCATCTCTACAAAAAATGTAAAAACTAGCCGGGTGTGATGGCGTGTGCCTGTGGTCCTAGCTACTCGGGAGGCTGAGGTGGGAGGATCACTTGAACCCCAGAGGTCAAGGCTGCAGTCAGCCATGATTTGCATTGCACCACTGTACTTCAGCCTGGGCAACAGAGTAAGATACTCTCTCAAAAAAAATAAATGCAGGGGAGTTGGGATCTGGCATTGTGGCATTTGGGAACTTTTGGGTTGCCATTCCCACAGGGCTTCACATCCATCATTGCATAACTCTGCGGCAGAGCAAGTGGCTATGGATACACTTGTTCACAGGTAAGGGAGGCTCAGAGATGGGGGTCTTGCTAGAGGCAGCACAGTTAGGATATGTGGCATCTGAAAAGACACATCCGAGCCTCTCTCCCCAGTACCCCTGCGTTTCTGCTCCCGCACCCCTGAAATTTGCAGACCTGAATGTTCACTATTGCACGGACTAAATTTGCAATGGGGAGCAGGCGGGGGAGGTGGAGAGCGGACTCTTGAGTTCTCTCCATTATGTTGCAGCCCCTGGAAGTTGAGCCGGACTGTTTGGATTATGAAGCCAGAGTCGGCAAGGCCTGGGCCACCTGGTGGCTGCTCTGGGAACTGCAGGCAGGTACCCAGGAGGCCACAACAGGCCTCTTGTGGACCCCCAATCTGCACGGGAGGCAAAGACCACTCTGCTTGTTATGATGACTGAACAGCTGCACAGACTTTAGAAATCTAAAGTCTCTGAGTCCGGCCCGGCTGGGATCCAGGCAAGTTGGGGCTCTTCTGGACCTGTTTCCCGTCTGCTGGTGAAGAGGCTGGATTAAGTCTCTGGGGAGCCTGCTTGGGCTCTGAAAGTCTTCTATGGCATGAGTAGGGACAGCTGATGACAATTCAACAGAGCAAATTCTTGTCCAAGTCTGAGTTTCAGGATTCGGGAAGGGGTCCTACACACCTTGAGCTTGGAAATGTACTACCCCATTTCCTGGGGAAAGAAAAAGGATGGGCTGAAATGAGCTCAGTTCTCCTCTTGGACTCTCGTGCTCGCCAGGCGTTTTTCAGAGATGTTCAAATGAAAGCATAATTGAAAAATGAGGCAGTAACTCCGGGAGAAGGGGTGGCAGGCCCAGGGCTGCTGACTTAATCAAGCCGCCTAATGTCATTACCTCTGTGTTAATAACGGGTGCGGCGGCGGCAGGGAGGGAGACCTTCACTGTGGCTCGGACACTTTCCAGCTGACGGGGCTTTTCTTCTTCTGCTGTTTTTCACTGCAAACAAATGCCTTTCTCCATTCCAGAGAATTCCCTGGAGTGAGGTAAACATACGGGTGCAAACGGACTTTTTCTTCTTCTTTCTGAAATTCTTGAGCAGGAAAAAGAGCTGGAGGGCTGTATCCTGGGACAAGGGATGGCCGGTGCTCAGCAAAGTCCCAGAGACCAGCCCTTTCCCCTCCCAGGCTGGGAGACAGGAGACCCGGAGCTCACCTCCGGGAGGCGCCTCTTTCTCTTTCTCCTCTTTCTCTCCAAAGCTCTCTTGTCCCCTTCCTTCTCCTCAATCATCCCCTCCTCTCCCTTCCCCTCCTTTTTACCAAAAACCCACTGGACAGTGGTACCATCCAGACCAGAAAAGCAAAGGCTGCGGGGCTGCTCTGGGCTCTGCCCTCCCCCAAATGCTGGGGTCCTCTGGGCTCCAGCCCAGCCTTTGCCTCCTTTTCATTTTGGGAAATCTGACAAATACGGAAAAATCCTAAAAGGAAAATGACGACACCCCATGTCTCCACTGCTCTGAATTAACCACTGAATTAACCATTGTTAATATGAGACATTAATATGTACTCATATGTGGCATTTTCACTTCTAGACTTTTTTAAGGAAAAAGCACTCTCCTCTTTATTATTAAACAGGACATGTGCACATTTTAAGGAAGTCAAATGATCAGGAAAGTAAAGGGAACCAACCACTGTCACCGATTCCCACCGCCCAGAATTTGCCACTGATATTTTGGTGTCTTTGCTGGTAGTCATTTTGCTATGTGCAAATTAAAGAAATGAGACAAATAGCATATATGTCTATTCTCTTTAAAAAATTAGAATTCTACAACACAATTAGAATCCCCTTTGTCCACCCACTTTATTCTCGTGAGCCCAGGGAAACCGCTGCTCTCAGGCTGTGGCTGCCCTTGGAGCCCGTTGTAAGCACCTTTACACACAATTATGAATCCAGAGAAAACACGAGGCGTCATTTTGTGCTTTGTTTCTATCATGCTGACCCTATCATTTTCAACTTGCTTTGTCCTCTTAATCTGTTCTGAGCTCTATTTTTACTGCTCCCTACATACTGAATTCTCCCACTCTCCTCCCTTCCCCCTCCCCTCCTCATCGGGGCTCCCTCCTCTCTTGTCCTTCCCTCATGGCCCTGGGTGGAGAACATGGCTGCTGCCAACCGAGGCCCACCTCTGAGCTGCTCCGCCTCCCAGCTGCTCCGCCTCCCAGCTGCTCAGCCTCAGGCCTGCGTTCTCCTTTGGTGCTTATCTGCTTCTGGTATCATATTATGAGCCAATTATCTGTTCTTCTCTTGGGGTTACAATCACTGCCTCTTTGTTCTTGGTACCTAGCCCAGTGGTGCTCATTAAATGTTTATTAATGAATGTGGATTAAGCCGCTTTAATTGAGCTGCTGTCAAACCTGGTTTCGCCTGCATACCTCCAGGGACAAGGGGCTCACTACCTAGATTCAGGTAGCAGCAGTGGGCTATCCAGCTGTGGCAGGCGGGGATCTCTAGCAAGGGTCTGCTGCCAGCTTGGCACATGTACTGTGGGGTGGAGAGGGCAGGTACACTGGAGTGAGACTTGTGTAGGGGGTTGAATTGTGTCCCCTAGAAAGATAAGCTGAAGCCCTAACGCCAGTACTGAGAATGTGACTTTACTTGAAAATAAATGCAATGAAGTTTAGGTGAGGTCATAGAGGATTAGGGTGGGCCTTACATTCTTTACAAGAGAAAGGAAAGAAATTTGGATACAAAGACACAGACTATGCCTGGATGCAGGCAGAGAGTGGAGTCACTGCAGCTCTAAGCCAAGGAAGGCAGAGAATTGCTGGCAACCATCAGAGCCTAGGAGAGAGGCAAGGAAAAATTTTCCTCTAGAGCCTCCAGAGAGAGCTTGGCCCTGCCCACATCTTGATTTTGGTCTTCTGGCTTTCAAAACTGAGAGAGAATAAATTTGTCATACCTGGTTATGGTGGGCCTAGGAAAGGAATTCAGCTTGTTATGCCGCAAAAACTAACTGATGCAGCCACTGATGGGTTACATGCGACCTGACCGGGGCCAGTGAGACTGTGCAGGACTGCCAGCTGCTCACCAAAAGCCACTTCCTCTCCTTCCTGAGCAGATGGCCAAGCTCAGCGTGGCCATGTGACTGGGGCCAACTTAATTGCGTAGGAGGCGGAGGGGCTGCAGCTGGAAAGAAGTGGGCAAGTCACCTGTCTGTTTTTCTTTTCCCTTCCACAGGCTGGATGCATGTGCCATGGCCTAGGGCAGGAGCAGCAAACCAGGGCCTGCAGGACAAGTGTGGCCTGTGGTCTCGTTTTTGCCCAACCCACAAGTTAAGAACGGTTATTTCGTTTTGTTTGTTTTTAGAAATGTAGTTTCACTGTTTTGCGCAGGCTGGAGTGAAGTGGCGAGATGTTGGCTCACTGCAACCTCCGCTCCCTGGGTTCAAGCGATACTCCTGCCTCAGCCTCCCAAGTAGCTGGGATTCAGGTGCCCACCACCACGTCCAGCTAATTTTTGTATTTTTAGTAGAGACAGAGTTTCACTATGTTGGCCAGGCTGGTCTTGAACTCCTAACCTCGGGCGATCCACCCACCTCGGCCTTCCAAAGTGCTGGGATTACAGCGTGAGCCACCACACCTGGCCAAGAACGGTTTTTACACTTTAAAAGTATTGTGAAAGAAGAAGGAAGGAAGGAGGGAAGGAAGGAGGGAGGGAGGGAGGAAGGAAGAAAAGAAGGAAGGAAGGAGGGGGGGAGGGAAGGAAGGGAGGGAGGAGAAAGAAAGAAGGAAAGAAAGAGAAAGAAAGAAAAAGGAGAAAGAATGGAAGAAAGAAGAAAGAAAAAGAAAAAGAAAGAGAAAGAAAGAAAGAAGAAAGAAAGAAAAAAGAAAGGAAGGAAGGAAGAAGACAGAGTATGTGACAGTGATCCTCAAAGCCTAAAATGTTGACCCTCTGGCCCTTTCCAGGAGAAGTCTGCAGACTCCTGCCCTAGGGGACGGTGAACTACAAGATGGAATGAGTCAGGTCCTTGAGCAACCACATGGAGAAATGACCAGGAAGGCCCACCACAGATATTACATGACAGCGAAATGCAGTGTTATAGTCTGAGCTGTTACAACAGAGTTTGAGGTCTATTTGTCATTGCAACTTAGCCTTGCCTAACTGGTACAGAGACAAGGTAAGATTTTCACTTAGACTTCTGGGAAAGAGATTATTTTTGCCACCTACATCTACACCCTGAAACCAGGCAGGCACAAAAGTGGTTCCCCACCCCGCTACAAGTGAATCCTGGGACGTAAGCCTGCAGAGGGAAGGCGTGTGGAAGAATTAGAGAGCAACCTGATTCCGATGACATTGTTTGAACCCTGGAGCCAGCTGTACCTGCAGCTGACCCTACCTTCTCAGCTTACGAGAGCCACTGACTTCTCTCTTTTCCGTAAGACAGTTTGAAACTGTTTCTGTTACATTCAAACAAAAATATTCCTAACCTAGTTTGGTATTAGGAGAGCAATAACTTTAAATCTGCTATCATCCATTCAGAAAAAGAATACATCATTCACAGACTTTGGTGTTTTAAGGGCTAGCACTTATTCGTACAATGAATGAGATAAGATGAGACACATCTCCTAACAAATAGAAATTCACAGGGCGTGCTTAAGGCTATGGCTTGGCACAGCTGCTATGGAACCACAACACTGACTTCAGGAGCAGGAGATGAGAGTCGGAGATACCACTTAAGAGTCTGTCTTTATGCAGCTGATAAAAGTGACAAGCTCATTCACAACCTAATGTGGCCTGATGGCTAAAATAAATGAAGGGGGAAAAGCAAGCGCGGAGCTGTGGTCAGACGGAGTGTGCCCCCATTTGTGTACAAACAAGCGTCCTGAAGACGGAGGCGTCAGGGAATGTCTATACCACTGCTTGGAGCTACCCATCTTTGGAAGGAGACACCAGGAACTGGAAACAGTGGCTGCTTCCAGGAGGGTCCCTGGAGGCTGGGGCCGGGGAGGGAGTGAGACTTTTTTTACTATCCGTTCTTTTGTATCTTGACAGAATGGAGCTGGGGCAAATGCGTGTTGTGACTCTCCCCTGCCATGGGGGCAGATGGAGGCCCCAGAGGCAACAGGAGGCCCAGGGTTTGGGATCCGAGACTTGTGTTTCACCCATGACCATGAATGACCGCCCAGAAATGAACCAGCTCGGGCCACCTCTCAGGCATCTCAGCTCATGGACAAGTCCCACTGCTGGGGTCAGAGAGGCCAGGGCTTCTCACTAAGTCAGACACGACCCAGAAAGACCAAAATGTCCTTGATCAAGAAGCCGAAAATAGTTGCTGTGACTCATCACACATGATGGGCATGTCCTGCAGCCCCAGCAGGGCCTCTGGGATGTGTCCCCAGCTCCTGCATGGCCCCTGTTCAGGAGGCTAAGGAGCGACAGGGGGCAGAGCCAGAGGATGGGCTGTCCTGCGCCTTCACCTCGGGGCTGCCCTGGGCGTCCGTCCTCCAGGCGGGAGCTCCTCCTTGGACGCTGTTGTAGAAGAGGTGCCGCCGTCCTCCGCAGGGGAGGCAGCTGGCTGTGCCCTCTCAGTTGCTTGCATCTTTTGGAGACAGAGGCTGAGCTGCTGTGTGCCCCGTTCAGTCCACTTGTGAGACAGGCTCCGGTGCTGAGGCTCAGCCTTTTGAGAACAGGAGGCCTGGCTCTTTGGAAGTGGTGGGGGTGAGGAGTTCAGACTGACAGATGAATGCTGGGTTCCTTACAGACCATAACACGGCCACAAGAAAAGGCTGAACAATGTCCAGGCCAGGCCGTGTGCAGAAGCAGGGTTCACAAGGAGGGAGGGTGGGGCCTTCATGCCTGCCTCAGCTCCCCTTCCACATGAGGGTCCCTGGGGGCTGTGTCCCCCACAGGCATTTCCCTCAGTCTCCACTAGGTCCTCTTCCACCTGGAACTGCTGCTTGCCCCATCTCAGAGCCCACCAGCTCAATCCCCCCTCACTGAGCCGGGCCTCGCTTCTCTGCCCAGGCTATGGAAGAGACTAACAAAGTCTCTCCAAGGATGACCCATACCTTTGCCTACCCTCGACCTCAAAATCCTCTGCAGGCTTGCGCATGAAAAGCCGTCGCCATCCTCACTCCCTGGGACTAGCCCCCCATCCCTGCCTGCTCCTCTGGCAGGAGGACCTCGGGAGAACCAACTTCCCTAGGCCCATCCCATCAGGATGTCAGGTGGGACTGGGCCAGCTGACCTCAGGAGTGACTAGCTGACACTCCACTGCCCACCTTCCACTCCCACCACATTAAGTACCAGGGCACACAGTAGGTGCTCAGTTTGAGCTGCTGTTAATAAACTACTGGCTGACATCAACTGAGCGCTTACTGAGGCCGGAACCACCGTGTGGCCTTCTGCGTGGGCCACAGTGAGCGGACCTCTGAGCTTTGAGCCAAGCCCAAGCCCTGCAAAGTACCCAGGAGGACGGGCTCTACCCCACTGTCTGGGCGACCCTGGACCAGGCCTCCATCTCTGCACCGCAGTCTCCCATCTGGAAAACAATGCATCAGGAGGATTTTCCTAAGATGCACAGTCATGAAAAGGCATTCTTTAGCCACTGCTGCGGTACTGACCTGTCCCACACCTGAGTCTGCACCTGAGCGTTTGCTAGGGAAAGGCTCTCCATCCTGAGTCCACGAGAATCTGGGTGCTGGCTGTCTCTGATTGTCAAGCTCCTCTCCCGAAACGGCAACTCCCTCCGTCTGCCCGAAACATGTACAAACACATTGCGGTCCCAAGGTGAAGCTGGGTCATCTTAACTTGCTGTTCCCTTAACTTGCTTCTCAAGGGGGCCTGAGGGTGGCGATGACATCAGGGCAGGGCTTGTGATCTTAGGGCCACTGTAGGAAGAGGCATTCCCAGCTTCTAGGGAGGGAGAGGGAGGAGGGGACTATTATAGAATGGTGAAAAGCCAGAGGGAAGCCCTCGGGGCTGTGGGAGCCCCGAGGGGTTCATCAATCCTGGACTGGGGAGTGGTCTACAGTGTTTTCTGGGGTGAGCAATACTTAGACTGGGTCTTGAAGGATGAGTAGGAGTTTGCCAGAAAAGAAGTAGGGGTATAGCTGTAGGTGGAGGGCATGACACTTACAAAGGTGGAAAAATGGAGGACAGTGTGGGGACTCCGGGGACCTAGGGTGGACTCTCTGGCCACGTATGTCTGTCCCTGCTCTCTGGACAACTTCAGAGAACTGGCGTATGGGCTGGGAGTGGGGGTGGAGGAGGGAGGTGAGGCTGGAGGCGCCAGGAGCACCATCTTTCTTCTCTTCCCGGGGTTGGTCCCCCTGCCCCCAGCTGCAGACCAGCCCCACACTAGGCCTGAGGCCCAAAGGTCACCTTGCTCAGCAATCTGTCCGCCATAATGAAGGAGCTGCTACTCCCTCCCCTAACATCATCTCCTTCTGCTGCCTCAGTTCCATGCTCTGCCCCATCTCGCCAGATTCCTGCGGCAACCCTGCACTGGTTCCCAGCTTCAACCAAACCCCATCCTCCACGTGGCTCTGGACGACCTTCTTCGTGGCATCCTTCACTTGTGAAGAGCCCCTCAAGGAGGCGACATCACCTTCAGGATGTGATGGACGCACTCACAGGCAGGAGGGGAGGCAGGTGGGACCAGACTCTAATGCTCCAGGAGACAGGGACAGTTCAAGTCAAGGGCACCTAGGACCTCCGTGATGCCGGATCCCAGGCTGTGGCTGCACCTGACCCCACAGCAGCGTCAGCTAAGCTTGATCCCACCCTGCTCCTGAGGCTGCTTCTCCACTTGATTGCTGGACACAGGGGGCTCTCCTGGTTCCACTTCTTATTCTCTTTCACTTCCTCCTCCACATGCAAACGTTGTCTGCAGCAGGAATGAGGCCCGGCCCTTTCTTGTCCCTCATCTCCGGGGCAATCTTCTAACAGTGGAGGAAGGCTTAGCCTAACTGACTCCATTTTGCCTCTGCCCTCATAGTAAAACCTTTTAGGTATAACTTATGCAACCCGTGGCCCACGGGTCCCATGTGGCCTAGGAGGCTTTGAATGCAGCCCAACACAAATTCATAAACTTTCTTAAAACATTATTAGATTTTTTTTTTGCGATCTTTTTAAAGATCATCAGCTATCATTTGTGTTCGTGTGTTTTATGTGTGGCCCAAGACAATTCTTCTTCTTTCAATGTGGCTCAGGGAAGCCAAAAGATTGGACACCCCTACTTGAGGTTAAAAACTTCTGCTGGCAGGGCGCGGTGGCTCACACCTGTAATCCCAGCACTTTGTGAGGCCGAGGCAGGCAGATCACAAGGTCAGGAGATTGAGACCTTCCTGGCTAACACGATGAAGCCCCGTCTCTACTAAAAAAATACAAAAAATTAGCCAGACTTGGTGGTGGGTGCCTGTTGTAGTCCCAGCTACTCGGGAAGCTGAGGCAGGAGAATGGCGTGAACCCAGGAGGCGGAGCTTGCAGTGAGTGGAGATCACGCCACTGCACTCCAGCCTGGGCGACTCAGTCTCAAAAAAAAAAAAAAAAAGGCTTCTGCTTAGCTTTGCATGTAGGCTAGCTAATTACTTGCAGTTCAACTTTAAGAAAATAATGATAACAGCCTCTTTCTCAAAACTCAAAAACAGCCCCTTTCTCAAAACTCCTCTCTCAAAAACATAAAGAGATAAGGATGTGTACACATGAGGAACAGTATTTCGTTAAAGATTTATAGGAACACTGTGCCCTGACCTACTTCATCTGAATGGAAGTCAATTGACCAAGAAAAAAGATGTTTCACAACCTCCTCAGACCCTTGCTCACACCTGCATGGCTGTGGTCGTTGGTCACTTCTTGACCTCAACTCCGTCCTCTTCCCTTCTTGGCATTAAAGGGAGCCTGAAGTCCCTACTAACTTAAGAAGCTTCTTTAGGACACTAGTCCACCATCTTCTTGGTTTGCTGGCTCTCCGAGTGAAGTCGCTTTCCCTACCCCAACACTTTGTCTCTCAACTTACTGGACTTACTGGCTGTTGGGCGATGACTGGTATGAGCTTGGACTCAGCTAGAGTGTCATCCTGGCCTTAGATGCCTACCCACTGCGGACTCCCACACCTGACCTCTCTCCGAGGATCCAAACTCAAATTTCTTTTTCTTTTCTGTTTATTTATTTATTTATTTATTTTATTTATTTTTTGAGACAGAGTCCTGCTCTGTCACCCAGGCTGGAGTGCAGTGGTGCGATCTTGGCTCACTGCAACCTCTGCCTCCCAGGTTCAAGCAATCCTCCCACCTCAGCCTCCCAAGTAGCTGGGATTATAGGCATGCGCCATCACGCCCAGCTAATTTTTGTATATTTTATAGAGACAGAGTTTTGCCCAGGCTGGTCTCGAACTCCTGAGCTCAAGC